>NC_068417.1:24304363-24629363 GCF_023724105.1 Carassius gibelio | reverse complement strand
ACTCTTAAGCCCCTTTCACACTGCCATTCCGGCAAATACATGGGTAAAGTGTTCCGGCATTTGTTCCCGGGTCGCTAGATTTTGCACTTTCACACTGCCAGTGATTACCCGGGATATGGCAGGTGGGTAGGAACTCGACCAGAAGTTGAAGTTGGCCGCGTGCCCCCATCTTGTAGCAGAACTTCACTTGCGTTACCATCCCATTGACTCCCATTCATTTTGGCGTCACTTTGACAGCGAATAACTTTACATCTGAGGCGTTTAAAGACTCCGTTTGTCCATTAATTATTTCTAAAGAAACTCGAAAATGTATAAAAGGCTCCATTACCTTGTATCTTACTTTGTTCCCGTAGAAGCAGTTTTTGTAAAAAATAGGCTAACGATTGCGTCATAACCAGCGACTCTCTGTCGCGCAGTAGAGAAATTACCGTATGGACAGGAGGAGAAGCTCACAGGCAATCTTTTACTGTCTATGAGGCTATTGGGGGGACGAGGAGATATAAAAAGTCAAGGGAGATAATTAATCAGAATACTTACTCATGCTCACTCACGCCAAAGAACTCCCCGCTCAAGATCGCCGTCTCTGCAAGATTAACGATGGCAGTTTTCACGCACAGCTACTAGAAGATTTACATCTGTCAGACAGGTTGCTGACGTCGTCAAGCTCCGTCAGAAACGGAAGTGCTAAAAAATGCTAAAAATGGGCTTCACTTCTCTCAATTGAGTTCCAATGGGGTCGCTGTGTCCATTTCTTTTACTGTCTATGGGATATGTGCGTGCTTTCACACACAAAAGATCCTGTAATGACACGTGACATCAGGGCGTGACGTGTAATGTACAAGTCGAAAACGCTAGGCACGGTATACTTTCACTGAATTAAGCGAACGATCTCGGCGTCAGCGCGGAAAGTGAGGAACTAACTGATCTCCGCTTCATTACAGTTTGCACATAATTTTTTGATGGGAAAATTGATCTTCCTTCAAAACAGCCAGTCAAAGAGTCGCGCGATAACGCGCGTCATCACTACAACATGGCATTAGATCTGCTGTTCACACAGTGCTCGTCCCGGGTCGAACCCGGCAATGTTACTAGGTCCCCGACCCGGTTTCAATGCAGGAATCAATCCCAGGACGTGGTTGCTTTCACACAGAAGGCAACCCAGCAATATGCCGGGTCCGACGTGCAGTGTGAAAGGGGCTTTAGAGGCCATTTCCACAGATCATATATTTGTGTTGAAAAAGTGAAACATGAGTAGTGAAATTATATATATATATATATATATATATATATATGTGTGTGTGTGTGTGTGTGTGTGTGTGTGTGTGTGTGTGTGTGTGTGTGTGTGTGTGTGTGTGTGTGTGTGTGTGTGTGTGAAATGGAAAAGCAGCGCAGTAGGATGTATAATCTTGTTCTGTCACAAAACGTGTATTTAAAAGCACAATACGGGGCAGTAGAGTAAAAAAACACAATTCAATTTTTGTATAAACTATTTCAATGTTATAATTATATTTCAGTGTGAGATGTCAGGGCAGTTGTTAAATGCAAAATTTTAGCGCATGTTTACACTGTGGCGCCGAACCCCTCACGAAAGACTGTGATTATGAGCGCTTATCAGGAACAACAAAACACTGGATATCTGAAAGTATCTCAAATATTAAAAGTTCGCAGCATAGAATCTTTCAAATACGTCTGAGAGTTTTACACACCGGTGGCGACATTTCCACGCCCTGAAACGTGATGCTGAACGAAACAAACTGTGATTGGTTGTTTGATGTGTCGTTCAAATGGCCTCATAGGTGGGGCTTAGCCAATGAAAGCTGCCATAGATTCCAGACAGCCGTCAGTCTGAAGGTCTGGCTATGCGAGACTACCAAACCCCCAACTGCTTCACCAGGTGCCGCAGCATAAATGGCAGCCCACTGCTTTAGATGTGTGTTCACTATGTGTGTGTTCAGTGCTGTGTGTGTGCACTTTGGATGGGTTAAATGCAGAGCATGAATTCTGGGTTTGGGTTACCATACCTAGCTGAAGCCCCTTTCACACTGCACGTCGGACCCGGCATTTTGGCGGAACATTGCCGGGTCGCCTTCTTTGTGAAAGCAACCACGTCCCGGGATTGATTCCGGCATTGAACCCGGGTCGGGGACCAAGTAACATTGCCGGGTTTGACCCGGGACGAGCACTGTGTGAACAAAAGCCAGATCTAATGCCGTGTCGAAGTGATGACGCACGTTATGACGCGACTCTTTTACCGGCTCTTTTGAAGGAAGAATATGTGACAAAAGAATATGTGCAAACTGTAATGAAGCAGAGGTCAGTTTGTTCCTCACTTTCCGTGCTCAGTGTAAGTTATTCTGACTCCACCCAATTTATAGCATAATGTTGATGAACAACACACTGTATTCCCTTTCCTACTAAAATACTAACAATATATGAAGAAAACATAAAACAAGCCATCTCTCAAAAGCCAGTTGATTTATTTCATAGGAACACGTATAAATAAATGTAACAAAATACATTAGGTTGGTAGCTTTTTGCGTTGCACGTACCATAATACTGGTATCCTTCAGGAGAGCACGCTAATGGTGTCGGACTGCACTGTAGAGGCAGAACGATGTGCTGGCTCATGGAGAAATATCCAATCCATTTACTAAAGAGCATTTAGAGCTGATGATCAATGCGACTGCAGCGTGTGCACCGAGCCATTCTAAGAGAGTATATAAACCTCTTTTGACTGTGTACGATACAGATCTGTTTACTCGTCAGCAGAAGGTTTCGTGTTAGAACCCAATGCCAAAGCAACGGAGGAATTGAATGAAACAGAATATTCAGAAGATAGATAAACATCATGTTCATTGTTCTTTTTGCCAAACACATTTAGACTATCCATCATTGCAATAACACTTGGGTTGAACTTTCAGTAAATGAAATATCCTTGTCCTTGATTGCACTACAACTGTGTCGCATGAGGGCAAAAAAAGTTCCCACATAGATTTTGCTCATGTCCAAGTTGGTCACGTGAATTCTCCACACGGACCAACAGAAAGTTGACTGGTTTAAAAGTGATTTCTGTTTGAGCTGGACTTTTCTTCTGCGCTCTTTACAATGGACAATGTGCCTGTTTTTCTCAGAAAGTTCAATAATGTGACCACACCTTCAATAGCGTGTTTTTTCAAGGTACCACTGTAAACTAAAGCCCATTCACACCAAAACAATAACTAGAGTGTTTACGGGTTTCTTTCGTACCAGCAGCCAATGAGTTTGCTGCTCAACATTCAAATACTCGGCTAGTGTTTGTTGTAGCAGTCGCTACACGCTTCAGAAACCCTCCACCTCCCCCAGCTCCACCTATATAGATCAGCTATGGGTTTATGTCATGCATGTTATTTAAGGGGGTTATTTCATGTATGTTATATGAGCAACGGCGATATTTCCTACATGCTCACAGCTGTCTGTGCATGTATTGACAGTAGCAAGTCACGGTAGAGTAGCAGATCTATTAACACATTAACCTAGCCATGTATATTACCGTGCTAAATTCTCTCAGAGTTGTTATGACTTAACTATACTGCATCCACTGCAACGCGCAATAACATGCTGTTTATTATAAACGTTCACTGCAGTTTTGTCATCGTCCGATTTAAATTCTCACACTATTTAAAGCAGGATGGATTCTGATTGGCTGCCAGTGTTTTTGTCACTCCTCAACTGGAAAGTGATTCCAACAATACTGTTCCTCTGTGTCTTTATCATTATAGTTGTGGACTCTGCTATTTTCATAACTGTAGAATGATTATTATTATTGTTTTTGGTCTGAACAGGCCTTTAGACATAACAGTGGCTACAGGGATGAATTCACCCAAAAAATTAAACTGGATTGTAACAAAATTTATAAAAAAATTCATTTGCTATCTCTAAATAGGGACTATTGAGTGATCATTGCATGGGTCAGTTAAACATAATACTGCCGATTACACGAACCCGTCCCTGATATTTCTGATGTTCCTGTTTATGTGACTGCAACAAAATGTGGTTCTGGTACAGTCTTGTCTTGAGTTAGCGCTGCAGGCGTCTGTGTCGTAGTACACGGATTGAAGCTGTGCTGTTTTGAGTCATTAAACGTGTCACCAGGTCCAGACTGAGTCCTGCCACCTTCTCACCATTCACCTCTAAGATCTCGTCTCCGACCCCGAGCAGCCCCGTGTAGAGCTTCTCCATATTGCTGTCGCCCATTTCTTCAATGTACACCCCTTAAACATAACGCTGGTTAGTCTTAAACTTTCCGACTAAGTCAGAAGTGTATGAAAACAAGAGCGGAAGGTCCCTCACCTGAGTCTGGCCTGCCTTTTCCTCGTGAGATGAGAAAGCCGAAGGGGCCGTTGGGGGGTCTGGACAGCTCCAGCAGGATGGTGCCGTCAGGGAAGGCCTGGGCCACACGTCCCACCGGACGCACCGCACTGGGCCGCCCCACGTCCTCTACACTCAAGGCTCGCTGAAGACCCCTAAAACAGACAGATTTATCTACTTAAAAAGACTACAAATTTTAGCGCCAGATTATATGGTGGGTGACTGACTGTATTATTTTGAATTATGTCAGTTCTATTTTATTTTACATTTTCTTAGAAAAATGTGAAACCACTAGGCCAAAGCTGTTGAAAAATCTTTTCAATCTGTTGCTATGCATTTTCTAATAAGTATTGTGTGATTTGTTATTAAATGATATTTAAATATTTGCTTTTAATTATAATCATATATTTATAAATAATTTAATACATTAAAATGTTATATTAGATACACACACACACACACACACAAATAATTATTTTTTATAATATAATATGATCTCATTTTTGAATAGTATTGTGTAAACAGACAGCCTCAGGTCATATTATATTTGTTATAAAAGTTATGACATATTTTAAAATATCAATATATCATTATATTTTTAATTCTAATTATATTATATTATATTATATATATATATATATATATATATATATATATATATATATATATATATATATATATATATATATAATACATTTGAAATGTTAGTGTATAAGTATTTATCTTATACATTAATATAATATTAATATAATTTTTTTAGAGTACTGTGTAAACAGACAGAACATATAATACAATATAATAAAATGTAATATCTATTTTGTATAGAAACATATCTTAACCTGTGAAGGTTAAATAAACAAGATTAATACATTTTTACATGTCCAAAATAAATAAATCTCTAAAAATAAATATCACAAGGCACTGTCATATTATTATATTATACTATAAAAGGGCCTTATGACATGACATGAAAAAATATAATATAATATTAAATAATATAATAGTTAATTAATATTACAGAATTGTGTTTTTCAACTGTGAATTTTTGTCCATGGAAGCCAGTCAGATAACAATAGTCCCCAGACGTATCGCAGGGTTTGCTCCTTGTATTTCAGCTGGTATTTTTATCTCCCTCTCTCTCTGTCAGATCCAAGCGAGCAGCCAATAACAGTCCGTCTCTGTAGCGGCTCGCTGCTTTCTTACTGGCTCTGGAGAAAGATGATGCAAGCTGCAGCTTGTCTCCAGTCACTGGGGCTGGAATTCCTCTCTGGCTATCTCTCCTTCACTCAGACACACATTCACAGACTCATAAACACCACACACACACACACACACACACACACACACACAGAGACGTGATTGAATCACAACACCGGCGACAAACACACTATCTGGCACTGTGAACAACCCAAACACACACACTTACAAAGACAGCATCTAATAACACACGCAAGAAGCTGAATATAGCAGCAGCAGCAGCATGTAGACGGGTGATCATTCCCTGCATGTCTTTCTTTGGCAGACACACACCCCTCTATTTTTATCTTCCCTTCCTCCCTCCCTCTCTCCCTCTTTTCCTTGCTGCTGCTGACCCAGTCAATGGAAAATACTTATCCTGTTGCACAACACGACAGCTGTCTGAGCATTACAGGAACACGATGCATGCTCCACAGAGCAGGCCATGCTTCCAGCTGCCATCCTTCATAACACCGAAAGGTTACAAATAAACTGATTTATTGAGATCAAGGGCTGTGCACTGTGTACCGTTTATTTTGACATAAGTCAATGCCAAGACAAGAAAAGCAGGCAGGATGCTTTTAGACCCTCATAACTATCATCATTTTGTATTTTAAAATCTTGATATTCGAAAAAAAATTTTTTTTAAATAAATTATTTAATAATAAGTCATCTATTTTTTACATATCTTATATTTAAATACAAGTATATTTTATAGCATATTTTTGTTATATATAATATAGCATTAAAAACAATATTCATGACTCAAATTATGATATTTATAAAAATGTGAACATTTAAAAAATGCATGAAAATAATACTTATTATATAAGTAAATACATTAATATATATTATATATGCATTTACTATTATAATATTTACAATAGTCATAACATTTCTGATATTTGCTGTAAATGCATGTGTGTGTGTGTGTGTGTGTGTGTGTGTGTGTGTGTATATATATATATATATATATATATATATATATATATATATATAGTTTGGAGTAATTGCTGTACCTGGTTATTACTGGACTACAGGGCTGTTCTCCTGGAGTGTATGCAGAGGAACGGTCTGTTTTCTTTCTGGGGATTTGTAGGTTTTGAGCGGATGAAGATCTTCTCAGCTGGAGAAATGGAGAACCCTAGTGGTGAGAAATGGCACAGTCAGTGCTGATATATAAAAAAAAAAAAATACCATACTGACACATCCATGTAATCTACTGTATCTCTGTGATTGCAATTAATACCCATTCATAAGATTCACGAAATCTAGATGTGTTTTGAGAGACGTCTGAAGGATTTATTTTATAGATGCTAACCAGTCGTAGAGTCTGCAGCGAGGGGGCTTTCTTCAGCTGGTGGTGGTGTCTGTGTGTGGGGCTGGGGGAGTTGGAGGGGGAAGTCGGCCGAGGGTTTTGGTTCAGGTTTGAGTTTGGTTTGGGGTGCAGGCTGAGCTGATCCATGCTGCTGGATCGTCCTTTTCCCAGCAACCCCACGCTGTTCAGCCCCATGGCGGAGAAGAACCGCCGCAGGGAGAGTTTGGGTCGACCCTCTCGCTGCTCTGCATCCGTCCCCGCTCTGAAAAACATTATTTTCAGGTTATTTCAGGGCCTTTTCTTTGCTATTTTAATCTCCACATTGACAATATAACATGGTTAAATAAATAAATAATACTTTTAATAATTAAACCTTTTTGATGTATTTTAGCAGTTTATTTTACATTTTTTGTCATTTCATTAATTTTATTTCATGGCACAATTTAGATTTTGTGATGCTGTCAAACTATTAATCGCATCCAAAATAAAAGTTTTTGTTTACAGAATATATGTATGTGTGCTTTGTTTATTATATATATATATATATATATATATATATATATATATATATATATATATATATATATATATACATTCAGTATATATTTTGAAAATATTTATATGTATTTACATTTATGTATTTATATTATTATATTTTATATTATATATAAATACATTTAATATATGAACAACAGATTTGTCTTAAATATATACATGCAAGTGTTTGTATTTATATATACATAATAAATATACACAGTACACACATATATTATGTAAAAAAAAAAAAAAACTGTTATTTTGGATGTGATTAATCGTTTGACCGTACTCTCTCTCTCTCTCTCTATATATATATTACAGCAATTTTGATTTTGTGAGGTCTGTAAAAATGTTAATGCAATTCTGATTCTCAGTCAGTAGGGGTCAGTGTTGTAGTAGACAATCATGTAGTCATAAGGAAGCCTGGCCCACATCTCCTCTGACCTACTTTGAGTCTTAAGAGCCAAAGCAATCCGTATAATTGTGGCCCCCGTTAATTACATTCTTCAGAGAAAGGATTGTACATTTTAGTACAGGATCTGGTTTGTTTAAGTGCTTACCAAAAAAAGGGTTAATACGGTAGATATGGGTACGAACTAGGGGTGGCACAGTTCAACTTTTTCATGGTTGGGTTTGTTTCAAGGTTTTAGAGTCACAGTTTTCGGTATAGTTCAGTATTTCCTATGTTTATGGGAAAAAAAAGAATAATAATATTTCTAGATGTGATTTCTAAAGTAATCAAATGTAAAACAGTATTGCATATTGGACTGTATAAATTAAAGATTAATCTGTATTAGAGTTACAAAAGCGTTTTAATCAAGAGCAGTGAGTGATTTCTTTGTTGTTGCGGTTCGATTAATATAAAGACTGTCACTTTAAGAGAATGCACTGATACAGTGGCCTGCGTTCAGCCGGCTATGTCCGCTGTAGGATACTTACCAAGACGGGCATTTTGACATAATTTTTGTGTGAATTTGTCCATTTAAACACAATACGTAAGAGAGAGCTAATGTTTTCGCGCGTTCTGAGGCGCGGGTTTGCGCGCATGCACTAATCTTCTCACTGCGCGCGCGAGCTCGTGTCCTTTGGCTATTAAATGTTTAAACTGACAACGCTTAAATGAGTTTAGTTTAAACGCATATTAACGTGTGATGTTCAGGTCTCATCTGTGCGCGCGCGCTATCAGCACCCGGGTGGTGACGTAATAAATGACAGCTCATATTCCAGCAGTAATTCACATTGATAAAGAGTGAATGTTTTTTTCTTTTTTTCTCATCGCTATTGTTGTAATGTCTGGGAATCCAGAATGCGCATCCATCAGCAGAAACACATATTAGTTGAACCCAGTTTGTTTTACGTGATATTTATAGCAAACCAGCAAACCATACAGATGCTTTGTCAGATTTACGTTGAACCGCTGTCCCAGCGCGTGCCGAACCGTGTGGGGTGAACCGAACGGTTCGGATTTTTTTCAGCGAACCGTGCCAGCCCTAGTACGAACAAAGCATATTCATTATTTCCACCCTCTCCTTCTTTCCCTCTTTACTCACTGTGAGAAGTTTGGGCTAGTTGCCCTGTGATGCACTGGTCTGATTGGTCCTCTGATGTGTCCGTCATTGAGACAAGCCTGGGTTGATTCAGCACTGCTGGATGCTGCATCAGATCCCAGCTGTCCCGTACTCTGCTGCTGGTCCACATCTAGCGAAGAATAGAAAACATGGCTGTGCGTATTATAGGATAATAGATGAAACTGAAGATGAATCTTG
This sequence comes from Carassius gibelio, assembly GCF_023724105.1. Classification (NCBI taxonomy): domain Eukaryota; kingdom Metazoa; phylum Chordata; class Actinopteri; order Cypriniformes; family Cyprinidae; genus Carassius; species Carassius gibelio. The sequence continues at coordinate 24,620,159 of NC_068417.1, read as the reverse complement.
ATAAGGTGTAAACTGAATATGTTAATATGTTAACAATATAACATTATGTAGCTGAAAAGCAAGTGAGGAAATGCTTTTCCAAGTAGTGTCACACAGGATGGAAAACTGTTGAAGGAGAAAGGAGAGAGAGTAGCTGCTGATCGCACTAGCGACCGGCCCACTGTGGGATTACTCCGACAGGACAGTGTGGATCTGCTGATCTGGACAATCCCCAGTGGGACAGGAACGCAGTGAAGAGAAACGCACATGTGCTCACCCAGAGGTGTCACCTTGCTGACTGGATCAGGGCTCAGAGGTCTACCTGGAAGAGCGGCTTGATTCTGGGAAAAGCTTTGATTCATTTTTTTAGATTAGATTAGGTAAGCGTGCGATTGAAATCTAACCTTCACAGTGCTAAATATTAGCTTTGTCCTTTGCAGTGTGCTCAACTATGTATTAAAAAAGGGAACGTTCTATTAGGTTGGACACTTGTGGTACACAACAGCAGCTAGTGCTTTATGACTTTATGCCATTGTTTATTGTCAAGGCAAACTCATTTTTAGCTAAGTGACTAAAGCTGAGTGCTAGTCACCAGAAGGGTCTTCAGGCAATCACCAATGTGCTCAATCTATGCACTTAACAGTGTTTGTTTAGGGGGATTGTCTCAGGGGGTGTCTAATTCTGCTCCTGCAGAGTTTAGCTTTAACCCTACTTAAACACACTTGAACCAGCCAATCAAGGTCTTTTAGGCTTGCTAGAAACGTCCAGGCTGGATGGTATGTTGGACTTAAAAGTTACCCACCATATTTATTTGAAAATCTATCCATGGCATATTTAATTCCCATTTGAGTGGTGGCCCTTATGTGTCCAAAATTGTTCAAAAAGACTTTATGACAAGGTTTTCATACTTTGAAGCTGTGATTGTAAGAGTGAGCAGCTCCGTTTGAATGAACTGTAACTAAGGGGGGCGGGGCTTACCGATAGCTCAATTACTATTAGCCATTGTAGTTAAACTAACCTGTTAGCCTTTCTTCCCCTCGTATGGGTGAGTTTCGAGCACACATAACTGGGCTCGTCCTGAGTATGGGTACAGGGGTGACCCCTGCAGATCTGTCCTCCCAGTAACCCAGTCCAGAGGAAGCCTGTTCCTGAAGATAGCTCTCCACAGCGCCCCCTGCCTCTGTGGAGTCCAGGTGGTACTCCGGGGAAGACATGAGTGTGACGGTCCGCTGACCATTAGAGCGGTTCTTTGAGCTGGATTTTAGGGCTGATTTTTTCGGTTGGAGAGGCGGAGGGGTTGGCTGAGGAAGCAGGGACATTGATGGTTCTCCTTTGGGCGGCAATGGAGGTGCTATAGTTCCCTTGGTGGATGTGGGGCAGCACCCGGCTGGGATTCTCTGTCCAGGGGGATCCATGGCATAGGGGTTGAGTGGCAATACTAGTCCATTCGAAAGGCTCATTTGAGTTCCACTGTTGCAGTCCGGGGGTGTTGGAGCCCTCAGGCCATTGACGTACAAGGGTTCCTGCTTGCTCTCTTGTTTTCGGACCTTCTTCTTTAGCTTCTGGAATGTGCCTCTACCGCTCACGTTATCCGCAGGAATGCAGTGCGTTCCATCACTGTGGACGATAGCGGGACTCGTCCCAATGTACGTCTCCTTAATCTGTTCGATCCGGACAAGCCGGTTGGGAAGGGTGGGAGCAACCCAACATGGTATCTTCTTCCCTTCGACTTCCCCATTAGGTAAAGACAGAGTATTTGAGTTCAAGCTAGGCCCGTGGGGTTTATTTAGAAAGGTCCCGCAAGAGTTGCACTGCCTGTTTGCTGTTTCTTTGCCATTCAACAAACTCTTCTTGGCTTTTGGCTTCCAGAATATTGAATCATTCGAGCCATGTCCTGTCTCTTCCTGTCCATTGATGTAAGACGACAAGGTGGGTTTGGACACCAGCAGCCCCTGCGCTCTTTCCCCAGCCCTGCGCCGCTGGCGTAGCCGCTCCAGGTAGCGCACCTCAGCTTCCTTCTCTGATTCGTCTTCGAAACGCACACGGGTTGGGGACTGTCCGAGTCTCCGGCGGGTTCCACCTGCCGAGTCGCCGCTGGAGGAGTCACTAAGGTTTCCAGAGACCACCGCCACGCCCTCCTTCCCCGCAAGAGGAGCCTGGTGTAAGGGTACACCAACCCAGGACAACAGCTCCCTGTACACACATGCACATATATGAAATGAGTTGCATTCCTGAGCACTTAGTTAGAAACGGATGCATGCCAAAGCAACTGGCAGACTATCTCTCAGCATGAAGACATGGACAAATTCCTGAGGAAAATTCCCTTCTTCTTTGGCTCCTCTGTGCACATTCCTGACATGCTTCTTTACTCCTTTAAGAAAGGTTGTTTTTAGTATGCCAAGCATTTCGATTTTGTTAAACATGAGCTTGTGTAAAACCAAAACTAGTACCTTTAAATAACCCCTGCTTGCTTCAAGTGCAGGGATCGTAATCTACAGGTGTATTAAAGTGCACCTGGAGTTTTATGCCCATTACTCTTCTGAAACCTATGGGACTTTACAGCTGCGAGTTTGTCTTAAACATTCGATCTCAAGAGAGGCAGTTAAGTGTTAAGTTTAACCAGAGCAAGCTGACAGCAGTGTGCTCAACATCACTGAGCTGTTTTCCCCAAAAGGGAGAAGCAGGGAGGGAATTAGGGAGAAGGAAATTAACAGCTGGCAGACATGACAGGTGTAGCAGAGCGCCACGGCTCAGAGAAGCACCCATTAAATAAAAAGGGAGAATTTTAATCTGTCAGTCACTAATTCACTCATTTATTCAGTTTTTTATCTGAGCCAGAACATTTAATTTAATTTAATTTAATTTAATTTAATTTAATTTAATTTAATTTAATTTAATTTAATTTAATTTAATTTAATTTAATTTAATTTAATTTAATTTAATTTAAAAACTAAATCCAAAAAAAGTACACAAATTCATGAAAAGTATTTTTATTGATACATTTTTTATTAACTATTACTTTTATTAATTTAATTTTTAAATATCACTTTTAGCATTCATATATATATATATATTTGTATATTATATATACATATATATATATATGTATATATAATATATTTGTATATTATATATACATATACATATATATATATATATAAACCATCTCTGTTCTCAGTGTGTGTCAGGTTTTGTTGTGACATTTTCAATTGCCCTAATCTGTTCCGGATGCTGCCATGCAATGCACGCCGCTTGTCTTCATACCAAACAAGGAGACAGGCGTTTGGGGCGGCTCGCCCATCTGTCTTTGTGTGAAAGTGCTGAGGTAGAGAACAGAGCACTGGACGGGGAAGTGGGATTTAGAGCCACCGGCCGCGTGTACACATTGTAAACTAATTCAGGTAGTCTTATATAACAGAAGAGTTTGGAGGAGGACGTTTAAATTCAGACTACCATTAGCTTCCTGCTGTTTCACAGCTAGCACTGAATGTGTATCTTTCTTTTCTTTGATACTAGACTTATTCTACAATACTTGTATATCATTTTCATACAAATACATAGAAGTTACAACCTTATTTCATGTCTTTATATAATATGCCAGACTGAAACAGAAAACAGCACCTGTTGCTTCTGAAAAGAGATTTGACAAACACTTCCCCCCTTCCCTTTTATGATCTGCCTGTCTCCAAACTATTCTAAAGACTATTCAGTCCAGCACCTGATAATACAGTTTAAGATCTACAGCCCCAACACAAATCCTCAAGAGTGAGCAGGACGAAGGCTTCCTTGTTTTGATATGAAAAGAGTCGTGTATAGTCACCCTCCCTTCCCATGGTGCCTAAGCCTCAAAACCCCAACCTCCCCCACCAGCCGAAACCCCAACAAGCCAAGGCCTAGAGAGAAAGAGAGCTGGAAAACTTACGGGTTGTCCCTCTGGACGGGTAGGATGGTGTGGTCGGCTTTGAGAGGGTTGGACCGGGCCTTCATACGCGCTCTCTCCAGCAGTCGTTTGGCCTGCTCGTGGCGAGGGCTCAGCGGAAGGTCGTCGCCCGACACAAAGGCCCTGTGTGCCGGCCAGAGAGAGACAGAGAGAGAGAGAGACAGAGAAAGAAACACGTCAGCTCCTGTGCAGTGTGGGGATTAAGTGGAGCAGGCCGTCATCACTAATTAGGCTGACGGACGCTGAGTGTGTGTGGGGTTTGTACCTGATTATGATGCACTAGATGGACTTATGCATATGTTTACATGATCAAAGGCTTGAATATTACTCTAAAACAGGAATACGGTGATACCAAGACATACACTTAGTTTAATGTAATAAATTTAAGTCTGTTGAGTGTGTAATGTAAAATATTCTTAATAATAATTAAAAAATGTATATATATTTGTTTTTCATGAAACTTTCAGCCAAGTTTGTTACTGACGCTAATTCACATATTTATTTTGAATCCAAGCAAAAACATGGATATAGCTACTGTGTAATATTTTTTTTGTTTGCCTAATTAAATTATCTTTAATTAAACTCAAAACTAAATACATCATGAATTTGCGAAACCGATATACTCATTTATGTAAAATAAAACAATGAAATGAATTAGAAATATTAAAATTAATTGTAATATTTTTTTTGAGTAGCAAATTTTGTTGTCGGACACTAATTCACAAATTATTTTTAAGTAAAAATATGGATATAATAGTTCTTTATAGTTCTTAAAAGCCTCTAGTTTTGTTCATATCTCTTTTCTTTGGATTTTTAAAACTAAATAGACCTAGTACATTCATTTATGTAAAAATAAATCCATAAAAATGCTTTTGAAATCATAATAATTCAGAAGGCATGATTAGGGAAATCACAGGCAGCTGAACTAAGTCTCATTATTACATAACTTTAACTGTGTTTAGTGTGTGCTTACAAAAAATTAAAATAATTTTAAAATTAATATTGTTTTTTTCAAATTAGAAGACAATTTGTCGCCTGTCTGACACTAATTCACTATTTTAAGTAAAAATATAGATATACTATTTATTTATTTTTTGTGTTTTATGATTTTTTGGATTATTAAAACGATATTCACCAAGTACACTAATTTATGAAAAAATTATCCCATACAAATGCTTATGAAATCATCATAAATACGAATGCACAAGTCATTATCAGGAAACGCTATACTGCAGGACTTAACAATGATAGAAATCAGAGACAATTGAACTTGGCATTATTATCTTTCAACGTTAACTATATTTAGTGTGTAATGTAACAAAATTATGTAAAATAATACCAAAGAAAATCACATTTGTTTCTTCAAATTAGTATCCAATTTAGTTGTCTGTCTCAGACTAAAAATATGGATAGACTAGTTATTTATCTTTGTTTATTTATTTATTTATTAGGATTTTTTTTTTTTTTTACTTAATACATCAAGCATGCTAACTGGGGGGGGGGGGTGTAAACCATAAAAGAGTTTATGGATACCATCATAAATCAGATGTAATGTAAAAAAAATTAGAATAATAATAAAAATTATGTTTATTATCAAACATGATTTCATGCCTCAGTTCATCATCATTTAAATGTGTTTTATATTGTTTTTATAGAACACATTTTAAAAACAAATCTACATAAATATCACAATTATACTGTTAATGTACAGTTTTTCCTAATGTTCTTAAAGACACACACATATATCTGACAAAGACCCATTTGTCTGGTTTGTTCTTTTAAGAATTTGTGGCATCTTTATTAGTCCGGAGAAAAAAGCTGAGCGATTTCCTTTGTTATTCAGCTCTTAGGTGGAGTTTAAAGGAGCGGCAGGAAGAGCCGATGATATGATCTCGTTCCTCAGCTTATGAAAAGCATCAGCAGCTGTTTTCTCCAGAGCTCACATTACACTTTTTTTTGTATGTTCAACGTTCATGAAGTTATTTTTTTTTTTTTTAGGAGGAATTAAGGAACACTACTTCTGAGAGTCTCAGGAAGCTGAAATGAGACATGAGAAGCTCGATACACATGCTGCGTGTAACATGAGAGCATCAGTCTGTGCTGCTCACTTTTGGCTGTGTTCACTTCCTTGGAGAGAAATCCCAGAATCCCAATCACTCTCATTCAGGCCACAGATACCTAAAAAAACAGACACAAAGACAGATTACACGGCTTATGATCTCCCTAATTAATACTGACTTAATATAGAACTGTGTTTGCCTGACAGCTAAAAGCCAGCTGTTTATCTCACTTGACAAGGCCATCATGTTTGAGTCAAATCTGGAGCTGTAAAAGTGGGGAACATCACACTGTCTCTGTTTTCCCATCTCCTAGCCTTTATCACTGTTAGACGGAGTTGTTTTTCATCAGTGTAATTCTCATTCTTATCCCTCTGTCCCCTCATATCTGGATTATCCAGCTCTCTCGTCTATATGACCTCTGCTTCATTAGGGAGGTCATGTGTGATCATTGCGTGTAATCCATAAACGTGCTAAAGGAGACAATGTCATCTCGTCAGACATGTGCTAACGGCATTTAACACCTGTCTGATAACTCCAGATTAGCGCTGCTACGCTTTATTACAATGACAATTACATCTCAACTAATATATATAAATATAGTTATTCATGTTTACATGTTTTTTTTTTAAGAGCTGTTTTTTTAATGTAATTCATATAAATCATGTGGTGTCCATATCCAATAACAATTAATAACTCACACATCTTAATCAAGATTATTTGTTATACAAAATAAAAATAAATAATAATAAACTGAGTAATTCCACGGTGCTTGGGCCCTAATAAAATATTTAAAATAATACAAATAATGAAAGAATAAAATAAGGAATCAATAAAAACAACTTAAAATTATTATTACGTTATAAATTATATATTTTTCATAAATATTGTTAATTATTTTATTTTTTTTGGAGTCACACCACTTGACATCTTACAGCCTGGACTTACTTTAAAAAAAAAAAGGTCCAACTTAAGAGTTTACACACAGTCATGAGGCTCTGTAGGGGTCCTCTGTGATGTCACTTCCTGTTTTATGCTTTGGTTTATTTCTGCATGTTGGTTGGAGCTTTTTCATTTATTTTGTAATTTCATAAATGAAAATTTCAAACCTTTTTCATTTATTGTATTTACGTAATGAGTCAATATGTTTTGTAAAAACAAAAGAAAAATGTGATTAATAAGTGATTTAGTGGAAAAAGTGTTCAATAATACAAAAATTGAATAAATAATTACGTTTTTTTTAATGTAATAGTTATTCATATTTTTACAGACTTTTTCTTCATTGTTATATTTAAGTACAGTCATACATCCCCCAAAAAATATCCATATGTAATATAATTCGGAAACATTAAACGTTTTCATCATAGAAGAGGTGTGTTAAAGGCATTGCAAGTCTGAATGGCATCTTATATATATATATACATGTATGTGTGTATATATATATATATATATATATATATATATATATATATATATATATATATATATATATATATATAAATGCCATGTCATTGATCCACTGTAATTACCTCTACCATCATTGTGTATCGGGTCTTCTATCCTTTGTCCTGGCACATGGTCTTTGTTCTGGGCTTTCTGTAGCATCTGTTTGAGAAGACCTCGGTTCATCTCGACCCTCTCGGCCAGGGACGGTGAGCTTCCACTGCTGCACATGCTTTCCAAGCTGTCGGCCCGCCAGAGTCCACACTGTCCCAACTCAACGTGACTGTACCTGCGTAGATGACTCTCCAGGCTGTCAGACCTTTGCAGTTCCCTTGGAAACTTGTGCCCCATTTTGTGTCCCATGGTTCCTGTATTTGGTCCATCTTTCCCCACAGGAACGTTCCCATTTAGAACCGGCATCTCCGGTCTCATGGACCTCCAGAAACACTTTGGAGGCATCCATGGTTTGTCAGATGGAGAAGCATCGTGTTGAGCCCTGCAAGCATCGTTCGAGAGGTTCTCCAGGCTTGCTCCTTCTCCAAGGCCACGTGGAATTGCCAGCAAATTTTCTGAAGAAATGGGATCGTACTTAAATCCTACCTGAGGCTTGGGATCTCCGGCAGTGAACATCAGGGGCTTGCGAGGTTCCCCGTCTTCATCGCTGCTGCTGGAGCCCCAAGCATCCGTGAGGGCGTATCCCAGGATGAAGGTCCCGGGAACCACTCGTAAGTCCTGGTTCTCATTTCTAGGTTCTTTCCAGGCAACTCTGCGCTCGGAGAGAGACTTGACCTTGGACTGCAGCGCAGATACAGCAGAGCCTTGAGTTTGCTGATTAGACGGTGAGGACGGGGTGGAGGAAAGACACTCGTCCTCTGGCTCCCTGAGGTGGATGTCAGTGTTTTGGGAGGTAGCAGGCAGTGGTTCAGTATCTTCAGAGGTCACCGCGACCTCCATGATTGAATCAGAGTGTCAGTGGAGCATTATGGTGGCTAAAGGGGATGGAAAGAGACAAGTTAGGTCTCACTCACTAGTAACGATTAATCACGATTAATCGCATCCAAAACAAAAGTTTTCATTTACATAATATATCTGTGTGCACTGTGTATATTTATTATGTAAATGTCAATACACACACATACACATAAACAAAAACTCGTATTTTGGATGCGATTAATCACGATTAATCGTTTGACAGCAATAAAAATAAGACTCCTTGGGTGTAAAAACTTAGTGATAGATTTCGTATTTTTAAAGTGACATTTATCATGGATTGAGGGAAATACTTGTGTGCAGACAGGCCTTCATTAGGCAGTATCACTTACAGCATGATATACTGTATTTGGCATTTTAAACTGTCTTTTTGATGCCATTAGTAACCACAGAGGTTTTAACTGTCCTCAGACCAGTGGAAAGCATGCCATTCCCTTCACTGAATTTTTAGATAAATCACATTTTTGTTGACAAGGAGACTTTTGCATCTTTCATTCTTTCCAAACAGCTTTGGTCCAGGACTTGACCACAGATTCTAAAAAAAAAGTATTTTAGTCACAAACAACTGCTAGTATGTCATTGTGGCATTGAAACTGGAACTTCCCAAGGCTGAGGGAAAGTAATAATGAATATTTTAGTGTAACACATAAGTTTTATATGCTCTACTAACTACTAACGCCACTGATGTAGAACAAATAGTTTCGCAAGTAACCGATACAACACGCTAACCTGTTCTGAGAATAATGTAGGGCTTGGTGACACATTATTCCACTTTTAGCTTTGGGCTTAACACCACTTTCCTGCTTTTAAACCTCCAGTCATCGTCTCACAAAGCACAATGACATCAAACTAACATCTGAATGCTCTTAACTTTTAATTACTATACTACGGTGCAGTCGGGTCATGTTGTAAACTTAGCATCTGACAGCCATTATTTAGACAAGAATAGAAAAGTAAGTTTCCTCGGAGGTAAGTTCACAAACGAATGAGTTTTCTGGAAGATGAATTTGATTTAAATAGTCCTCTCTTAATTAGGACACCTTCCTGGTGCTCCAGGTACTTTATGCTTGGATAAACAGACATTATTCCATCTGGACACACACCAAAAAAGAAAAAAAATCCCCAAAATTGTAATCACTTTTTAAAACATTAACATGATTTTAAATGATGATGATTTTCTTCCTTATTTTTTTTTTATAAATAAAATAATTATGCTCAAAACCAGCACTTTAGAAGTTTCCATGATTTTGTTCCATGACTTTTTAGAGTAAATAAATGAACAAAAATATGCTCACAGAGGGCACTTCCTAGCTAATTAAATAACACAGAGTCAAGCGTACAAATAAATAGTATTCAGAAGTATTCACTACAGGAATCCCAATGATTATCGATCATTTATGTGACTTTTCCAGGCCTGTAAATCCTTATATTTCCATTATTATATTATATTCCATTATATTCTTTCCATGTGCATGCTTTTTATTCCAGTGCAATCTGTTGTTGATGAGAAAACCACAGGAAATGAGACCATTTCAGAGGAACGAGTAAGTGAAAGTCCTACATGACATGTCTTACACTGAGCTCAGTGGATTTCTACAGTTCAGCCTAAAATCACTACTACCCCATCTGCTGCTGGTGTGACCCCCAAACACACACACGGGGCCCAGGGTCACCAACACTCATCCGGGGGGCCACTTCTCTCCTCTGACTTGTATTTAACACTGGAGCTAACAGAAGCATGGCTCAACACAACAAGATGCAATGACTCGCGCACAGCTGGCCATGAAAGCTGGACAAACAACTTTAAAAAGATCCCAAAAGCAGTCAATCTGACAGAAGAACAGAAAAAACATCTTACCTCCTTCTTCCCTCCAATAATAACCAACTGCAGAACCGCAGAACCATTACGTCATAACAGTCTGAGGACGACAGCGCCAGACCGACTGTTTGAGAGCGGAAGTGGGCGGGGTAGCAGCCCGATGCCGGAAGTTCATGTTTAGACGTGTTTGTTTAGACTAGACAGTAAAAGGTTTTTAGACAGTAAAAGATAAACATTAAAAGGTTTTTAGACAGTAAAAGATAGACAATAAAAGGTTTAACTATGGCGGAGCACACAGTAGAACAAGGAAAAGAAGAAGAGAAAGAAGTAAAAAGAAGTTATATATTTGATAGATGCAACATACTTAACATTATAACGTTACGCTTATACAAGACAGCTCTGTACTGATATATACATATTTTTTTAAAGGAATAATTTTGTAAGTTAGGCTAATATTTAGCAATATCACAGTATCACTTTGTTGGGTTACATATTCATGGTTTGTGATTTAATTTGTTGTTGGCGTTGTATTTTACAGCATTTGTTAAATTTTCTGACCATGAGAATTGCATTAATTGTATTTTATTTCACCTATAGAAGCACATATCGATTCAGAGAGGGTCAGCGCCTTGTTTCTACCGTGAGGAAGCAGGTGGAACTGATGTTGTGATGGAGGACAGTACCCCGGCTGCTTCAATGGTTACAACAGGTGGTGAGTGTTTTCATTCATGGGTTAAATGGTGGTAACATACTTTAGAAACTGTGTGGTGTATTTTATTCTGTGTATAATTTATGTCTTCACTGCAGCAGGAATGGTTTGTGACATTAAACAGTTGTCTGCCAGTAGAAGTTGTTGGGATTTCCAGCCAAGTGATTGGCAGTCATCATTGGTAAAATTGTTTGTTTTTATCACACTTTTATTAACACATTTTATGTTTACTGAATGTAATTCTGGTCTCTTTATCTTAATCTGTGGTAAAAGCTTAACCAGATTTTGAGTAAAAATGACAGAGATGAGACAATTGCTCAAGTTGGAAGCATTAAACTGCAGCAGAAAGATTTCTTGACCTTGGGCCTCAATGCAGCGCTTGAGGCAACAGTAAGTGGACAAATAATGATTTTTAAAATAGAAAAATTTACCATACAGCTAATATATTTTTTGTTAGTAATTAACTAATGTTATTATATAACTAATATATAATATATTTAAAAACAGATTGCAAACAGCTGTCTTGATGTGATCGTCATGGTGGCTAAGGAAAAGGTATTTTTGCCTACAACTGTATAACTCATGATCACCTGGAGACGTAATTGTGTTTTGTAATGGATGTGCAAATGAATGTTATGCTTAGGCAACAGATGTGTTTGCAGCAAATTCCTTGTAGTTACCTGGCTACCACCACTTGAATTGGACCCATTTTTATCATTTCCAGTAAGTCCATCAGTTTGTATTTTATCTAAAACTGGAACAGTTATAAATTCAGTTACAACAAATGAATGGATCTTATGTTCACCCAAGGATAACATAGGATCCAAGGATTACATTCTGCTCCCTGCTTGGATGCCAGGACACTGAATGCTATGTGTATGTTGTTCCCTTCATTTTTGGGTGAACTAACTCTTTAAGATTATATGGTGATATTAGGATTCAATATACTAACAACTGTATTTCACAGGTTCTGAAGCCTAAAAACAAGGCTATGTATTTTTTTGATTCAACTCACCCCTACGGGATTGGTGATGTAAAATATGTGACTGTCTTCAGGTTGCATTACATATATAAATATTATGTTCAGAGTTCGCAGTTCAAGGTTTGCTGTTCAAAGTTCGTTGTTCGAAAGTTTGCTCTTCATTGATGTTCACTGCTGATTATTCTGTGCATGATGTTCATTTGCATGATGATCTGCATGCTGCATGTTTTTGTATTCTAAATTTTAAATGTTGTTTTTGCAATTCAGTCAGGGGTAATTTTTTTTTTTTTTTTTGCTTTTGAGTAAATATACTTTGCTTTTTTTGTCCAATTTTTCTGGTTATAATATATTAAAATATTTCTGTTTGATTTTGTTGCAGTAAATTGACAAACAGAATCGCTCCAGGACCATGGAAGCTGATCAAGAACAAGGTTAGTTTTATTAGGCTTTCAAAAAACATAAGCTACTTATATAGATTGTGTTTTTATATGTTTGTCACATCCTTTACAGGGATAACTTAATGATAATTGCATTGTTTTAGAATGTTCCACAACAGCTGACTGGCTCTGTGGACTGTGGGATCTTCATGCTGATGGTGAGGGAAAAAAGGGAAAGTAAAAAAAAAAAAGTTAGATAAATCATAAGAATGAAACCGTTATATGGTTGCCTGAACTTGACTGAATTCCTTTTTGGGGGGGAATTTCAGTATGCTCTGCACATGGTCTTTGAGGCACCCTTTGATTTTACAGCTATAAGTCTTTGTTAAAAATATATATTTTAACTAGATTATATAATCCATTAAGTTGACCTGTTAACACTTTCTCCCCTTATGCAAGTCGGATTTTCCTCTTATTCGAAAATGGTGGTGCCTTATTCTCATGGAGAATTTTGCCATTGAAAGGTAACTCTCCTGCTTTCTCAAGTTTTTCTCTGTCTATAAATTTACTTAAAAATGTATTTGTTACAGGAAACATGCTGCCGTTGATGTGCAGGAGCCACCTAAAGCACAAGAAGACACCGAAACCGGCGACATGGTATGTTTTTATTGTCTCAAACGGGCACATGAAAGAGCATAATTTCAAAACATTACTTTACATGCATCCTGATTAAACCACAATGTATTGTTGAGGACACTTCCAATCTCCCCAGGGACAACAGATGGAAATGAGCTAGCAGCCAAATGTGGTGCATCTCTTCTCTTGTGAGAATAATTCTTTTAAATGAATTAATTATTTCATTATTTTTTTGAACTCTTCTCTCATGAAGGAACCACAGATGGTCAAAGACCTCAGGACCGCAGTTGGATGGCTGCGGGACAACTGCCACTCCTTCAGAGGTTCTGTGCAAGAGCCGTCATATCTGGACCTAAAGAAGGAAGACCAGGAAGAGGCCCTTCTTAAACTTGATCGGGCGGAAAGAAAAGATGATCTGGAACTGGCCAAAAAGCCTTTCATGTTTCAGTTCCAGTTTCAACAGGACATGGAAGTTTTTCTTTTCGAATGTCACGACGAAAGGCACCTCAGAATAAACTCCATGTTTATGGAGTTTTAATTTGTTATTTATTTTTCTCTTGAGAATTATTGATGTAAAATTTGTGCCTGTATAACTTTTATAAGATTTATTTTCTTTGGTTTAATTTGTTTTATATAATTTATTTATCTAGTTTGATTTTGTAATTTTATTTAATTAGAAAACAGCTAGTGTGTGATTTTATTTAAAACTCATTTTATTTAAATTAATGTTTTTTTTTTTGTTTTCAGTCCATTATATTATTGTGTATGGTGGTCTATGTTGTTTGAGTATTTAAAGTTATTTTCAACTGAATAAAATGTTCAAACTCTCAAGCTCTGTTTTCATTGGATTATTTATTTTTAATTTTATGCTTTGTCTAATGTATAATATTGTTAATCAGTCTTAAATATACATTTTCAAATAAATCGTTTAAAACAAAGTCTTAATAATAACAACATTGTTTTAAACTTTAAAAGTTCCAAAACACGGAAGTAGCGTAATTCCTTGCCCCGCCCACTTCCGCCCTCAGACAGTCGGGCTGGCGCTGTCGTCCTCAGACTGTTGTGACGTAATGGTTCTGCGGTTCTGCAGTCAGACCTATCTCCTTCCCTCTGCTGTTTGCTCTCCACAGCAGCCACATGCGCACTTATAAAGTCATTTCAAGATTTATAAAATCATATTCGAGTCAGCAAAAACACAAGTTGCCAGACAAATCCCATCTTGCTCTAGTTTCTGCTTTGTTTTCAGTTTTGAGCGTCCCAAATCTTCTCTCTTTCTTCCTCCAGCTGTTCTGGTCAGCTCGAGTGTGCTCGGCACACTCCCACTTCAGATTTGGACTCCTAAACAGCTGCGTCTGGCTACAGTTCACTCGCGTTACAGAAACTCAACCACTTGCTGAACGATCGCTACGTTGCTATAGAGACAAGTCGTGACCACCTTTGAGAAAAACTGACCTGTGAGACGTTCCTATTGGTGGAGCGGCCCGCGTAGCTCCGCCCCCGAGGGGGTGGGAGTGGCGTAATTCTAAACTAGAATTTGGGTGAAAAATTGATGGAAGAATTCTGAAGTGCAGAGGAGAGGAAGTTCACATATGATATTCCAGCTGCCAAGGAATTTCCTTTGTTAATTCGCGCGCGTCTTTGTGATTATTATTCTATTTAACGTCACGTCGTGAGAGCTTTTGGCGTCTGGTTTGATTTGTATTTTTTATTTTTTTACCAACAGACGTCACTTAGACTTATACATATACGTGGTTATTTTTCTTGAATCCCTGATCTGAGGTCAGTTGCTGAAGCACAGCCAGCTGTAATAGAGAGCACTGGGCTTGGTCTTGAACTTCATGCAGAGTTGGGTCCAAGCACGCATAAACTGCAGGACACACAATGAATAGTCCTTCTTCTTCTTCTTCTTCATGCATTCCTCTGACACTGACCCAGCCCTGCGAGGAGGAGGACTGTTATATGAGCAGATACGCTCACAACCATTGCTGCTGCTCTAAACAGAAGTCATTAAGCGAGTTTTGAAACGTTCTGTCACAGTCTCACATTCCTTGTAAATAGGTTTCATTTTAATCAAACAGCTGCAGAGAGGAGGGATGCTGAAAAGAGTCAAGACCAACTAATGATGATGCAGGAACACAAGGGCTTCACATCTGATCTATCTATCTATCTATCTATCTATCTATCTATCTATCTATCTATCTATCTATCTATCTATCTATCTATCTATCTATCTATCTATCTATCTATCTATCTATCTATCCATCCATCCATCCATCCATCCATCCATTTAATGACATTTTGAAATGTACAATTATTTTAATGTAATATTGTGTGCATATAAAATATGTCAAATATGTAAATGACTCACATTTAAATTGTGATTTTTTTAAATAGATATTATTCTCATTATATATTATAAATATATTATTACATAAAACCATATATATATGAAATAAAACATTATAAACAGTATAATATATGTGTGTGCATAGATATAGATATGTACGCTATAAATATAGAATTTTTTTAATTTACAAATGAATATATAATGTAATAATAAATAATATAGTAAAAATAGTATATCTTTTTATATGAGTCATTTTTTATTTAAAAAATATTTACAATAAATATATTAAGTTATTACTTTTTATTTTATAATATTTTTGTATCATTGTAAAATGTAAACAATTAAAAATTGTAATGTATTAGTATATAATATGACAATAAATAATAAATATTTATAGTTTATACAACATATTTATAGTATAGAAGTTTAAGTTAATTTAAGTATATTACATAAATACTATGAAATATCAATAGGCTACATTATATATATATATATATATATATATATATATATATATATATATATATATATATATATATATATATATATATATATATATATATATATGATCATAATTATAATGTGTGTGTATACAATTTTAAAGATTAATGTAGAAAATTGATACATTCAAAAATTTAGAATATGAATGATGTTATTTATTTGAAAAAATGTGTGTATGTATCTTTTTTTATGTAGTTTTATATACGATTAAAAACTATTACAAACTCAACATTTTGCGGATCTACAGAATACTGTAAAAACAAAAACTCACTTAACAGCACAAACTCTAATGTAAACTTCATCGACGCTTACCTGTCAGTCACTGATGTCATATGCATAGCTCACCATCATAGTATCCAGGAAAAAACAAACAAAGAAAAAAACATTTGATCATACTTCCTCCAGGGCAATATATTCTCGTCTAGATGAAGTTTGCAGGGGCTCTGTTTTGAGTCCACAAGTTCTCCCCACACATTAGCCCGGTGGAGGCACACAATTGGTTCGGTCGGTTAATCTGCCCAAAGATTAAGACAAAACAAAATCCCCAGCAGCCAACCACTGGCGAGACATTGTTGCGTAAATCACTTCAATCTGGCCCCCACGAGCCTCCCCAGTATGAGTCAATGAGGCTCAGATGAGATTATTTTTTCACCAGCACTGAACGAGCTCAGCTGTAGCTTCCCTGCTCTGATCCCAGCAGTGGAAGTGGACACTGTCTACAGGTTACAGGACATGATCACATTCTCTGAAGAGTCCATCTAAAGAAGTGCCACTATTTGAACCATATTATTACTGTGACCTTGACCCTCTGAATGTTAAACTGGATCTGAAAGTGGTTTGTGATTCAGTTTGCTAGTGTAAATGCAAATGTGAAGTGGTCTAATGCAGTCCTGCTCCATCGGCTTCATGAATGAGGGGTTTAGGGTCTGATAATTCCTTATCATTTGGTTCTGACCCTCATTCACTACGCTGTCAGTGGGAAAGGTCACTAGGAAGACACTGAGCTGTATAAGGCTTAGGTAAATGTACTGTGATTGAGGAACACGACGACTGCAGATGCTGACGCAAATCTTCATATAAAGACTGCTGGTAACTTTTCATTGAAAATACAAACTATATAATATTACATGACTTCCTTTGGAGGAACTTTAACTGGTCCCAATCCCCAGTGAAACTGCTCCATCTAGTGGTGAGAGCAATACAATGTTGTAACTGTTTTCAGCGTTTGCATGCATAAACATGACATTTTTATAAAGATCACAAAGAGTTTTCTTAATGACTTACATGTAAAATTCTATTTGATTCATACAGGAAAAAAATAAAGACTATTTTTAAAGGACAATTATGAAATTTTATTATATATTACATGGTGAAAATATATATATATAATCTCCTTAATTAAATGTAAATGCTAGTCATGCAAATACATAAATCAATACTTTTCTTAATAACTTCCATATAAAATTGTATTTGTCACTAAAATACATGTACATAATGCATATATTTAAAATTTAGGGATTAAAGCGGGCGGAATGAAAACACATATTCCTGAGTGTCTTCGAACTAAACAACGTTTTAGACAGTTACAGGTGTAATATAATATTAAATAGTTACTTTATATATAATATGATGATATCATATATATATATATATATATATATATATATATATATAATTTTATTTTGGTGGTTGGGTGCAATAATTGTAATATTGAAGGGAGAAGGTAAAGTAAAGAAATAAAAAAAATTAGAAGAACTTGTTAAAAAAATATGCAATAATCTATTAAAATATTTCAATTAACGCACCATAAGATTTATAATATAAATGAATATATGTACTGAAAAAGGTTGTGAAAAGTATTGAAAAAGAAAAATATATTTAAATGAACATGTTAAGAAAAAATATTATTTTGTATAATATTTTATAAAATTATATATATATATATATATATATATACATATGTGTGTGTGTGTGTGTGTGTGTGTGTGTGTGTGTGTGTGTGTGTGTGTGTGTGTGTGTGTGAAATTATTTCATATTCTAAAATAATGTTTAATGCAAACAATGTATGGCATCATCATATTATATATAAAATAACTCTATTTAATATTGTATTACACCTGTAACTGTATAAAACATTGTTTAGTTCGGCGACACTCTGAAATAAATAAAACGCATCTAAGATAAGAATGAAGTTTCATTTTCACAGGAATTTTCTCAGGAATATGTCAGGAATCTTCTCGAATGTGTTTTCATTCCGCCCGCTTTAATCCCTACATGTTAAATATATGCACTATGTGTCCTAAAAACGCGCAGTGCTATAATATCTGATCGAAACAAACGGTGTGAAGTATATAAGAGTCTGTGAAACGCAATAAAAGTCGTGTTGATCATCTGATACGGTGACACAAGACATCAGCTGAGAGGATGATGCTGCAGCTGATGACGACGTCACTCGGCTAGTCGCACACGCGTCGAACGTCAACACAACAAACAGGGTAGATTTACTCATCTAACTCATTTCATATTGCATAAATATGACCAGTGTATTGTTTCGACATGTTTCTAGTCGGTTTGGGATATCTCTGGATGTGTATTTCGTCGGTTTGTCGTCGTTTTTTTACACAACGCCGCCGCCTCGAGCGCAAGCTAACGTTAACTCTGAAACTGATAACATTAGGCGGAGAAGTTCAACAGCTAACGTTAAACTATATTTACAGTAAAGCTTAAGCTACATATGCATGCACATGGGCTCAGGTAAATATTCTCTACATAAAAAGGCTTTAATTGAATTGTTTTTGTATGTTTAGACAACGTACGACACTTTATTGGAGGATGGCGTTCGTGAAAAGCGGATGGCTGCACAGACAAAGTGAGTGTTTATTTCCTTAAAATCCTTCGTTTTGAGCTGTTTCAGTGTCTAATGTGAATATTTTAGCAAGTTTCCCAATTCATATTAAAGTTTAAACAGCACTTTTATAATTTAAAACCTCTTTCTGGGGACTCATGAAATATAAATCATGTAAGGTTGTGCGAAATGTTTAGCTTTTCAGTTTCGCTGTTCGGTTTTATTCTGTAAAGAAGTCGTGCACGAATAGTTTCCTGTCCTCCTCTTGTTATCTTGGCGCAAGTTTTTAAACGGAAGTTGAAAAACAGCTGACCTTTGTGTCTCAAACCCTAGGATAAGCTCACTATCTAGGCTGTATCTTGTTTGTCTAGTAAGTCTTAAGTGTTTGAAAGCTCTATTTAGATGATGAGTTCAGTATTTCTGTGTGCTTAAACTTGCTTGAACAATCCAGGTCAGGTTACATTAACAGGTAGTCTATTTGGTTAAATATTTTAATTATTTTATACTACATTCATAATATGGAAAATATATATGCAGATACGATTTATCATTTCATTAATTTATGATTTAAGGTTTATTTGTCTAGTTTATTTTCAACATGGCTGAAATTAAACTTATTTTGTCTAAATATAATACAAATTATTATATATTTTAACATTTTAATAATTTTTTTTTTAAATAAATGTATAAACATGTAAATCAAAATTTAACAAAACTTGTACTTAAATGAAAATTAGAATGTTATTTAAAAAGAATTGTATAAAAATGTAGAGTTTTAAAAAGGTAATTTAAACCGTATTTTCTATCAAATCTGTCAGGCACTATCTTGCGGCGCTGGAAGAGGAACTGGTTTGACCTCTGGTCAGATGGACGTCTGGTCTTCTACGATGACCAGCAGCGGCGGGACATGGAGGACGAGATCCACATGAAGGTGGACTGCATTAACATCCGCAATGCCAGCGCATGTAGAGGTGTGTGTGAGCCGCACTTCACTCTTCATCTGACGTCTTTCCTTCTGCTTTTGAACTACGGAAGATGCGAAAACCTCAAAAGTGGCTTCTTGTGTAGTACTTAACAGGTTTTTGCAAGTCGTAGGACCAACAGAGGATTAATAGTAACTTGAAGGTCCCCATGTGTTGCTGTTCTTCTTCATCTTGCATTATTTATTTCCAGAGCTCACGCCTCCTGAAGGCAAAAGCAAAGACTCCCTCCTGCAGATCGTCTGCCGGGACGGCCGGGTCATCAGCATCTGCGCAGACAGTGCAGACGATGCTTTGTGAGTCAGCAATTTCTGTTGTTCTTTACAATGTGTGGATTTTTTGACACTGACTCGATGTATTTTGTCGCAGGGCTTGGACCATGGCACTCCAGGATGCCAGACTCAACGCTGTGAGTTAAACAGATGCAGTCTGAGTGGGAAAATACTACACATGTAACATTTACAGCAGTTCAGCTTCTGGGGCTGGTTTTTAGAAGCATCACAGATGTGCTTGCTGACATGACTTGGTGTGTTTCGTAGATTGTGCCGCCGCCTCAGGTTGGTTTTGCAGAGGACGTCGTAGCATCAGCTCCTCCCCCCTATTCTGAATTAAACACAACTCCTCAGGTAATACTTTTAAAGGAAAAATACTGACATATTTTATTTTTACCCATATATCGGGCTTATGTGGTAGCATGTGTTTTAAAGCTCATATTAGATGTTGTCATTTCTGTTTGAGTCTAAACTTGTTTGACCAGGAAGAACAACTGCGGTCGGATTACGTTTAGAAGCAATGCTTGACAGTTTATTGGCTGCTGTAAAAAGCCTGTTATCAGTCCAGATAAAACACTGATGAAAACAGGACGCTAATGTAGATTGTTTTCCCATTGTTGTTTTCATGTTTAGTTTTTAATCAAAATCAATTATAATTGTTTTTTTTGTTTTTTTTACATTTATTAAATGTGATAATATTATAAGTTAAATCTATAATACATTTACATATAAGTGCATTTTATAATTTAATTATAATTTGTACATTAAAATTAATTACCATTTTAGAATAATTAAAATATAATTAAACATAACTTCATCTTTATATATATATATATATATATATATATATATATATATATATATATATATATATATTAGAGAGAGAGAATAAATAAATGAACAAATTTTGCATGTAAAATGAGCTTGTACTTGTATTTTAAATATTCCTGAGCCAATAATGTATTATTGGTAAAATAACTTAATCATGTTATACTTTTATAATGATTTAAAAATTTTAATATTTAATATTACAAAAAACTAAAATTTAAAAATAGGTGTATTATGATAGAATTATAAATGATTTAATAAAATGTTAGATTTTTTTTTTTTAATAATTACAATTTCATTAAATGTAACAAATTGATACAAATAAAAACAAATAATTTAAATAAAAAACATGCATGATTAAAAAGTAAATACTCTGGAAAAAATTTTTATATTATTCATTTTTACATTAATTTTAATGCAACAGAACAGATTATTTAAAATGTAATTAAATATGAGAAAAAAATATATATTCTGTATCTTAATGTTATGAGCATCCAGAAAAAAATATATAGATACCAATATACAGATAAGATAAAGATAAATCATGTATCCCTCTTTTTTTTCCACCTGATTCTCATGCAGGTTTTCTATCCTGATGGATATGGGGGTTATGTTCCTCATCCTCCGCCTTATGCCACACAGATGGTTTACTCCGCAGATGGCCAGCAGTATGCAGTTGCCTACCCGTATCATTATCAAGGTAACAGGACGTTTGTTGACTTAGACATATAACCTTTATGTAGTTTGATTGATGTTTGTTTATTTGTCTCCATCAGGAGGATACGCACCTGGTGTCAACCGAGTCATAGTTCAGGAGCGCCGGCGTGACGACACAGGTGATGTAGCTCTGGGGATGCTGGCCGGTGCTGCCACGGGATTGGCCCTCGGCTCTCTGTTTTCTGTATTCTAATGTGTTTTTGTGAACCCAGCCCAACCCCACCTGACCTACAGCAAAAGAAACCCTTCCCATGTTGTTTTAACTTAGCCTTTATGCCTCGTAATGCGCAGGTCTGATAATGTAGCCGGGCTGGGTGAATATTCATTTACTTTTCTGTATTTGTCTTTGTACCAAAGCTTATTTACTTTTGATTAGGCACCAACAAATGCGTTTGCTTTGCAAATTTAATCTTTAGCATACAAAGAGATACACTAAAATATTTGTGGCTGGCCTTAAGATAAGAATTATCAGTTAGGTTTATAGATCAGCCACTGTTTAGAAACACAAACTGTGGATTGTTGAGTCTAAAAATGGGTCGATTTTATACTTGCGATGCCCGGTTGAGAAATGACACAGGCCTTGATGAAATAAATGATAGGCAAGAAGCTTTTCCTGTTATTTATAATTAGAAATTAAACTTGTTTTTAGTGTCGTTTGCTGCTGCAAAGTCAAAATTGTGCTGAATTAAATATTTTGTGACACTTTCGGTTAAAAGGAATAGTTCTCTCAAAAATAAAAATTCTTTTTTTTTTTTTTTTGGCATAAAATTTCAGTTTTATTGTAGGGGAAACAGGACACGGAGATTATATATTTATGTACACACACAGAAACATATGTATGTTTCATCAATTAAAAAAACAACAACACATTAATATATATATGTATATGAATATTCATTTGTCTGTTTTGTTTTTAACTGATGAATATATATATATATATATATATATATATATATATATATATATATATATATATATATATATATATATATATAATCTTGAAAATAAACCATGAATTGTTATTGCATGGCAAGCAGCAGCCTGAACATGTTGTTAAAAATTGTCTTTAAAAATAATGTGAATTCAAGAAGTTTGAGGGTAATTAAATGACAGAATTTTCATTTTTGTGCGAAATATTCATTTAAATCGAATTCGACGAAAAACCCATAATAATACTGATGGTGACGATACATGATTAATACTGTGATGGAGATTGTGATGTAATTCAGGAAAATTTAAAAAATGCGTCCTTAAATCTACTGCACCTTTTCTAACAGTTTTTTCCTTTCTTTGCCTTTTGTTTGTTTTTGTTTTTTTTGCGGCCTTCATTTTACTCATTTTATTGTGTTTGTTTATATTCAGTGTTATCAAGTATTTGTCCCTATTTTTGTGGAGACTTTACACTTTCTTTGAGATTTATTTACTTTGAAAAATGTGATTGATTTTATCTTGATCTCTGATTCTGTGTGTGTGTGTCTTTTTTTTGAGAATTAATACAAAATGTAAAATATTATTCACAATGTTTGTGACGGGATGTGATAAGGGAAACTTGAGGATCGGATCGATGTGATTGCTTACATAATTATATAATGATTTATTCTTTACTGTACTTTGACTTCGTTGTGTTTACATAACAGGTATAATCATGAGTGTATACGTAATCATAATCATAATGCACACTAGAAGTATCAGTGGATTTCAGGTCTTGGTTTAAATTAACACGGGTCCTTTGTTTTTAAATGTTTTGTGAAATGGACTAGTGATTCAGAAAAATGAAAATTTTCATCTGACACCTTACTTGATGCTAATATCTATTTTTTTTTCTCTCTCAATCGGTTTGCTGTTTGAACCTCAAAAAACTATTTACATGTTAATATATACAGTGTGTTATTTATAAACTATTAAAATAAGATGTCTTGTGATTTTTTTTTTTTTTTTTTTAGTAGACAAATAATAAACACTTCAAAGGCGACAAAGAAAGACGTCTGCACACCCAAAACATGTTTTCACATATTTGTAAACACTTTTTCACAGCTCACTGGTTGTCTTTGATTTTAGTCCTGTTATATATTCTCTTTAAAGTTAGTGGTTTTAAGATTAATACATATAAACACAACAAAACAATCCTTTGATTTGCTGGTTTAAATATCACACATAGCCTATGCTCTTCTGAAACATTTAGGTGTTAACATAAAGTAATATATAAATGTTTAAAAACATAGGCCTAATTAAAGTACTTTAATTTGACCATATAAAATCTTGCATGGACTTATTTATTTATTTATTTGAGTGGTATTGTTCAGTGGAGCATTAACAGAAACAACAGCTTACATCTGTATTGGATCTATAGATTGAATATAGTAAATTAATTAAACAGATTAATTTAAACAGATAATTGTATTTAAATGTAATATATATATATATTTAACCAATATTTAATATATGTAATAATTATTATACTATTATAATTTATAAAATAATCATAATTTTATATCATATTCAATAATAAATATTTAACACATAGATTTAAATAGAATTAAATAGTTTATTTATTTAAACGCGCGCTCGCCACGACGTTTACGTGAGGGGCGTAAACGTGATGGCAAAAAAAAAAAAAAATTAAACGGAAGACTTATTCTGTTTAATAACAAAAGACTGAATATATAACTAATTTATTTATTTCTACGTTGGGGACACTTTATAAACCTACAGAAGATACCTGACCAACGAACGACCTTCACAACGGGACGGAGCTAACTTACGTTAACTTACTTGTAAATTCAAATAGTAACGGTCATCTGACAACTGGTGATGAGCCAAAGGTAAACATAAATGTGCTTTGATTCGTCGTTTTATCAATCTAATGTTAAATTTCACTTCAGATGTGCATTTCAAATTATTTGTTTGTATTAGAAAGTTTATATATTTTCAAATTCCTCTTTTTGAAATTGTATATCATATCCCTGTTGGTTAATTTGAGGTGGTCCAAGTTACAGTCTGAGGTAAAATTATGTTGATCCCTTTTAAATTAGTTGTTAAAATTGGTCACTAAAACGGGTATCTGTAATTTTACTTATTTTTTATTTTTCTACTTTTCAAGAAGGGAACAGCAAAACTACTGACACCTAGTGGTTAGGTTTAGTACTACAGATACAAATACATTCTGCCACTACATTAACAATAATGTAAGATTTTCTAAACTTTATCTTGTATTAAAACAGCCTTTGTTGTGTATTCTGGATGCTTATGCGAGCCTGTGAAATTAGGCACTTTAAACGTATTACACTTTAAACTAATTTTTCAAATCACGCTTTGAAATGATTCACCACTAAAAATAAGTCTGGCAGTATTTTCTGATCATATGTTTACCACAGTGGTCAAAATGAGCATTTGGAAGCTATATTCATATTTATTATAATAATTTAAACATATATATTTATTGTAGTTAATTTTTAAATGGTCTCCATTTTTTTTAAATAATACATTTGTTTATTAATGCAGCACAATATAGGGCTAAGTTGCACCAGGTCAGGAAAAAAACACATGAGTTGCATCGGTGTATAAGACACATTTTACTATTACTTTCAGAAATAATTGAAATACTGATAAATAAAACAAACATTGAGAAACGTAAAAACCATAAACACTGTAAACATTTATTTTATTATCCCTCACTTCAAATCATTTAAATGTAATGCTATTCAAAACAGAACAAATAAAATAAATATTTAGGCCTATGTATAAAATAAACAAATTCTAGTGTCACTAGTTACAAGCAGTATTTATTTAGTTAAAGAAAACAAACAAAATGCACGTTATCCCAGTTTCTGTGAACCTCATCCTGAAATGTAGAAAACACAGTGGTACAGACAATACTACTGTGTACAGACTGACTTGTCACACAGACATATTTTAGACAGACTATATTTATAGAAACCTGTAAGTGGCCACTTTTAAAAGTGTTTACACTTTGCTTAGGCTTTTTGACATATAATGCATTATATAAGTTACTTTGGAAAAATTCAGTACATCTCAGAATAAAAAAAACACGGATTGTTGTCTGGAAAATATGGAATTCATTTTTTAGTAATAATGAATGGACATGGGACCTGAATGGTTATGTTCAGGATAATATTAAGGCTCCCCCCACAAAATCTCAGGGTTAAAAACTGATCAAAGTAAATAATAAAATATGCCGAGGGAGCTTTGTAAACATGATGGAAAAATATAAATAAATGCCATGTAAATCCTGCAAAAATTCACCCCTACTGGCCAAAGTCCTGAGTGAACTTCTTCATCTTCTCCAGATCCTCTTCGTTCACAGTGGGCTTGGTTTTCTCGAGCGACATCAACATGTCCTCCTGAGACACACAGACCTGAAGGTCAAAACAAGCTCTAGGAATTCAGCTTTTTTTCCTCCGCTAGTAGCAAGCTTACCAAGCTGACTATCGGCTCCAGGAGTTTATCCCTCGCTACATCCTCCCAGGTCATCTGGATTGCATCTGGGTCGTTTGGAGAGGAGGGCGTTAAGAGGTCATCCACCACAGCTTCTGGGTTGTTCCATGCTTTCCCTCTGACCTGTTAAAACAGACATGAGAGGACCAATTCAGCTCCATCTGATGCTTTACTAGGTGCGCAAACCAATGCAAGCATGCTTGCACCACTTTACACATATATATAAATTCACAATAGCAAGACATGAAGAATTGTAAGATATAAAGTTGCAATTAGTATTTATTTTTTATTCCAAGGCAGAAAAAAATAACAGAATATGGTGACTTGTTTTTTTTTTTTATTTCTGCCATGGGATTAAAAAAAGGTTACTGTGAAAGTAATCTTAAATGTAATTGAACAGTAATTTTATCTCACAATTTAGAGTTTTTTTTTTTATCAGAATCGCAAGATATAAACTCATAATCGTGAGATGAAAAATGTCAGAATTTCAAGGTTTTAAACCACCTCACCACCTCAATTTTGTGAGAAAACCTCAGAAATCCAAGAAAAAAAAAGTCTCAATTATGAGAAAAAGTTTTTTTTATTTTTTTATTTTTTTTTAATCCCATGGTGGAAACGAGCTTCCATACAAATGTCATTCCGTACCTTTTTGAAGTGTGTCGCGGACTGAACTCTGCGGATGGGCTGCATGAGGGCGTCCCGAACAACGATGCTGATGTCAGCACCCGAGTAGCCGTCAGTCTTCTTCCCAAGAGTTATGAAATCAGATTCATTGAGGTTATTGGGAGTGGAGCCCAGGTGCAGCTTAAACATTGAGGAGCGAGCTTGCTGCTCTGGAAGAGGGATGTGGATGAGCTTTTCAAACCTATAACCATGAGACAATAATAAAGCTACAAAGCCTAAATAGACATTTCAAGACATGAAAATGTGTGTGGATTTGTACGACTCACCTTCTTCTGATGGCAGAATCCAGCGTCCAGGGGATGTTTGTCGCTCCGAGGACCAGAATTCCTTCGTTGTCATTTCCTACGCCTGCGAGAATAAGAAAAATACGTTTATAATCAATGATCTAATAAATAATTTCAACTATTATAAATAACAACTATTAAAAAATAATATTTTATAACATTATTAAGTTTTTGTAATATTATATATTACATAGAATATAAAGATTTTCATTTTAAATATTATATATATAATATTATAATATATTTAATATATTTTAAATATTGAAAACTATTACAAACACAAAAAACAGAAATGGTTTTCTTAACAAAAATACAACTAAGATGTTGACTATAATGTGATAAAATGTTATAATAAACATAATACAATTTAATCATACATTACCACATTATGATAGATACATAAATCCATACATAATATTTATGACAAATATAACAAAAAAAGGTAATTGTGAATTTATACCATGCAATTCTGACTTTACAAGGACTCAATAAAGAAAAAAAATATATATATTTTCCCCCTTTAGAATTGGACATTTCAGCTTAATTTAATATTAATTTAATTAATGTAATACTTTAATATGTGACCCTGGAGCCTGGACCACAAAACCAGTCTTAAGTTTCAATTAAGCTGAATAAATAAGCTTTCCATTGATGTGTGGTTTATTAGGATCGGACAATATTTGTCTGAGATACAACTATTTGAAAATCTGGAATCCGAGGGTGCAACAAAAATACTGAGAAAATGTCGCCTTTAAAATAATATTTAATATATTATTATTTAATAATATATGAATAAACTATTAATTTATACAGTTTTAATTGAATATAGCATGTGTAAATATAAATAAACATTACAATAAAATATAAATGTATACAAAAAATTGCATGTGAAGTTTATAAAGAATGGCTTTTGTCTGAGATACAACTATTTGAAAATCTGGAATCCGAGGGTGCAACAAAAATACTGAGAAAATAGTCGCCTTTAAAGTTGTTCAAATGAAGTCCTTAGCAATGATTATTACTAATCAAAAATTAAATTTTGATATATTTATGGTAGCAAATTTACAAAATATCTTCATGGAACATGATCTTTACTTAATATCTTAAATAATGCTTTTTGACATAATAGAATATTTCATTTTGACCCATTTTTTTGGCTATTGCTAAAAATATACCCCAGTGACTGGTCACATATATTTATGACAATTTTGAAAACAAAAATTCCCAATTGCTAAAAAACTCAGATTTGTGGAATAAAAAGTCGCAATTGAACTTTCAACTAGGGCTGCCAATAGATAGCATAATTTGCTTTTTGAGTTTAAATAATTTTTTTATATGAAATTCAAATGGTATGACTATTAGAGATTAGACTGTACAGAAATTAAAATCTACACACTAATACACACTATATTCACGTAATGCTGATGTTGTTAACATTAATCATTTGAAAATAAAGTACAACAATCATAACAGTTTGCACGGTTTGATGTGATATGAGCTAATCGATCGTTAGATTAAATCACCATTGGTAGCCCGATTTATTGTAATTATTTTTTTCCTCAGTTGGTCAGAACAAAGCGTGGCAGACTTGTTCCTTACTTGTTAGACAATAGCTAGTAAAACTTCTTATTTGGGTCTTATGTTCCAAGACGTAGGCTAAAATCTTTGATTGTGAAGAACAGTAATATGCACACCGGTGCGGTGACCGACTGCAACACAATTACTTCGAAACATTCATCTGCACTTGAGCCGCGCCCGAGCACAACCCACGCAAGGAAGATAATTTCGTGCTAAGGGTTTTGAATTAATCGCACGAGTTAATGTTTACAGTCCTTATATAAACAAAAGAAAAATTATTTCTAAACCATTAACACTAAATGGGAATTGAACCTACTACATAAGAAAAGAAACCAAAAAAAGTTACATTTTCAAAGCTATAACAACCCTGTCAATTTGCTCTTGCGACAAAGCTATCGCTAGCTTTGCGTTTACCTTGCATCTGGACCAGAAACTCAGTCTTGATCTTGCGGGCCGCTTCGCTCTCGTTCTCGTTTCTGGAGCCGAACATGGCATCGATCTCATCAATGAAGATGATCGAAGGCTTCTGCTCCTGAGCCAAACTGAACAGATTCTTCACTAACCTAAGAGACAGTGACAGAATGAACAATATTACATTCTAAATGATTATTAACAAATAATATATTCCCACTTAACATTTGAGGAGCACTCACTTCTCGCTCTCTCCCTGCCACTTGGACACCAGGTCTGATGATGAGATGGAGAAGAAGGTGGAGTTGTTGGCCTCGGTAGCCACTGCTTTAGCCAGGTAGGACTTTCCTGTTCCTGTCGGACCAAAGAGCAGAATGCCTCTCCGTTTCCCTGTGGACAGTGATGAGCTTCAGAACACTTCAGAAGATATTTTCAGACATATTAATTCATGCAACCTACCATACCAGGGAAAAGATGAGGGAATTTGATTGGCAGGATGACCGCTTGTTTAAGGGCCTCTTTGGCTCCTTCCAAACCAGCAACATCGTCCCACTTAATGTTGGGTTTTTCCATGACAATAGCACCTGGGAAGGTCCAAAATCCATGTTTTTTCTCCTGTTGTGGCTTCTTTAATAAAGTCTGTTTGACACAAAATGTTGTACCTTGGAGTTGACTTTGGAGTTTCTTTTTCTCTGCGTCGCCGTCATCATTGTCAGTCCTGTAGAAGATGAAATTTGGCACCGTGTTTACTCCGTGTAACAGGAAGTGGATTAGTGGATTGAGCAGGAAGTAGATCCTCTCACCCTTTATCATCAGACTGGGAAACTCTGCCAGGTTTGGAGGGCGGCGTGCTCTCTTTATTCTTCAGGTACTGCATGAGCTGCTCCGCTCGCTCCAGATACTCAGCACACTTCTCTCGGATGCTCTGCTTGACCTTATCACCCTGAGCTTCATCTGCACAATAATAATAAAACATATTCCATCATCAAGTTATGGATTTTTTTGCTCGATGAACTGCACTGAATACAGTTAAGATATAAAAGACAAGTTATAGTATACAAATAATTTTAATATATTTGTGAATACAATTAAACTATATTGAATAATTTATAATAATAATTTAAATGTTTCATATTTAAGAATATTATAAATAAATCAAAAATTTCTGTACGTTAAAATACAAAAACAATAAAACGTGCCATTATTTGTTCGTGGATTAATTCAGGATTTTTTTGCTCACTATATTTCATTTAATAAGGGATCCAATACATTTAAGCCGGAAAAAAAGGAAAAATCATTATATATATATATATATATATATATATATATATATATATATATAAATTAATTAATAATATAAATAAGTGATATTTGATTCTTATCTATTAATAATATTTAATATATTATTATTTAATAATATATGAATAAACTATTAATTTATACAGTTTTAATTGAATATAGCATGTGTAAATATAAATAAACATTACAATAAAATATAAATGTATACAAAAAATTGCATGTGAAGTATATAAAGAATGGCTTTTGGCTTCTTACATTTCACCACATGAAGATAATTCTGGATTGCCTGCTGATAGAGGCGCAGAGCTCCCTCGTAGTTTTTGGCCTTGTCCTCCTCAGAAGCTCTGCTAGCCAAATCAATAGCTTTCTATTGAGCAAAAGTAATAGATATTCAAAAAGGTGGAGAAAATTGTGTGGCTATACTTTTATTTTATGTTTCATAAATGCACGCAATTATATATAATATTTCACAGTTTCGAAATAACAAATAAAAACAATTTGAAATAAAATTATTCTGCACACAAGCGATATAAATAAAATAATCAAATCTAAAATTGGCTGTAGTTACACAAATACCCATATTTAGAGGACTTGATCAGATTGTAAAGCAACGACAAACCTGCTTGAATGAATCAAACCTTGAATTCAGATTAAATCTGTGTTAAATAAGATGATTTTATAGTGTGGTGTAATAGACAGATAACTGGTTAGACCAGTTAAAGGAATAGCTTAATGAATATATATAGGACATAAAAAATTTTATTAAATAAATTACATACACAAGACAGGAGCTTTACAATGTAACAAATAAGTTAAGAAGCACTTTCTTAAATGTATGTATGTATCAGAATAATAAACAAGCCACATAAATATAAATAACACACTATTTATGTATAATGCATTCATGTTTACCGGTTAAACAATATATCCTAAACCAGTGGTTCCCATCCTTTTTCAATTCACGGCCCACACAGCCAAACACATATGTTTGCGCGGCTCACTGCAAACAAAATGAACTGACCTCGCTATTGTTGAATTAATAACTTAATACTCAGAAGCTAGATTGTTAACTGTCTTTACTGAATGAACTGGCAATGAACAGAAAATAACTCGGGCTGGCACCGTTCAGCAAAACGGGAAAACCAGATCCAGGCAGAGATCAGTGGTTAGACAGTCAGCGGCAAGCAGTCAGGAGCGAAGATGCAGAGTAGTGTTGAGACGAGCAGTCAAAATCAGCAGAGAACTGGAGCACTGGACAAAGCAAGACTAGAGTCAGACTACAGTGACAAGCGCAAATTGAGAGCAGATATAGAGCGAGTAAACTGGTGAGAAACCAATGAGCAGCTGCACTGCATGCATTGTGTGAATAATCTGAAAACAACAGCCGTGAAACAAACTGAGCTAAATGGGTAACATGTAAGAAGATAAATAAATAAAAAGAAAAAAACCTTCTGGCCTCATAAACTACAATCTATTTCACTCAGAAACATCTGCATTTGTTCTTATCAGCGACCCTGTTGACAGCCATTTATGCATGTTTGAATTTATTGTTCTGTAGCATATGCAGCAGAAATCTCTAAGATAAATTGGCCGTTTATTCTTAAACCAATCAGCGAGCACGAAAAGTGGAAGCATAGTTACAGTTTAATATTTATTTTGTTGTTATTTAATTATATATATGATATGATGTTATGTTATGACTTAGACATTTTCACATATATTAACAATATTATTTATTTTAATAGAAATTGGTGGCCCACCTGAAATACCATCGCGACCCATTAGGGGGCAGCGGCCCACAGGTTGAAAATCACTGTTCTAAACTTTAAAGGGGGGGTGAAATGCTATTTCATGCATACTGAGTTTTTTTACACTGTTAAAGAGTTGGATTCCCATGCTAAACATGGACAAAGTTTCAAAAATTAAGTTGTACATTTGAAGGAGTATTTTTGTTCCCAAAATACTCCTTCCGGTTTGTCACAAGTTTCGGAAAGTTTTTTTTGAGTATGGTTCTGTGTGACGTTAGATGGAGCGCGCTCCCGTATAGCAGAGCAGAGAGAGCACAACAGACGTTCACTGATCAGAGCGAGAGCGTCGCAAAATGTCACAAAAGGAGTGTGTTTTTGGTTGCCAGGGCAAGACAACCCTGCACAGATTACCAAAAGAGAAACAGCATTAAGGGACCAGTGGATGGAGTTTATTTTTACAGAGCATCAACGGAGATGTGCAAGTGTTTTTGTTTGTTCCCTGCATTTCGAAGATGCTTGTTTTACAAACAAGGCCCAGTTTGACGACGGATTTGCATATCGTTTATTTCTTAAGGATGATGCAATCCCAACGAAAAAGGGTCACGATCGTGTGTTGGAACCGCATGCGGTGAGTAAAACTGCTTCAAATATCTCTGTGTTGTTAACTTAGCTATCGGCGCGTAAGCACATCAAGTAAACAACATGCGATGTTGTCATCAAACTGCACTTTCCACATGTAAAGCTTAAAAAAAAAAGACGACAAAGTGGAACTTAGTCATTTTCCAAAACCGCTAAGCAAATATATACAGTTTCAGTGCATACCACATAGAGACGTCGTTGCTGATGCTGCTCTTGTTAAATTTCATCCTCTGGATCTGATTCTGGATCATAAATAAACGGCTGAATCTGACTGTAAGCCATGGTTTGTTTTGGGATGATGGTTTTTTCCTCACGGTAATGTCACAGCTTCCAAACGCTCTCAACGCAAAAGCCTACTGGCGCTCGTGATTCTTTAGCTCCGCCCACACGTCACGCCTCCAGTCGGTCGTGTTTTTCCGGGAAAAATCGGTACAGACTATCTTTCTCTTATGAATATAATAAAACTAAAGACTTTTTGGAGTTATGAAGGTTTCAGTACTACTCTATAGGTATTCAAGATTAACAGGATATTGAGCATTTCACCCCCCCTTTAACGACATAGTTATATTTTCATATGTATGTTGTCGAAGAATAAAGTTACGTTTAAATAGGACAGAAAAATGACAACAAGTATAACAATAATACATATATTATAGATATATAACGGCATGAAAGGCTGTCATATTGCTTGTAAAGTCTCTTACCTGTAAACTGGCATTCGTCATCGTTGATGGTGTGTTGAAGGTGAACTTATAAAATGTCGCTTCTGGAAAGGTTCAAACATACACATTTTTTAATTGAAGGTATCGCGGACTGTATTGTGGCTTCTTTAATAAAGTCTGTTTGACACAAAATGTTGTACCTTGGAGTTGACTTTGGAGTTTCTTTTTCTCTGCGTCGCCGTCATCATTGTCAGTCCTGTAGAAGATGAAATTTGGCACCGTGTTTACTCCGTGTAACAGGAAGTGGATTAGTGGATTGAGCAGGAAGTAGATCCTCTCACCCTTTATCATCAGACTGGGAAACTCTGCCAGGTTTGGAGGGCGGCGTGCTCTCTTTATTCTTCAGGTACTGCATGAGCTGCTCCGCTCGCTCCAGATATTCAGCACACTTCTCTCGGATGCTCTGCTTGACCTTATCACCCTGAGCTTCATCTGCACAATAATAATAAAACATATTCCATCATCAAGTTATGGATTTTTTTGCTCGATGAACTGCACTGAATACAGTTAAGATATAAAAGACAAGTTATAGTATACAAATTATACAATTAAACTGTATTTAATCATTTATAATAATAATTTAAATGTTTCATATTTTAGAATATTATAAATAAATTAAAATTATGCAATAAATGCAATAAATTCAAAAACAATAAAACATTGAAAAAATTGCATGTGAAGTATATAAAGAATGGCTTTTGGCTTCTTACATTTCACCACATGAAGATAATTCTGGATTGCCTGCTGATAGAGGCGCAGAGCTCCCTCGTAGTTTTTGGCCTTGTCCTCCTCAGAAGCTCTGCTAGCCAAATCAATAGCTTTCTATTGAGCAAAAGTAATAGATATTCAAAAAGGTGGAGAAAATCGTGTGGCTATACTTTTATTTTATGTTTCATAAATGCACGCAATTATATATAATATTTCACACTTTCGAAATAACGAATAAAAACAATTTGAAATAAAATTATTCTGCACACAAGCGATATAAATAAAATAATCAAATCTAAAATTGGCTGTAGTTACACAAATACCCATATTTAGAGGACTTGATCAGATTGTAAAGCAATGACAGGCCTGCTTGAATGAATCAAACCTTGAATTCAGATTAAATCTGTGTTGATATTTTCCTTTAATTGATTGCTGTTACTGTAGCTGTGCTTCAAGTCGAATGCACCCAATGATTCAGTGAGCCATTAGACTTGTTTGAGATGTGCCTTGCCTCGCCTGAAATGTAGGCGAGAGTGGGCAGCTACAGTAAGGGGAGGGGTCAAAAAAGACCTTTGAAGTCGGACACATCCTGACTCTCGCTGTTTTGTCGTCTGCAAACATCAGCAATGAAGGAGACTGTTGTGTCACCATGTGTGGTGTTGGTGGTGTTGGCTCAGTGGATAAGACACATGCCTTTGGTGTGAAAGACCCGGGTTCAAATCCACTGTGAGACACCAATGTGTCCCTGAGCAAGACACTTAACCCCTAGTTGCTCCAGAGGCGTGCGACCTCTGACATATATAGCAATTGTAAGTTGCTTTGGATAAAAGTGTAAGCTAAATGAATAAATGTAATCATGTGCATCAATTCCTTTGTTCTGCTGAACACAAAGGAGGAAATTTAGAAGAATGTTTGCAAACAAGCAGGTTTCTGCCACCATTTCACGTCCATATTATTTTTCCATACTATGCAAGTCAAAGCTGTTTTGGAGCAAACCTTCTTCAGAATTTCTTCCCTAGTTTTAAGCCAGACCCTGACACTACTCAGATGAAACCACACAAAGATGAGGCATAATGGCTGAACAGTGCATTTAGATATGTATGTGTGCATGTATATTTTTAATGGATTTATTTATTAATTCACACAAACATACAATAGAATAAAGTAAAAATTACACGGAAGAATATTAATTAAGAAAAAATAAATAAATAAATGCATGTCCTAATTCTTAACTTCACTAGGCGGTGTTGTGTTTTTGTTTAGTTTGCATGTAAATATAAATAAATGGGTAATCCAATTAGAATAAAGAAAAAATGTATCAGTTGACATTCACAGCCAATGAGCATGAAGCCGTGTCATCAGTCAGTTGTTTCCCATCATGCTTTTGATCCGCGCAGTCGGTGGATTGGTTGATTGGTGATTGGTTCTGCGCAGATTTTGCTCATCTCAAACAAGCCTATTGACTCATTCTAAAATGAATCATGTAGTAAGGAAGTGTTGCTCGCAGTCAGACAGATGATCGAGTCAGACCGGCTGCACGAGCCTCAACTGAAGAGACTTTGATGCTACATTATCCGTTATTAGTCACCGTTTACACTGAGAGTAATAAAATCAGAATCATTCTCGACAAAGTTCTGGTGCTGCCCTAGTAATTGTTTCTTATTAAAATTTTAATCATGTTACTTGTCCGGTTGGGCAAGAGCAATTCTCTTTCACGTGCCCCTTCACAGAATCCACATGTCCCGGACAAGCGTTAATGTCAAACCCTGATTATATATAGGACATACAAAAAAAATAAATAACATAAGACAGGAGCTTTACAGTATAGCAAATAAGTTAAGAAGCACTTTCTTAAATGTATGTATGTATGTATCAAAATAATAAACAAGCCACCTAAATATAAATAACACACTATTTATTTATTATATATATATTTTTTTTAATAACACACAATTTATGTATAACCCATTCGTGTTTACCGTATATATATATATATATATATATATATATATATATATATATATATATATTTTATATATATAAGTCTCTTACCTGTAAACTGGCATTTGTCATCGTTGACGGTGTGTTGAAGGTGAACTTATAATATGTTACTGCGGGAACGGTTCAAATATATACATATTTTTAAATGAAGTTATTGCGGACTGTCTTTTACTGTCTATGGTAAATCTGTGCGTCTCGCGCACTTCCGCGTCGGGTGCATACCGTGAGGTCACGGATGACGAGCGTCGAGCGCCACACCTGTCGCTCGCACCCAACACGGACACGCCTAGTGAAATGAGTTTCACGGAAAACTACTTGTTTTCTGATTGAAATAATATAAAATATACTTTCAAATTAAAAGCTAGCACTATTAAATTAAAATAATAGAACAAAAATACAGACTAAAATAAGATGTAAAATATGTTTTAAGCAAATAAATGGATTTTAAAATATTTAATTCCCTTTTAAAATAATATTAATAAAATAATAAAATAAATTAAAAAGCAGCATTTTGGTTTACATTTATTATTTTCACAAATAAACAGTTCACCACACTTATAGCACAGACAAAAAGCTAAACAGACTGTTAAGGAACAAGATTTTGACATTTCTTGATGGTAAGTTCAAAATACATTTCAGTGGAGAATAAATATGGCAAGAAAAATAAAATGCCTCAAAGAGCAAAGATTTATGTTCACAAAAAAAAGTCATTTAATTAAAATTAAATATTGTGCCAATGTTTAAAATAAAATAAAACATTTTTAGTTATGTTTTTGTGTATGCAATAAAATAAATATTTTTTAAATAGTGAAAAGATGTTAAAAGCAGCATTTTCATTTTCATTTATTGTTTTGACAAATATACATTTTAGCACACTTCTACACACAAAATGTTAAGAAAACCAATATTTACGCAACAAGATTTAAACTTTTCTAAAGAAAAAATATAATCTGAATTCCATTTCAGCAGAAAATAAATTTTTATATCTTTTTTTTAGCAAGTATTGAGCTTCTTTATTATTATTGTTGTGACTACATATTTGTTATTTGTCTATTTGTTCTTTGTTTAAGTGGTGTTTTAAATGCTATTAATTAAAATAATGATATCAAAATAATTTATTAAAACATTTTATATTTTCAACAAAAAAGCATAAGCTGCTTCTTACAAAATATACAAATTTGGTAAATGCTTAAACATTAGACATAACATTTCCGAGATGAAAAATAAGCAATTCTGCTTTTCAATGCATGGTTGCAAGCAAGGACTATTAGACATGGGCTGTATGAAACAGGAAAGCAGTGCCAGGCAGCAGCTCCTCTCTCAGGAGGGTGTAGTTGCATTCATTTTTCATCAAGCTAAACACAAGCTAAGATCAAACCCAGCAGTCATCAGCTCGCTCCGTTCAGCAGCAGCAGGAGCAGGACTCTCAGCATGCGCTCGCTCTTCATCAGATCCTTCAGCAGTTCATTATTCTGTGGAGAGAACGTACCATTAAAACACCAGATAGAAACAGATTATTATTCATCTACTATGAAGTGAATTAGATTACTGCAGCATTAAAACATTTTTAGCTATTTTCTTTCATAACATTCATTACTTAAACACTCACACTGACCAGTAGATATCAACAGCACTATTTCTTCAACTAGCAACTATTTTTTCTTAACCTTTAAACTACATAGAGCCTTTGACAGTACACTTTTACCTATGTTTTTAGACACACACACACACACACACACACACACACACACATATATATATATATATATATATATATATATATATATATATATATATATATAATTTAGATATTTTTATTTAAACTTATTTTTTTACAAATCATTTAATATGTAAAATTACTTACTACTACTACTACTAATAAAACAAGAATTAAATAAAAAAGATTAATGATAAAATTATTAATATATAAGTATTTCGATAAATAGATATTTATAATAAATATATAAATATTTTAATAAAGAAATACATTTACTTTTAATGCAATTTATATTTGTGGGTAACAATTTAAATAAAGGCTACAAATAAGATTAAAATAATAAATTAAAAATATATATATATTTTTTTTAATCCTGTCAAACGTGCACAAACTGACAGTCACCACCATAAGCTACTACTAAATTTTGTAGAAACATAATTTTCTGTAAAGTTGCTTTGTAACGATTTGTATTGTAAAAAGCGCTATACAAATAAACTTGAATTGAATTGAATTGAATTGAATTTAACTTTTTGAAATGTAAGTCCTGGAAAGCCCTCGGTTTTTGAGAAGATACTTGAAAAGAACTTGAAAGGGTTCTTTTTCTCGATAAAACAATCTTTTTACACAATTAACGATGCAGCGCACGTCTGATATAAATACATAAACGTTTTGCCTGGCTTTTAGCAGCGCACGACATCTCGTGATATTACTCCTTGATGTGAAAAGCGGTCTTGAGATATATATATAAATTGAGTTTGAGGTAAAACATCTCGGTTACGTATGTAACCATGGTTCCCTGAATAGGGAACGAGATGCTGTGGTGACGTCACCGGTATGGTAACACCCCTTGGTGTGACGAATGTCTGAAGCCCTATACCATCCCGCCAATCTTATTGGCCAAATAGCGCTTGGCACCACCCTTACGCATGCGCACATTCCGGTATGGAACGGCCAGGACGGCAGCATCTCGTTCCCTATTCAGGGAACCATGGTTACATACATAACCGAGATGTTCCCTTTCATAGGTCACATCGATGCTGCAGTGACGTCACCGGTATGGGAACGCTATACCATAACGCCTGACGTACCTGATAGCTGAGATCCAAGGAAGCATCTGCTCAAGCGGAGAGAACCCGGGAGCAAGGAGCCATCCTCACATCCAGACTGTAGGACTTGATAAAAGTGCTCGGAGAGGACCATCCTGCCGCCGCACAGATATCATCCATAGAGGATCCACTGAGAAAAGCTCTTGAAGAAGCCACTGCTCTCGTGGAATGAGCTCTAATTCCTAAGGGCAAAGCGAGTCCGATCGCTTCATAGGCTAAAGATGTTGCTTCCACCAGCCAATGGGACATGCATTGTTTTGTGACAGCATGGCCTTTATTCTTATGTCCAAAACAGAAAAACAGCTGGTCAGACTCACGCCATGGGGCTGTTCGATCAACATAAGTCTATAGCGCTCTGAAAGGGCAAAGACTTAGATCCCCTGACCCCATCTCAGCAGGGGGTAAAGCCTCCAAGACCACTTGTTGAAAACGAAAGGGGTTAGAAGCGACCTTAGGGACATAATTAGGCCTCGGTCGCAACAACACCTTCACAGAGCCCGGTGCAAATTCCATGCACGAGGGTGAGACAGAAAGAGCCTGTAAATCCCCAACTCTCTTGAGGGAGAATAAAGCCATAAGAAGAACTGTCTTCAGAGTCAGGATTTTCGTGCACTCTGTATAAAACGAGAAACCAGCGGATGACGGCCCACTGCGGCACCGTCTATATATTCATGGTTAGCTGAAATGACTGCCACAGAAACTTTCAGAGTTGCTGGCGTCACTCCATCAGAAAAACGGTCCTGAAGGAACTCCAGTACTGAAGCCACTGGGCAGTAAACTGGATCCATATTACCAGGTCGTAAACAGTTTCCACTTGAAAGCATATAAGCGTCTCGTAGAAGCTGCTCTAGAATTCAGTATAGTCTCGGTGGTTTCAACAGAAAGACCGGGACATACTAGCTCACTCCGCTTAGAGGCCACGCCCACAGTTTCCATAGATCTGGACTTGGGTGCCAAATCATTCCCTGCGCTTGTGATAGTAAATCCTGTCTGAGGGGAAGCTCCCATGGAGAGCCTGATAACAGACTGATCAGGTCCACAAACCACGGCTGTGTGTGCCACTGCAGAGCCACCAGCAGCAGCTGTTCCACTCTGTCCAGCAGTATCCTGGAAAATACCGCTGGAATTAAACGAATCGGGGGAAAAGCATACAAGCTGGTCTTGGGCCTATTGTGAGCTAATGCATCTAAGCCCAGGGGCGATGGAGGGTATAGGGAGAACCATAGCGGGCAATGCGTAGTCATGTTAGACGCAAATAAGTCCACTCTTGCTTCTCCAAAAATCTGCCATAAGAGGTTCACTGTTTGGGGGTGCAATCTCCATTCCCCTTGCTCCAGAGTCTGTCTAGATAGCAAATCTGCTCCGAAGTTCAAATGTCCGGGGACATGAACCGCTCGGATCGACAGGATTTTGTTCTGAGACCAAAGAAGAATATGTCTCGACAGCCTGCACAGGGGGCGAGAGCGTAATCCTACCTGATGATTCAGATCCGACACAACCGCTGTGTTGTCTGATGTGAGCAGTACATGACGGCAGATCAGCAGATTCGAGAAATACTGGAGAGCTAGAAAAACTGCCAGTAATTCTAACCTGTTTATGTGCCAATTGCTTTGTGTCGCTGTCCACACTCCGTGGGCTGGGCGCCCTTGAAAGACGAAAGACGCGGCCGTCGTGACCGTCTCTCGGAAAGAGCAAGTCCGGCTAGAAGAAATTCGGTTCACATCCACAGTTTTATTGACATAACACACCTCCGTGTCACTGAAATCGTCCAATGCGGAAGACAACGGGGTGAAATGTTCTGTCTTTTCATCCACCACTGAAAAGGGCGCATGTGAAGTAATCCCAGATGGATTACGGGGGATGCCGCTGCCATAAGACCTAAAAGTCTGAGGCACAAGCTCACCGTCACTGTGCGACCCGCTTTGAAGCGACGCACACATGACACGATCGACTGAGCGTGTGGGAGAGATAGCTTTGCTCTCATCGTGCGAGAGTCCAAGTCTATTCCCAGAAAGGTTATCCATTGAGAGGGAATTAAAACACTCTTCTGGAAATTTGTGTGTAAGCCCAGGCTGTTTAAATGATTCAGCACAAGATCCCAATGAGAGTGTGCTTGAGTCTGTGATTGTGCTATCACCAGCCATTCTTCTAAGTAGTTCAAAACTCGAATGCCTTGGAGCCGCAACGGGGCCAGAGCTGCGTCCATGCATTTTGAAAAAGTACGTGAAGCCAGAACTAAACCAAAGGGAAGAATGCGGTACTGATACACTTTGCCCTCTAAAGCGAATCTGAGGAACTTCCTGTGTCTCAACATCTTGAATTTGCTCGTCCTGAGTGCAAGATTCAAACGGCATAAATCCAGAATGGGTCTCAACCCGCCATCTTTTTTTTGTACCACAAATTGGCGGCTGTAAAACCCT
Source organism: Carassius gibelio (assembly GCF_023724105.1). NCBI lineage: Eukaryota > Metazoa > Chordata > Actinopteri > Cypriniformes > Cyprinidae > Carassius > Carassius gibelio. The sequence goes on along the minus strand of NC_068417.1, from coordinate 24,578,965 downwards.
GACTCCATCTGAGAGGGGTGTACTTCCTCTATAGCCCCTTTGCTCAGCAGAGTTGACATCTCCTGTCGCAGAACCGCTATTTCCTTTGGTTTCACAACCGTGGGAAGAATTCCGCGGAAAGGAGGTGGGCCTTTTTGAAACTGAATGGTATATCCCTGATGAGTTGTGTGTAACACCCATTGCGAGATGTTGGGCAAGTGTTCGCACGCGGCCCAAAACAACATTAGCGATCTCAAGATTTCCACTTCCTGCAACGGTTTCATACGCATTAAAATGTCTGGGCACGAAAAGCTTGTGGCGTTCATGAACAGGGGAAGTGCATGCATAAAAGTCAATGCGTCTCGTTGTGTATAATCCTGAAACGTGTCCACGGCAGGAATTAATCCAACAAGATGAACATCGGGCTCTGCCGCTAGCGAAAAAGTGGCGACTGTATGAGCCATCATAAACGGGACGTCTTTGCCAGACCCTTGAACCGTCCCTTAGATTCTGAAAGCTGAATTGCGCAGAGGGTCTGAGGGAACGCTCGGCATAATAACTCGATCCAATGTTGCTAGAGGCGGTCTTTGTGGCGAGACAGTCAGTGTTAGTCACTCAATCTTTACGAGGGGGTGCCATAGCTGAAGGCTCTTCCCAAGAGGCAACTCGTTGGGGGTGAAAGGAGGTTGAGCGAGAACACCTGGGCACCTGCCGGCGTTCAACCTCCCTGGGCCTGCGAAGAATCAGCTGGCAGAAGGCGGCTGATTGCTGTTTCGCTGCTCTAATTTTTTCCACCACCGAAGTGACAGCCTCTCCGAACAAACCGTCCTTAGAAACGGGGGCTTCCATAAGAAAAGACTTGTCCTTTTCTTTGATATCAGTGAGATTAAGCCAAAAGTGGTGCTCGACCATAATCAAACCAGCCATGGAACGGCCCGCCCCTCGAGCAATGTGTTTGGTAGCACGTAGCGCCAAATCCGTTGCTCGTCGTAACTCCTTCACGGCCTCGGGTGTGATGCCCTCCCCTTCATCAAGTTCCTTTAAGAGCTCCGCTTGGTAGGCCTGAAGGACCTCCATAGAGTGGAGCGAAGCATCCGCCTGGCCAGCAGCCATGTACGATTTTCCAATGAGGCTGGACGTGACTCGACACGCCTTAGAAGGAAGAAGGGGGCGAGACTTCCATGCCGCGGCCGAATTAGGCGCGATATATTCGGCGAAAGTCTCTTCCACCGGAAGCACCGCTGCATAGCCATGGTTCACCATATCAGAAATGGTGGTGAAATCCGCAGCTGCAGCGTTAGTGATACGCGCTGAGTACAGCTGTTTCCAGGACCTCGAAACTTCTTGGTGGAGGTCCGGGAAAAAAGGCAAGGGCCTTCGGGGCTGCACAGGTATGACTGGTTAAGATACGGTCGTACAGCTTAGATGAAAGCTGGGCCTCGGTCCTCTCAACCTCCCAATCCAGTCCCAGTTTACCCACCGCGCGAGAAACCACATCCAACAGCTCGCTGTAGGAGGGGGAAACGCGCTTCTCCTGTCCACTAGGAGGGAGAGAGCTAGCGTCGGCCGCGAAGTCCTCAGACTCCAGAATTTGATTCTTTATCAGAGTGGATAAAATGTCGTCGTCGTCATAACGTCTACATCCGAAGGAGATGGCGTCGCATGCCTCCGGTGTGGGCTGAAAATCCTCGTTAGAGAAGACGACTGGTTCAATAAAGCTCTTTTCCTGCACTAGGGTAAGCCTAAACATACTACGCACCTTTCATGTGAGTCTCCCTTTGTGATGAACTTATTGCACGGTTCCGCTTCCGCGAAGAGGAGTTAGCCCTGCTCGTAGAAACTGCTGAGAACGCGAGATGATTCCTAGGGCACAGATGATTCGCTTCCCTGAAGGAATGAAATCTGAGCGAAATAGCGCGTGCCACCTAGGTATAAGATGCGTGTGCATGCATAAGGGTGGTGTGCTAAGAGCTATTTGGCCAATAAGATTGGTGGGATGGTTTAGGGCTTCAGACATTCGTCACCCATACCGGTGACGTCACCACAGCATCAAAGTGACCTATGAAAGGGAACTTTTGATAGAGCTTGCATTATATTGTTCGGTCTTTTACTGCATATGCTGTCTGTTTGGGTCTCATTTGGGAACGTATATAAAGTCTGACGAGTTTTGTTTTACTTAACATTCATCTGGGAAAACAGTGTGTTATCTCACTAGATTTATAACGTAGATCATTTAAACCTATATGCCAACACAGGAGAATACGTCAACATATTTCTAAATATAAGATTTGCTGTACATCGCTATTTCATAATAAAAGTTCAAATCCTCGCTCTTGAGTTTGCAGGTGGGCAAATATTAAAATGACATGGATTTAGAAGTCCTTGAATCACATTGTAAAGTGAAGCATCGCCAGGCCTTTGGTCAAGGCAAGTCAAGTCAAGTCAACTTTATTTATATTAGCTACATTTAATGGTAAGTTTCAAATGATTTAGGTAAAAAAAATAAGTAATCAAACAAAAAGTAAAAAAAATATATATATAGTATATATATATATCTATATATATATATCTATATATATCTATATATATATATATATATATATATATATATATATATATATATATATATATATATATATATTAGTAATAGAATACAATTTGTAATTAAATATATTTATATATATTTATTTATTTATACTTCTGTAATTAGTAATAGAATACAATTTGTAATTAAATATATTTATATATATTTATTTATTTATACTTATAGGGTTCTATTAAATGTTTTGATAATTCTTACTAAAGGCTTTGACTGTTTAACAAACAAAGTGTTATTGATCATATTGAAACATAATTAAATATTGCTACATTGTCTGTGGGGTCTGTATAACTTTTGATACAACATGTAAACTGTGTATATTTAATACAATGAAGCATAATTCTAAGGTTAATTTTGTAAGTAAAATTGTAAGGCTATTCGCTATGGTATAAAAATGTTAATATGACAAAATAATAACCTTTAATATAGTAAATTATTTTTAAAAAATTATAGTACAATTATATATAAACATACTGTAAGCTATAATGTAATATAATATATCAAAAAACAGTCTATAGTCTAATATATATATATATATATATATATATATATATATATATATATATATATATATATATATATATATATTAATAAATAGGCTACAGTAAAAACAAAAGTTTTTATATTTATTATTTATATTTCATAAAGCCAAGTGAAAATCGAAAGGCTATTCACTATAGTTTACAAAACATAGGCTACAGTCTATAGTATAAACATAGAATAAACATATAGGCCTATTATGGTCTATAGTGTAAAATATAATTTAAATGCATAATGTAAAAACAGTCTATATATAAATAAAAGCAAAAGCTCAAAAAAAAGAACCTAATCTAACCTTTTTGTTTGATAAGCCGGAGTAATTTTATAAGGCCAATTTCAAGGCTATTCACTTGTCCCAGACTGTGCATAATGAAAAGCCCCAAAATATGAGCTGCAGAGCCAATCATGGGATGAAGCGTAATAACGGGGGTAAATTATGACAGCATTATGACAGCACTGAAGAACACGGCTAAGTGAGATGAAGGAAGACAGACGACTCAGCAGTCACCCCCGTAATACAGGCCTTGCTCTGGTTGGACTATACTTTGTGGATCTAATGTCTGTAGTGGTACGTTCATTATATTCCAAACAAGAATCAAGTCAGACAAAACACGTCAGGCATCCAAACACTGCTGACTCAGTCCTCATTTAAATAATCAATAAAAAACGAAAACATGTCGTATGAAACATCGCTTTTGATTTCTTAGGGCAACTTTTTGGAAAGCTTCATGTGCTGCGGTGTCGGTGATTTTGGTGAAGTTATTGGTTAGGGTTAAATGTTCTAAGTCTTGTTAATTAGTGGTTTCTTCTTGCAGGATGACATAGTATGTATAGCGAGTTCTAACAGTATGGACACACCTTCAGCGTGATGGTATATAACGCAGAAGACATGCTTCAGAGTCACCCACAGGGCTCTCCAAACGCTCAGACACACACTTCCTGCAGAGCAACATGTTCGGTAAGTCTGGACGGAAACACACAGTTGTTTTGGACCTTGTCTTAAGTTCAGTTTGTCGAATACTTATGTGAAATATTTAGTTATTTAATTATTTAAGTTGAATTGCTGAACTAAAAATAAAACCTAAATTGAGCTTAGTAATATTTTTGTAAAAAAAAAAAAAAATACATATATATATATAGAAACTACTGTTTTATATATTTTAAACAAGTTCAGTGGTTTAAATATTTGTGTAAAATATTCAGTTATAAATATAATAGCATATATAAACATTTATTTAAATTGAATTGCTGAACCTATATTGGGCTCTATTTATTTATTTCATAGAACTGAAGGAGTCTAAAAATAAGGGCTTAAAAAACCACAAACTTTCAGATTAAAGTATAAAGTGCTCATTCTAGACCCGGTGTAAATTTTATAATCAGCCTCAGTTGTTTAAATATTTATGTAAAGTATTTATTTGAATTTATTTGAATCTACATTGGGCTTATTGTTTTGTTAAAATAACTATTTTCCTATTTTATTTTAATTATTTATTTTGTAGAAGAATCAGTCTAAAAGTGAACTTTAGAGTCTAAGACTAAGAACTTTAAACACACACACACACAGATACACACACACACACACACACACACACACACACACATACACACACACATACACACACACACACACAGACCAAACTTTAAAGTTATTTAAAGTGATAAAGTCAACATTTTTTAATATTATGAACAAGTTTGGTTATTTAAATATTTGTTACATATTTATTTAAATTGAATTGCTGAAACAAAAATGTTTTTTAATAAATTTAATTTAATTTATTTAAGAGAAGTGAAGCAGTATACCACTCAAACTTTCAGGTTATCCAGAGTGTTAAAACAAATAACCACAAGTTACCTAAACATAAATTGTGCTTGTTATTTTTATATCTATTTGTAAAATCAGCCTAAGAAAAAAAAAACTTTCAAAGTTTTGTATTTCTTTCCAGCCCTTTCCAACTATTTTTGTTAATGTTACTTTATTTATTTAGTGCTCAATATTTGTATTTATATATTTGTTCACTTTTTTTTTTTTTTTTTAAGTGTATCATTCTTAGAATAAGAAAAAAAAAAATACTCTCAGGTTATCCAAAGTGATATAGAAAATAATCATATTTTTGTTTTAGACCTGTGTAAATATTATTAACAGATTCAGAAATATTGTTATTAAAAATAACTAAATGTTTAGTTATTTTTGTTCATTTAATTTAATTATTTACGCAAAATATTTCGTTTCCTTTAAACTTGGAAAGGAACCTAAATTGTGCTCACTTTTCTCATTTGTTTGTCTGTCAACCTAAAAACGTTTTTCAGTGATGAAGCGAATGTTTGTTGAAATGTCATGTGTGTTGTGTACAGACACGTGTCAGGCACACTGGGTGGCGCTGTTTACTCTCCTGATGTGGGCACCTCTGCAGGGGGCAGCAGATTCAGAAGAGGAAGCCCCCTCTGACTGGGCATTGTGGAAAAGGCTTCATCAAATATCCTACGATGAGGAGGTCCGTTAGAATCATCTGGGTGTCTTAAAGGGACAGTTCACCTTAAAATAAAAAATCGATTTTACTTTTCTTTTCTTTTTTTACTCATATTCTTAATAAGTGGAACACAACAGGAAACATTTAGGGAAAAAAACACTAAAAAAAGAACATTTCAAAACTAAAAGTTGCCACTTACCACTTTTTATAGTGCAAAAAAGAGAGTAAAATAGTAGTTTTGGGTTCAGTTGTTCCTTTAAAAATAAAAAGGTTTGAAACACTGTTGAGACATTTGATCCAGTATAAACATGTAGTTTAAGTCTGTTTATGGTTGTGGATTATATGTTTTATGTATGTTATGCACTGCGTTTGACTTTATTTTAAAGTTTGACTTTGTTACTGTAGAGTGACGACTTTGAGAGACAAAACATCTGGGAGACCAATATGCGAATGATTGAGAAAAACAACAATGACTTCCACTTCGGATTGTCGTCGTTTAGCATGGGAATGAACAAATATGGCGACCTCGTAAGTGAAACAATTGAAAATGTCAGAAACTGCTGTTATTGTCTTTGTTCAAAGGGATAGTTCACCCAAAAATGTACATTTTGTTAGTAATTACTCACCCTCATGTCGATTCAAACACAAATGAGGATATTTCTGATGAAATCTGAGAGCTCTCTGACCCTCGATAGACAGCGACGTGACGTCCTTACAACATTTCTGCGTCTGGGAACATTTCAGTTGTGTTGCTGTCTATGCAGTTTCAGAGAGCTCAGATAAAAAAAAAAAGGGGGTGAGTAATTAATGACAGAATAAAAAATGTTGGGGATACTGTCCCTTTAAAGGTGGATTTGCACTGACACCTAGTGGTGTGGATGTAACATCCTGCAAAAAAAACTTTCTGATCGATTTTGTGTCATCTAAGATAATGTTTTATCTCATTTTTCTCATCTTCAGACCAAGATGGAGTACAAACGATTGCTGGGCGCCACAATTAATGGGCCGATAAACAGGAAAGGAAAGGTCACATCGGCTCAGACGCTGCGTGTCAAAGCTAACAGACTGGGATTGACCAGTGTGGATTATCGAGCACAAGGATATGTGACTGAAGTCAAAGATCAGGTGGATTTCTCTTTTAATTGATCAATGATGGGTGTATTTATATCCACACATATAGGCCTTCTGTTGAAAATGGATAGACTGTATATTAGAAGCTAAAATTATTGATTTGTTGTGTTTTTTTCAGGGTTACTGTGGGTCTTGCTGGGCCTTTAGCACTACAGGTGCTATTGAAGGGCAGATGTTCAAGAAGACGGGGCGGCTGATGTCCCTCAGCGAGCAGCAGCTGGTGGACTGTTCCAGGTCGTATGGCACGTACGGCTGCAGTGGAGCCTGGATGGCGAACGCCTATGATTACGTGATCCGTAAAGGGCTGGAGAGCTCTGACTCTTACCCCTATACTTCAGCGGTAAGTCATCTTACAGAGTCCGTTCGGAGGAGTTTGGGTGTGATTCGGTCAGTCTGAATGAGTGTTTTTGGGATCTGGTTTCATCAGGACGCTCAGCCCTGTTTCTACGACAGAAGTTCAGTTGTGGCCAGGGTCAGTGATTACAGATTCATCCCGGCCGGAGATGAACAGGCACTGGCTGACGCCGTGGCAAGCATCGGTCCAATCACCGTCGCCATAGATGCCGATCATCCAAGCTTCCTCTTCTACAGCTCGGGTAAGATTTCCACTTCCTCAGATTCAGTTTACAACAAGAAAGACAGGAAGACCAAATATATGTAGTTGATAGAGAATGCACGTTATTAATGCATATTATCATTATTCATATTTTAGTAAAATAATAATTTAATAGTAATTTATATTAACTAATAATTGTAATATACTATTATTTTAATATTTACTTGAATGATAAATTATATGAATTGTTTCCACAGGAATCTACAAGGAATCTAACTGTAACCCTAATAACCTCAACCATGCTGTGCTTGTGGTTGGTTATGGCTCAGAGGGGGGCAAAGATTTCTGGATAATCAAAAACAGGTAAGAGAACGCCCATCATTTATGTTTATGAGTACATTTACACCCAATATACACTGAAAGAAAAACCACACAATGAACTACAACTTCTCCTGTAGACAACTTCAGCACCTTTTCAGAAAAGTATTGTACTGTGGTGGCATCATGATACAGTGTAAATGATACTTCATTAAATACCATGCTTTTACCAGAGTTTATGTCCCAAAAACATTATTCGATCATTCCATTCTGATGGTCTGACCCTCTCTTTTTTCAGTTGGGGAACAGGATGGGGTGAAGGAGGCTACATGCGAATGATCCGCAATGGCAAAAACACTTGTGGGATCGCCAGCTATGCTCTTTATCCAATTGTGTGAGAAGAACAAGAGTATTTATTTCCAAATAAAGACTTGTGAAGTCTGAAGTTTGTGTCAGAATCAGTTCATTTAGTCCGTGGGTTCGGAAAAGAATAACTATTACACTATGGAGCTACTTTAGTCCTGCAATAGAAAATTAGTGTTTGCATTTTTGCCGTCCCTTTTAAGGCATGCTTTATCAGATTCTTTTTTTTCCCCATTGCCTCTCCCACTGTGCAAACTTGCATGCGTTTTTTCACTGCATACCCAGGTGTTTTTGAGACTAAAGGACTTTTGTTCTCACAATAGGATATTAATGGAGGAAAGGTCATGTGCTCAAATGTTGTGTCTCCTTAAGTGTGTTGCTGTCAAAGACAGGTTCGGTGCAATTGTTGTGCAGTGTTGCGGAAACATTAATCAGTGCATATCATCCATCAACAGTGCACATAAAAGGTTTAAAAATATGAGGATGAAAAAATATGAGGATAAAAAAAAGAGTGTAAAAATGTTGAGTTAAAAATGCAAATGTAAAAAAAAAAAAAACCTTTTAAAATTAACAATAAAAATATAATTGTATAATATATTGTAATCCATCCAACCATTCTCTAGACCAGTGGTTTTCAACCTGTCAGTTGAAACCTGTGGGTCGTGATTGTATTGCAGGTGGGCCGTCAATTACTATTAAAAGAAATAATAATATTATTAATATATGTAAAAAGTCATAACATAATAGCATCATTTCATATATATATATATATATATATATATATATATATATATACATATATATATACATACATATATATATATATATATATATATATATATATATATATATATATATATGAAATGATATATTTTTGCCATCCTTTTTAAGGCATGCTTTATCAGATTCTGTTTTTTCCCACTGTGCAAATTCTTTCACTGCATGCCCACTGCTGAGACATTTAAAGTTAATTATTTGTGAAGTCACAGACATTCCTTGATATTTCTATTAGTGTAGTCAGCATGTGTAAACTGCCCTACCTCTCCTCTGTACACACCGCTATCACACACCTGGAGAGAGAAACAGGAAGAAAAGTGATTGTTGAACTTTGTAAGGAGTGAACGTAGGTTGTTGTTGTAGGAGCGTGGTGTTGCAGTAAATGGCACGCACATTTATAAATGGCTAAGTTCTTGTTCCTGGGAGTCCAAATGCTGTGGACTGGAGTACTGCTGCTGTCCTGTCTGGATCTATGGGTATCTGCAGATGATTTATGGGACAATGATATTCAAGTCCAAAAACACAGCCATCAACAGTCATGGGGGCGTATTTTCAGAAAGCATTGTGATTCAACACACATTAAGGTAAGATTGTTGTTGTAAAAATTACTTTATGCAAAGAAATAACAAAAAAAGTCTTAAACCAGTCTTTCAGCAGTGTTATTTTGTTCCTATTTGGTCCATTTCTTACTGATTCGTGTCCTTCAAACGTATTAAACCTAAGTAACAGCTCGCCAACTTATCGTCTCTTTTGAATATGTATATAAATAAAAATTTTCAATAAAACTATTAACAGAAATATGTGACACGCAATGACGTAAGAGAATGACGGAATAATTTTTGAACAGAAAAGACTCGCAGATGGAACATTCCAAAGTAGACCATACATGAATGGAAATTTAGGACCCCCAGGCAAAACAAGTTCAAACACGGTTCTCTTGTGAAGGTATTTCAGATAACAGACTTAGCTTGAATTCACGGACATGTTGCTAGCATAAACCGCAGAAAGTGAAGAAATTAATCCTCATTTTATATATATATATATATATATATATATATATATATATATATATATATAAGCAAACATTGAAGTTGTTGCAGTGGCCTGTCTTTTTATGTCAATTATGGGAAGTAATATCACACCTTCAGGGTTAAAGTCCAGGTTCGCAGCATGTAGGTGTTGCAATGCAACAATCTTAAATGAAGCAGCCCCTCCTAACTTCACTTAAGCCCCTTTCACACTGCACGTCGGACCCGCAATATTCCCGTTACATTGCCTGGTCGCCTTCTGTGTGAAAGCAACCACGTCCCGGAATTGATTACCGAATCGAACCCGGGTCGGGGACATAGTAACATTGCGGTAATCGATCCGGAACGAGCGCTGTGTGAACAAAAGCCAGATCTAATTCCGTATCGTAGTGATGACGCGCGTTATCGCGCGACTCTTTTACCGGCTGTTTTGAAGGAAGATCAACATTCGCGACGAAAACATATGTGCAAACTGTAATGAAGCAGAGATCAGTTAGTTCCCCACTTTCCGCGCTGACTCAGAGATCGTTTGCTTGCTTCAGTTAAATTATAACGTGCCAAGCGTTGTCGACTCGTACATTACACGTCACGCGCTGATGTCACGTGTCGTTACGGGATCTTCAAGGGTTGTGTGTGAAAGCACGCACATATACCGGGTCATCACTGGCAGTGTGAAAGTGCCAAATCTAGCGACCAGGGAACAATTACTGGAACACTTTACCCCTGTATTTGCCGGAATGGCAGTGTGAAAGGGGCTTCACATGAGTGTCTGCAGGACTGTTAGGAGAGGTGGGGGTGTAGCTGCTCTATTTAAAGATGTCTATCAATGCAAGCAAGTGTCATTTGGTCAGTACTTGTCTTTTGAATATCTAGGGATTGTGCTGAAAGGTGCCCCACGCATTCTGTTTATTATTATTTACAGGTCTCCCAAATACTCTCCAGCCTTTGTTGAAGAGGTCACAGAAATGTTATCAATGATTTCCTAAGAGTTTGACTGTTTTGCTATTGCAGGTGATTTTAATATTCACATAGACAATGCAGAAAACAAAACTACAAAAGCAATGATAACGGTCCTAAGCACTTTTGACTTGACTCAGCATGTGAATGGACCCACACACAAAGGTGGACACACTCTAGACTTAATCATCAGTAGGGGTCTAAACATTTCATCCATTGTTATTAAGGACATAGCACTATCTGATCACTTCTGTATTTTCTTTGATATATTGATCTTTGCTACAACTAAATCTAGAGGTGCTCCGATCACGATCGGCCGATCGTTAATGCGCATTTCGTCAGTAAAGCCGGTTTTCTAATCAGCGGTTAATTCCATCAGGTGTGTGATTTCACATAGAGCAGCTGTTACTACACAGAGCCGTTGTTAACTGAGAAGATGGGCCAATAAACGCTGAAAATTAACGTGATTTGCGCATCTTCTCTATTAACAACGGCTCTGTGTATTAACAGCTACTCTATGTGAAATCACACACCTGATGGAATTAACCGCTGATTAGAAAACCGGCTTTACTGACGAGATACGCATAACGATCGGCCGATCGTGATCGGAGCACCTCTAACTAAATCTAGATCGGTCTCTGTCAGAAGGAGATGCATTAACGAGAACACAAGTGTACTATTTATGGAGGCTTTTTAACACCAAGAATTTCTGCAGACTCAGTTATTATTCTCCTTGATTCCTTTAACTCAAGTTAAGAATGTTATTGATGATTTTGCTCCAATAATAGTCAGTAAGAAAACAACCTTATAATTTTATAATAAAGTAATTTAAACAACACTCGTACTCTTTTTGCCACTGTTGAGAGACTGACAAACCCCCCCAAATCAGATTCCCATTGAAATGCTCTCAGACAGCAAATGCATTGAGTTTGCATCCTTCTTTTCTGAGAAGATCATCAATATCAGGAAGGCGATTAGCACATCCTCAAGTTATGCAGAGGTCAGACAGATTAGGCCACAATATCAAAAATATACTATGTCTACAAAGCACTGAATGCATCAAGAAGTGCTGCATGGGTATGAAATCTTGGTGCTCTTTGATTGTATGGGATAGTATATATTTAAGACAAGAACTCCAGGGCACTCGAATTATAGTGAAAAGTTAAAAAGACTTTATTGCATCACTGGCTTTATACATCAAAACTCTTTTGGTGAGAGGTACATCTACGCGTGGGCGGCTACAAAAGAGTTTTAACGTATAAAGCCAGTGATACTATGTCTATTTTTGAAGCAATTGATAGCAAAATTCTGGAAGACATAGTGCAGAACTATGAAAATCGTCAACCTGCTATCTTGACACACTTCCCACATCTTTTTTCAAAAGTGTGCTTAACTGCTTAGAAGCAGATCTTTTAGAAGTGGTGAATGCCTCATTTCTTTCTGGGACATTTCCAAACATTTCCTTAAAAACTGCAGTTGTTAAGCCCCTCCTGAAAAAGAGCAATCTTGATAACACAATTTTGAGCAATTTTAGACCAATATCTAATCTTCCTTTTTTAGGCAAAATTATAGAAAAGGTAGTTTTTAATCAGCTGAACAAATACTTAATCTCAAATTGATACCTGGACAATTTTCAATCTGGTTTTCGACCGCATCACAGCACAGAGACAGCACTCATTAAGATAATAAATGATTTTCCCTTAAATTGTGACTCTGGCAAAATATCGGTGCTGGTATTGCTAGATCTCAGTGCTGCATTCGACAATGTCGATCATAACATACTACTAGAGAGACTGGAAAACTAGGTTGGGCTTTTTTGGGATGGTACTCAAATGGTTCAGGTCATACTTAGAAGGGAGAGGCTATTATGTGAGTATAGGAGAGCATAAGTCTAAGTGGACGTCCATGACATGCGGAGTCCCACAAGGCTCAATTCTGGCACCGCTCTTGTTTAGCCTGTATATGCTCCCACTAAGTAAAATAATGAGAAAGAACCAAATTGCCTATCACAGCTATGCTGATGATACCCAGATTTACCTAGCCTTATCTCCAAATGACTACAGCCCCATTGACTCCATGTGCCAATGTATTGATGAAATTAATAGTCGGATGTGCCAGAACTTTCTTCAGTTAAACAAGGAAAAAACTGAAGTCATTGCATTTGGAAACAAAGATGACGTCTCAAGGTGAATGCATACCTTGACTCTAGGGGTCAAACAACTAAAAATCAAGTCAGGAATCTTTGTGTGATTCTGGAGACAGATTTTTGTTTCAGTAGTCATGTCAAAGCAGTAACTAAATCAGCATACTATCATTTAAAAAACATTGCAAGAATTAGATGTTTTCTTTCCAACCAAGACTTGGAGAAACTTGTTCATGCCTTCATCACCAGCAGGGTGGACTATTTTAATGGTCTCCTCACCGGCCTTCCCAAAAAGACCATTAGACAGCTGCAGCTCATCCAGAACGCTGCTGCCAGGATTCTGACTAGAACCAGAAAATCTGAGCATATCACACCAGTCCTCAGGTCCTTACACTGGCTTCCAGTTACATTTAGGATTGATTTTGAAGTACTTTTACCCATTTATAAATCACTCAATGACCTAGTACTGAAATATATTGCAGATATGCTCATTGAATATAAGCCTAACAGACCACTAGGATCAAGTCAGTTAGAAATACCAAGGGTTCACACAAAACAAGGGGAGTCCGCCTTTAGTTACTATGCTGCCTGCAGTTGGATTCAGCTTCCAGAAGAGATCAGATGTGCTAATAGACTAGTCACATTTATGTCTAGACTTAAAACTCATCTATTTAGCTGTGCATTTATTGAATGAGCACTGTGCAATGTCTGAACTGATTGCACTATATTTTCAATGTTTTTTATTATTATGTAAAATCAATTTCTAACTGTTTTAAAATAATTTTAAATAACTAAATTTTTTAAGTTTTAAGTTTTAAAATTGCTTGTTTTATTCTTGTTATTATTTTACTTTCTTTTATGTAAAGCACTTTGAATTACCATTGTGTACGAAATGTGCTATATAAATAAACTTTCCTTGCCTTGCCTTGCCAAAGGGTCATTAACATTCTGTGTTTTATCCAAAAGTATACCATTGTAAGGTTTTCCAACATGTCTGCACATGTTTGTTTATCTCATATGATGCTTTTGTCTGCATTTGCACCATTACAGGACTGTGATCGTGGTTATTACAGGGAGCGAAGTGGACCACATAAGGGACGGTGTGTGCGGTGCAACTGCAATGGCCTGTCCAATGATTGCGACCCACATACTGGAAAATGTTTGGTAAAATAATTATATTTTAAATGTAAACATAAATAACTTTATTTTTAGAAAGATCACTGTAAAAATAATCCGTAAAATTTACAGTAAATTTACAGTTTTACCCCAAAAAATGTGGTAGCAACATTTTATGATCAAATATTATGTTAATATACCAACCTATGGAAGTACTGAAATCTGTGTTGTACCTTTATAATACACTGATATGCACCAAAAGCAGGTGGTGATGAAAAAAATCACATTTCACAAGAAGCTTCTAAATACTAACATATATAGAAGATGCACAGTGCCATTCACACAAACGCTAAACACCAACACACGTGAAACTGAAAATGCAATACACATTAATTTAATAACATAAGACAACTCAAATGAACGAAACTGATAAAAAAAAATTAAAATTAAGGAAAAACAACAAGAAAAAAAAATTTCAACAAAAAACATAAAATGTAAAATGTAATGCAGGGAATTCTGGGAATGTCAATTTACGGTAATTCACTGTAAATTATACATAGTTTTTCACTTCCAAAAACAGTATTACATGTAATGTCCAATACAGTCCTTTACCGTATATAGTAGGAGAACTTACAGTTGACCAGGTAATAGGTTTTTGCTGTAGCATTTTTACAGTCTTTTACCGTCATTTTAATCTTTGTTATTATATGCCCTTCATTTTTTGTTACTATATGTCACTTGAACATGAAAAGATGTTTCACAGATTATGACCAAGAATGTCAAATAAAAGCAATTTCGTCCAGGTGTGTAGAAAATTGTGTAGAGCAATTTTCATCCAGCCACATATTATGAAATATACAAATAAATGATAAAAACAATAAATAGATATATTATACAATATTTTACTGTATATTTTAATATATTTTAAATATTATAAATTGTAGATATTATTTGTAGGTTGTTAATCTGTATACAATTAACATGTCATTAAGACCATATTTGTGATCATATTGATTTAATCATATGGTAGCATCAATAATGTCAACTTTTATGATTAATGCATCTCCACTTTATTGTTTTGTGCTCAGTTCTTTTTGTGTGTTGTCACGCTGAAATGACGCTCTGTTTGCAGAACTGCCAGTGTAATACAGCCGGCGATCACTGTGAGCGTTGCATGGAGGGATATTACGGCAGTGCTGTTATGAGAACATGTCGTATCTGTCCGTGTCCCTTAGCAGACCCCTCTAACAGGTATGACGTCTCCATTCATTAAATAAAATACATACGTGACAGCTTCGCTTTGTTAAAGCAGAAAAACATAAGTTAATTCACTTATGAATTAATTTTATTAATTAAATTTGTATTGCTTATTTTATTGCTTTTTTATTAATTTAAATAGTTTATTCATATTTGTGCAGTTTTGCAGTGGGATGTCTCAGGGTTGGAGATGAGTTTGCGTGTTTGTGCAAACCTGGTTACGCAGGAGTTCGATGTGAAAGGTGTCTTTAAAAAACAAAAAATAAAACTGTTTATATGTGATTTAAATAATTTCATTAAAACACAAAAGTTTGTATGAATGTTTTTACGAGATTCACTCCTTTTAGGTGTGCGCCTGGATACTATGGCAATCCTTTAGTGAAAAGAGGAAGTTGTCAGCCGTGTGACTGTGACCACGGTTATGTATGTAACCCGCTAACAGGTGGTAAGTGTCAAAGACATAGTTCAGAGATAGCCATTTGATGAAGAAGATGCAAAAATCCACAGTCCTTTATTTAACGCTGTAGATCACAGGATGAATACTTCTACATTACTATTAGACGATGACCTTCAAAACCAGACCCTGACTAAGGAGAAACTGAAGACTTAGAGCAAACAAACAATAACAAAGGCATTAGTGGGTATTTTCAAAACCGCAGCTTTTTCTACATTGTTTGGACATTCGTCCACACGTAAACTCAGCATCAGGTCTCTGAAACTGAACATTTTTGAAAATGCGTGCCAGGGTGAAGATTATCAAAAACTCTGGTGGCAGTGTTATTGTGTAGACAGTGAAACTGGAGAGTTTGGCTTGTGACGTTGGAACCAGTGTTGTTATTTTGACCTACTGGAAACATTTTCAGGCTTCTGATTGGCCAACATGGGTTTGTGGTTGAGATTATATTGCCACCTATTGGCTTGGCAGGCTCTTGACAGTGCATCATAGCATGTTTTTGCATGTTCACGTGGACTGAGATTTTTTTTGTTTTTTTAATGGAAGATGGAAAAACTCCTGTTTATAAAAATATTATAAAAAGTACTCTGTTAATTAGTACCTATAGAAATTAAACAGAACCAAACAAGCACACACAAACTCAGAATGTGACTCCTAATTTACATAATAATAATATACATTTTAGATTGGATAAAAAATAAAATATTTTAAGTAATGTGGATGCTAATATTCAAAGTGTTATATTACAGTGCAAACATCTGTGTTCTTTGTTCTCATAGATTGTTATGAGGCCGACGACCCGAATACGGACAACTGCCTCGGTTTGTTCCTCAAAGATTCTTAAAAGTTGTGTGGAAAATATTTCATTATATTGTGGGCCTATATATTTCTGCATGGGGGCTCGGGGTTGTTTGAATATTTCAGTAATCCTGTGATATTCATTCATAGGCAATGTGACAATGAATGATGGGGTTGATTAAGATAGACTTACTCCGGTCTTTTTCCTGTTAGAGTGCGATGCCTGCATCATTAAGTTAATGGATGATCTTAATGCGATGGATGATGAGTTCTCCAAACTGAAGACTCAACTCGAGCTTTATACTCGAAATGCTACTTCACTCACAGAGCTGAAAAAACTTGAAGATGCCATTGCTGGCACTAAGGTGCCTGCCAGAATCTTTGACACCAACACTTTGGAATTACATTAAAACACCAAGTATTTCAACACACCATTTTTTATTTTTATTTTGCATGTTTAGGTTTTGGTCCATAAGTACAGTCAATCTGTCTTCGCATTGAAACCAAAGGTTTTGGAGCTTGAATCTGATATTAAAAGTATTATAGATGACCTCACTTTTCTCAGGAACAAGGTACCGTTATTGTTTATGGTGGTTTATCTTTATGTAGCCCATAAAAGAGAGCCTAAATTCCATTGTCTTTATTACCTGACCTAGAAGTACAGAAACAACTTGTTTGTTCCTATAGGCACTTGAGATGTTCTGTACTGCAATACAGTTGTTAAAGACTCTGGACCAAACCTATCAAAGAGGGGACAACCTACGATCTGAGAGTGTGAAACTTTTACAAAAGATACAAGGTGAACCCACTAGATCCGGCTGAGATTTTAAAGCCAATTTCTTCTTGAAAATGTCTTTCTCCATCTTGCTCACCAGTTGCACTTTTCCATCTTGACCCACATAGAGTTTTTGGAAGAGTTGAAGCGATCCAACCAAACGGGCGGGAACACAGAGGGGGCCACCAGGATGATAAAAGAAGCCCGATCGATGCTGGAGAAGATGCGAAGACAAAGCTGTAGGGTTCAGAGAGAACTGGCTAACGAGGAGCTCAGAAAAGCACAAACATGTGGGTCAATTGCTTCTGAATCAGATCAATTAAAACATGGGTGCATAATCTTGGAGGCCTAACATCCTGCAGAGTTTATCTCCAACTTTTCCCAACACAGCAGCATGAAGTTTCCAATGGAAGACCTTGAGTAGCTGATACTGGGCAAGATTTACCAATACACACCCTCATTTGGTGTTAAAAAAAAACAGTGTTATGATTTACTGAAGACACACAGTGGAAAATTAACAATGAAAAGGCATGGAGACAATTATTTTTGCGACTCGCTTTATTGAATATGTATCTGTAAATTTATGGGAATAGACGCAAATCACACAACGCAATTTACTAAGATTTGCTCTCGTCAGTTCACTGATATTTGCAGCATTATTTAACGCCCTCCAAAAAAAACATGTCTGTAAGCAGCCGGTAATTTGTGCTGCTCGGAGTAGATTGTGCTGGTCATTATGGAAATGAGATGTTGCAGCTATGTTCTTTTATGTGCACCTTGTCAGAAAATGTTATGCTGTCTGGTCTCTGTTTCCCTGGGTGTCCACTAGTGGTCTCACTTCCCCTTAGGCACCTCACCGTAGGCACTACAATTCCCACTAGCCTTGTCCCTTCATCACAGTAATTGCACTCCTGTTATCACTCTCTTATTAGTTATGAGCCTCCCTATATTAACCAGTCTTTTCCTGTTGTCTGCATGGAGTCCTTCCTTCCGTTTCCTTCCTACCGTCCGTGCTCAGTCCTCTTGTCTTCCGAGTTCCTCGTATTCCGAGTTCCCGTTCCTGTTTCCGTCCCTGTTCCCTTTCCTGTTCCTTGCTTGTTTGTTTGTTTGGATAGATTCTGGTTTTGACCCTGGTTTGTTGGATTACGATTTGGATTACCCTAATAAACATTACTGCTATTGGATCTCTCGTTCCCTGTGTTTCACTGGATACCTGAACGTCACAGAAGGACTCCATTAACTAAGATCCAGCAGTATGTTTTTTTATGTTTCCTCCCCAGCCACCGAGCGGGATAGAAAGAGTGGTTTTGAGGGAACCCGCCTGGTCGTTTTCCGTGGGGATGTCGCAGAGGAGTGAATGGTCGAGTGGAGGTCCGGCATCGCTCTCCACCATGGACCCCCTTCGACCCTGGGCTCCTGAGGGACGGATCGGAGCCGCCGTCTCACCATTGCGGACGGAGAGGGGAGAGGAGACGGATGTCTGCCGAGGCGGACGTCTGCCGAGCCAGCGCCGCTGCACAAGATGGCCGCCAGCCCAGTGCCGCTGCGTAGAATGGCCGCTGACCCAGCGCCGCTGCCCATGATGGCCGCAAGTCCAGCGCCACTGCACAAGATGGCTGCCAGCCCAGCGCCACAAGGCAAGATGGACTCAAGCCCAACATCACAGCACAAGGTGGTCGCCAGCCCAGCGCCACAATGCAAGATGGCCGCCAGGCCAGCATCACGACGCAAGATGGCTGCCAGCCCAGTGCCACAGCTCAAGGATTACTGCAAGCCCACTGGACTTGTGTTTTGTTGTTGCTTTGTTTTTTGTTGTTTTTGCTCCTCTTCTGTCTGTTTCCATCTATGGACCTGGCCCTCCGTCCCTCCCCCTGATCCTCTGCCGGTCCACCTCTCTCCTGGGTTCCTTGTCTTTGTCTTTGTGCTTGCACTTCTTGTCTCTGTTTCTCCATTTTACCTGGTCCTCTCGTCTCTGTTTCCCCATTTTACCTGGCCCTCCGTCCCTCCCCCTGGTCCTCCGCCACTCCACCTCCCTCCTGGTCTCTTCTTGGGTTCGTGTAGAGCATCTGGTAGCTTCTCTGTGGAGGAGGGGGTAATTTCACGCTGTCTGGTCTCTGTTTCCCTGGGTGTCCACTAGTGGTCTCACTTCCCCTTAGGCACCTCACCGTAGGCACTACAATTCCCACTAGCCTTGTCCCTTAATCACAGTAATTGCACTCCTGTTAATTGCATCAGGTGCATTCACTTATTAGTCTTTAGCCTCCCCATATTAACCAGTCTTTTCCTGTTGTCTGCATGGAGTCCTTCCTTCCGTTTCCTTCCTTCCGTCCGTACCCAGTCCTCTCGTATTCCGAGTTCCTTGTATTCCAAGTTCCCGTTCCTGTTCCCTTTCCTGTTCCTTCCTTGTTTGTTTGTTTGGATAGATTCTGATTTTGACCCTGGTTTGTTGGATTACGATTTGGATTACCCTAATAAACATTACTGCTATTGGATCTCTCATTCCCTGTGTTTCACTGGATACCCGAACATCACAGAAAATCACCCACAGAATACATAGACATAGAACCGAAATTAGGATTTTGTTTTAGGAACCTTATTAGTAAACAAACTCCTTCATGGTTTCAAGTGTGCTTGTTTCTCTTACAGTACTTAACCTCATCTTGAATGACCTGATGGTTCCTGTGAATGGCTCCTTGGAAGTGGCTGATCGTATTAGACAAAAACTAATGGATCAGGCAGAAGATCTTAAAGATATAAAAGAGGCACTCACAGATGCACAGCGTGATGTGATCAAGGCCAATGATGTGAATAAATTCAACGAGGAACAACTGAGAAATATTTTGGTAATCAAATAATAATATGTAAAAGATGCTGACATGAAGAACTTTATTGGCCATCTTTATCTTTAAAAGCCACTGCTGTATAAGATTATTTATTTGTTCACACCTTCATTGATTGATTGTTCAACAGGAACAGTTCGAGAAATTGAGTAAAAATCAAGAAAATATCATGGCCAATGTGAACATGACCAGAGAGACACTAAAAGAGACTTCGGATTTCCAGAAAATGATGGCTTACCTAACAAAGGTGACAAGTAATGATATTCTTTTGTAAAACTTTCACCAGTTTGGATACTTACCTTTCGTTCTCTGCCAGGAAATTAGTAATCTAGCAGCTTTGATTGACGGAGCAAAAAACAGTCTAGAGGCAAAACTTGACCTGCTCGCCAATGCAACTGCTAAAGCGGGAATTGTGAGACAGGCTGAGGAGCATGCACAGGAACTTATGAAGCTGGCTATGGATTTTCAAATGTAAGTCCTCTAAAGATCCTGTTTTTTTTGTGACATTTTAATGACTGAATGTGTCTTGAAGGTTCATACGGAGCATCTCCAATTCAACCGCTGTTCAGAAAGCAATCGAAGCCATCAAAGCATTCACAAGCGTCATTGATGCCATAAAGGAGGCGGAAGCTGCCGCCAAACACGCTAAAGAAGTTGCAGACCGTGCTTTTGAGGTAGAAGTGAAGATAGGTGATCGATATTAAAATATAATAATATTTTGTAAAAATGAAACTCTAAAACAATTGTTTTAGTGAATTGAGTTAAACTTACTCTCTTTCTCTGAATTTCATGTCCCAGGATGTGCGAGGACAAGATCTACAAAATAGAGCCAATGATTTGAAAAACTTTGCAAATACTCTGCTAGAGAAGGCTAAGGAAGCAGAGATACAGCTAGAAGGTCAACACTGTCACATTTAATTGACATAAAATAGCATGCAGAGCAATAGTGCACAGTCGCAGGACTTCAACGTCACCACCACGATTTATCTTTTGACAGTTCTTTTAGTGTTTATTTTAAAAAGAAAGTTTAGAACTGGAAGAGTGCATTCACAATGAAGCTATAACAGCAGACTATTGAGTAGATGAGTTTACTGACTTCAGGAACCTGAAGTGCTAAAATTCTAACTCATTTCCAAACAAAATCATCTAGAAATCACAAGAATTCACTGGCATGTTGTGCTGTTTAATAACAAAACTGTCATCTGCAGATGTCACGCAAAAATGTGAAGCTTACAAGGACCTGATCCAGATGGCCAAAGACAAACAGAACTCCATGCAGCAAGTCTTGCAAGATCTGTTGGAGAGGATGAAGAACATCAGAAGGGGTGAGAAGCTCGTTTCCCTCATACCTTTTTTTCCACAATAAATGTCATCATGGTCATGTCAGGTGAACACTTGGGTGGTTTAATTTTTTAGATGATATTCATGTCCTCATCAACGAAGCCAAGGAAGGTGCAGCAGATGTGAATGCCACAGCAGACGATGCAAAAACCAGAATGCAAAACATCAGCGAGGAACTTAACAAAATCAAGATTTCCACTCTAGATTCAAACCTGACCAACTTACTTGATGGTGTCAACAAAACATGTCAGTCTCCTCAATTCTTCTTTCCCAAAAACCTTGATATAATGCACATTATTCAGAGTTCAAAGATGTCTGTCAAACCAAGTATGAGCATATAAGTTTCTGTCCTGGTTTCGGAGGAACGTCACTGAACGCTAAATCCTCATAATCTTTTACAGTGTCAGAACTGGATCAGTCTTTCCCTTCACTGATTGACAAACTAAACAAAGTGATGAACCAAAGCGCCCGCATGCCTAGTTCAGCCAACATCTCCAGGGGCATCCATAAAATCAAAGACTTGATCGAACAGACCAGGGACATGGCCAACAGGGTGAGTTCTCAGGAAAGCAGAGGAGATGTTTCTCCAGACGCCTCCAGATGTTGATCTCATATGTTCTCGTTTCTAGATCAGGGGGCCGATCTTGTTTTCTGGTGATGCTCACATTGAACTTCGACCTCCTAAAGACCTAGAAGACTTCCGAACCTTTACTGCTCTCAATCTTTCTCTGCACCAACCAATATCTCGAGGCGATGGAAGACGTAGACGCCAACTGGGTGAAAACAACCAGTTTGTTTTATATCTTGGAAATAAGCAAGTGAGGAGGACTTTGATTACTTCATTTATTAGAGATGCATCAATTTTTTAAGCAGTGCACTGTTTTACTTGTAGTTCTCATAATCAACAGACAGTGAGGGATTTCATTGGCCTGGTTGTGAAGGATGGTGTCCTGTTTTGTGTCTACAAAGTGGGTGGGAATTTTTATGAGATAAAAACCAGCGAAATCACCAAGTCCGACAATTCCAAAGCTTTTATGGATAGGGTGGATTTCCGCAGGTAAACTCCATTTGCCATTGTAGATCTCCACCAATTACATACATCTGCATTTCTGAAAACCACTTTTTTTTTCTTTTTTTTTTTTTGCTTTTCTTTAATTCCATAATCAGAGTTTATCAAGATGCGCAGGTCATATATACAGAGTTTTACACTTCAACTGCACCCAACCGGCTGCCGCCTATGATTAATAAGCCTAACGACATGAATGGATTGCTTGATCTGGATCCCAATGAGGTTGTTTTATATGTAGGAGGATACCCAGAAGATTTTGAGGTAAATAAGTCAACAAAAAGAGTTGAGAAATAAGGCCAACAACTTTTTCGACTATACTTTCTTCAAAGTTCTCAGGCTTTTTTACGGTTGTTTTTTTATTTTATTTTTTTCAAACATTGTTTTCCTATCTCTCTATATTCTGAATCTGGCCTTTTAGCCACCCAGAGAGCTACGCTACCCAGGATACAAGGGTTGTATCGAGTTTTCTACATTAAATGATTGTATCCTTGGCTTGTACAACTTTCAGCGTGCCATCAACATCACGAAAACCGACAAGTGTCAAAGGTACCTTGATTTTCTTCCAGATGAGGTCTTGATCTTGACTTCAAAGTTCAGAGTCATTGTTCCTATATTCCGTCCCTAGGGGAAAAGTCCAGATCCCGGGGGATTATTTCGATGGCACAGGTTACGGAAAGGTTGCTGTACTACATTACAACGCTCTTATTAAGTTCGTAGTTAGGAGTCATCAAATGGATGCAGTGCTTTTTTATATGGGAAACGAGGTAAAGACTTAACAATTAAAAAACAAAACAGTTTCTTGATGCTTAATGTCAGAAGGTTTGAATTCAGTATTATATATTTTTTTCTTACAGAACTTGCACTTCTTAGTTACATTAGAAGGAGGCTATATTGTTTTGCAAGGGGAAAAAAATGACATAAAAATTTTTGAAAAGTCAACAGAAAAAGTTCCCCTAGTAAGTAATTATTTCCTGTAACTATTTTCTCAATAAATATTATTGCATATTATATTCCTATTTCAATACATTCTTCCTATAGAGAAACTTCATCAATATCAAAATGATTCTGAATGATAATACACCAGCAACAATAACTGTTGCAGACAGCATCACCATTTTTTTTGGAAACGTCAAGGGGCTCTTTGAGGAGGCCTACATCGGGGGTGTTCCAACTGCAGTCCGGGAAAAGTACTTTTATTCTCTTTTATGTTTTTTTTTTATTATCAATGCACTTCTTCAGCTTTGCATGATTCTCGTTAAGGACAGACTAAATACCCAAAAAAAGTGACACAGATATTTTTTCATAATATTGTATTTTTCTGTCTCCAGATATAATATTGTTCTTCCGCCACTAAGAGGATGTGTCAAAAATGTCAATGTAGATGTTGCTGCTTTCTTTATAGAGGAAGTTGGAATCGTCCAAGGTTGTCCAGATCTTTTACTGGTAAGTGTTACATTCATAGACTTTTTTGTTTCCCTATTTTTGTCATGTCCCATTTCTTGTTTAGTTAATTGATTGATTAATCCCCACCTGTTCTCCATTCCCCAGATTATCTCACTTGTGTTTAAATGCCTGTGTGTTTAGTTCCTCCCTGTCCACGATTATCTATGTTACTGTCTATGTTACCTCTGTTGAAAGTATTGATGTTTATTAAACTCCTCTTTTGATTTAATACCCTCCTCGTGCGCTTACTTTCCACACCAGCATAAACAGCCGTAACAGTAAGACAGTTTTGCGGATTACTTGATGTTTGTGTATCAGGAGAGAATTCATCTGAACGCTTACTGGTTGCTTATTTTCAGGGTTCCCGAGAGGCTGCTTTGAAATTTGGGAGTTCTCTCTCTCTGTCACCTCCTGTAAACGATACAGACTCTGGGACAATGGTTTCACTTGGATTTAAGATATCCCAGGAGAATGTTTCATCCTTAATACTGACTGGTGGAATGGTTAGTTGATTATTTTCCCATATAAAGGGGTCTGAGTTTGCTATATTGTTTTTGATGCTTCTAATTTGAAATGTATATAAATTTGAGATTTATTGATGTTTTCCTTTGGTTTTCAGAATAATGAGTTTTTGCTGTCCTTGAATGATGGCTATGTTGAAATGCGTGATAATAAGGAAAAATTAACATCCACATACAAAAGCGAAACTGGAAAATGGCATTACATAACAGCCTACAAATCTGGGGAAAGGTAAGATAAAAAATGTATATGAGAATATCTAGCAAAGATGCTTTTCAACACTTCATGCTGAACTCTTCCCATCAGGATGCAGCTAAACGTTGACAACACCGATATTGCAGATCCCCTGTCACCATCCACATTCCTTGAACTTGGAGAAAATTTGATTTTAGGGGATGGTTTATTTGAAGGCTGTTTGAGGAACCTGTATATTCGGAGGTTTGATGTTATGATTTGCTTTGAGTTATCATAACTTATAACAGGAATAAGCCACTCATAATAGCCTTATGGTTCAGTCTACAGACCCAGTACATACCGGCTGACTTGAGCAGATTCAATCAGACTGGAAATGTATCTCTGGGATTGTGTAAAGCCGAGCCCCCCCGACTGGACCCTACTAAGAGGCGTGCAAGACATACTGGAATTACATTCAACAGCAATTCGGTATTTCACATGATCAAATTCTGTATTAAAGGTGCAGTTTGGATGCACTAAACATATGATTAGTGACATTATCAGGAAAAGAGATGATCCGCACAAATGAGAAAAGCACTCAAAATGGAAGATGTGAGGCAAATGTAAATTTTTATGGAGGTTTCACTAATGCATTTTTAGTGTAAATTGTATTTTATAGCTAAACTAAAAAGTTTTTTGTGTGTACGTTGTTTATTGTGGACTCAAATTATTAAACAAATTCATATTTTAAGTGTAAAAAAATAAAATAGTTCACCCAAAAATGAAATTTTATGTCAGTACTCACCCTCATGTCGTTCCAAACCTGTAAGATTTTCGTTCATCTTCAAAACACAAATTAAAATATTTTGATGAAATCTGAAAGCTTTCTGACCCTCCATAGACCGCAACACAACTTCAATGTTCAAGGCCAAGAAAGTTAGTAAGGACATCATTAAAATAGTCCATGTGATATCAGTTGTTTAACTGTAATTTTATGCAGTTAGATGAATAAATAGAGTTTTCAAAATGATCTTCCTTAAATTTGTGGACACACGCACATAAAACAGTCTTCGTAAACATTTTCTTCGTAAAAATAATTTTTGCCCAGCCTTACTCTTACTTACTCTAAACAAAATCTACAGATGATGAACTAAGAGAGATGTACATTCCCTTCTATGTCAGCTCCTGCATTAGCAGCACCACAAGTTTGTGTCGTGGTACTCGACTACTGACACAAAAGAGAAGAAATTGTTTGAATTTTTTTTTTTGCGCACAAAGTATTCTCATAGCTTTAACGTTAAGGTTGAACCACTGTTGTCACATGGACTATTTTGAAGATGTCCTACCTTTCTGGGTCTTGAATGTATCAGTTGTGTTGCTGTCTATGGAGGGTTAGAAAGCTCTCGGATTTCATCAAAAATATCTTAATTTGTGTTCTGAAGATGAATGAAGGTCTTACATGTTTGAAACGACATGAGGGTGAATAATTAATGAGAGAATTTTTATTTTGGGGTGAACTGTCCCTTTAACATATTGAAGTTTCTTGCTAAAGGTCACTAAGATAAATGTTGCCATAGAAGAAAGACAGTGGGTCTCATTCACTAAGCTAATGTGAAATCCCCATACAAACATATCTGTGTACAAATCGTGATTCATTGGTCATTTTGAACTAAAATGTCAAATTTAATGTCCCATGTTTTGCTTTTTTTAAAAGGGAAGATCTATAAAAGGCTGTAGAAACCCAAAGTCCATCAAAAACACCTTCCACCTTGGTTCCAACAGCCAAATGCAGTTTAAAATAGATCCAGAGATGCTCAATAACAGGTAAATGGTGTAAATTACATATTAATACTCGATTTTATAGCACACTTACGAGATCTTTCTTTTCCTACAGGCTGCATTTCTCCCTAAATGTCTGTACCAATTCATCTGAAGGACTTTTACTCCATGTCTCAGGGAAATATGGTGTTCCTCTTGTGATCTTATATTTGGATAAAGGAAAAGTCAAACTCTTTGTTGGGGCAGATGAAACAATCTCCTCTCAGAAGATAAATGATGGTTACTGGCACAATGTATGTAGCAAAAGTAAAATGTTGTGTTTCCATAACTGTGTTTCCAAAATCCCAAGTTTTAATTAATGTTGTGCGTACAGATCAAGTTCAGCTGGAAGCAATACAACTTTCATCTAGTGGTGGATGGCGTTCACACACCCGCTGGACATTCGGTGAAAGGATTCACACATGATCTGCCGTCTCCTGTCTATGTGGGACTCGGAACATTTCAAAAGCTTCACAAAACCCAAGTATGAAAGTGTAACTTCCCTATTTCAACATGTAGCTTAACCACAAGTCTTCTGTTCTGTTAAAGTCGCATAACACTTTTTTTTTTTTCTCAGGAAAAAGTGCCTCAGAAGAGTATAATCGGATGCATTAAAGACATCAGGGTTTCTAAGGTTCTCCTCGTGGATCCAGCTGTCAGTCGTGGGGTTACGCCCTGCTTCAAAGGCGTGACAGAGAAGGGGGCCTACTTTGCTGGAAATGGCACACATTTGGTGTTAGGTTTGGCCCTTTATGTTTTTACATGTGTTTAGTGACAGAAAAATACATTGAAAAAATTAATCAAATGTTTTTGTCTGGCAGAAAATTACGTTATCTTTGGTTCTACGTACAACCTGAGTTTTGAATTTCGACCCAGGAAACTCACCGGCCTAGTCTTCCACAAAATCGATAACCGTGGACAGAGACTCACTCTCTTTCTCAAGGAAGGAAAGGTGAATGAATATAGGGTTTAAGAATATTTTTAGCATACTTTGAGATGCAACACTGTATTTTGACTATATTATTGGTAAAAACGGGATTTGAAAGAAATAAAAAGATATGCAAGTAATGCTTAGCAAGTATATATTTGTGCAGTATATACTAAACATGCTGTTGTGTTTTTTTACTTTATTCTTTTCCCGCATTGTCAGGAAATAGCTTACTTTTGCGTTGATAAATCAGTTGGATTAAAGGCATAGTTTACCCAAATATTAAAATTCTCTTTACCCGCCAGCTTAATTTTTTTTTTTTTACATTTGCCAGTCCCTGCCATCGATTTGGATGATTTTCACAAAAATGTTATGGCCTACAGTATATTTTGCTGTAAGAATATTTTAATTTGCAATACACAAAAATAAAGATTAAAAAAAAATCTGTTTTATTCTAGCTAAAAGCATTCTTTATTATCAACACTTGAATATAGGTATGTTTCATATAAATGTATCATTTTGAGCAAAAAAATTGAAAAATCTATTTTTTATTTTAAACTACATCTGGCTTATATTCAGTACGATTATCCAAGCAAAAATTCAGTAAACTGCTTCCATCAATTCCATCAAAGACATATACCATTTACAGAATCATAATTTTACTCCATAACATTATGTAGTTTTTATTAATATGCTGTCTGTTGCTGATGATCGCATTATGTCTCGCTAGTTTTTCCATTCTTTTCGTGTGTTTTTGCTCTGGAGGTTTTGTACTCGTTCAGAAGATAGTGCCCCCTAAGTTTACAACAGTGAAAAAACGAGCAGGGAAACGTCCTCTAAATGACGAAATATCTCGTTAATGGCAGGGAAAGATTTAATAACTCACCCTTGTGTCGTTCCAAACCGGTAAGACCTTCATTGATCTTCAGAACACAAATTAAGATATATATATATATTTTTTTAAATCTGAGAGTTTTCTGACCCTCTGTAGACAGCAATCCAAATACCACATTCAAGGCCCAGGAAGGAAGGAAGGTGATAAGGACATCAGTGGTTCAATTTTATGAAGCTACAGATACTTTGTGCGCAAAGAAAACAAAAATAGTGACTTTATTCAACAATTTCTTCTCTTCCGTGTTTATTTTTGACGCATGTTCATGAGAGTACCACGACACATGCTTGTTTTAAATCAGAGGAATGAACACGCAGAAAAAAATAGTTGAACCACTGATGTCACATGGATTGTTTAAACGACGTCCTTAATACCTCTCTGGGCCTTGAACGTGGTAGTTGTGTTGCGGTCTATGGAGGGTCAGAAAGCTCTCAGATTTAGGGCTGGGATAAACGATTATTTTTTAAACTATTAATCTAGCGATTATTTTTTTCAATGCATCGAGAAAAGCCTTGAGAACACATAGCTTACTGAAACAAGCTTACTGAACACATAGGGCCTAGCTTACTGAAAAAAAGTTCTTCTTTCAGATGAAAATAACAACAACTTGATGTCTAGCATTCAATAAAAATAGGTCACCCAAAATACTTGTTTAGAGCAATTGAAAGAATACAGTAACCGATTATCCAACTTGAAGGCTTTAAGCTAATACAGAGAGTGCTTTTCCAAAAAAAACAAAAAAAAACATTAACAGTGGGAGCCAGCAGCCTGACATGGAGAAATTTTTTTTTTCCGAATGCTCCACGTGAAACTTTGGCGTTCCGCCCTTTTTCTATCATGTTTAATGATTTTGATTAATGTGCACGAGGGAGAGAGAGAGCAAGAAGTGCTCGTGTTGTTTGAAGAAGCCGGGGCTCTCTCTCTTGTACGCACCCTGTCAGGCGCAGCAGTCATTCTATTCTACATCACTCACCGATCAAATAAAGCTTTGACAGCCGCCAAAAAAAAAGATCAATGCAGAAAAACCCCTGGATTGGTTATATAACGTTGGACAAAATGTTGATCCGGCCATCGCGTATATTCAGCGCACGTAAGGTAAACGTTTTGTAAACGCTTTTTAGAGAAATAAAAACAGGTCGACGAATCGATGCGCATATAGAAGATGGGTCTCATTCACTAAGCGTACGTGAAATCTGCATACAAACATGTTTACGAACAAATCTTGATTCATTGGTAATTTAGTACTAAAATTTATTGCAACTTATTGTAAAAGACAAAAAAAATAAAAAAAACAGGAACTAGGGTTGGGCCGATATACAATGCAATCATCCATCGCCGATGGCTTAACAGACATCAGGGTCTTGATCTGGCATTGTGTTTGCATGAATATACTTGCATTAAGTACATTTCAGGCCTGTTACTGGACGTCAATGTTATAACTCTGTTCAGTATCACATACAGTATGCAATCTGTTTGAAATATACTTATAGGTGGTGTTAACCGCGTATGATGGACAGCAGCGCTATGACACCACATTGACCCCAACAAGACCTATCTGTGATGCATTTCACTATGTGACAGGTACAATTTTACTGCTTTTTTCTAATTAATGTAGATTATATATAATTGTTACAGCAAATGTGAGGTTTCATTTATTTCAGTGTCCATATGGAAGAAAACTATCAAGCTAAGAGTGGATGAAGTGTCTACACAGCTGAAACAAAAGTCTGTATACCGTCCTCCATTGCATGAAACGATCTACATCGGTGGCATTTCAGGTAAAGCCAGCGTTGATGAAACAAAAATGCCTCTTTTCTTTCAAGAAAGGCATCGGAACTAACATTTCTGTCTGTGTTAATGCAGAGAATCGAAGCGAAGAAGTGGAAATGCGAGCATCTTATGTTGGGTGTTTGAGAAACGTGTGGCTTGATCAAAATCCTGTCACTTTTGAAGACATAACGAGCATATTCGGCCCCTTAAACACCAACGAGTGCCAAGCGGAGTAATGGAAACAGAACGCATGCACTGATCAGAAGACCAATTCTGGAGTTAAACAGTTTGCAAAATACAAATTAGTGCTGGGCGGTAAACCGGTTCAATGTTGCAGTAAGCAAGTTTTTGCCCAAAGGCACCTCATGAAACGGATTTCTGACAGTCTTCTGAGGCGGAGTAATGGTTTACTGATCTACAGTAAAATATAGAGAGCTTTGGTGATAACTGAGTGGATATTTGATTACTGCTATATTAATTTCTCGCTAGAAATTACATAAAAAGTGGAAAACGTTGTTCAGAAACATTCATTTACACACAAACTGACCACCGACCGCAACTTTCAGATGCCATGTTTATTTTTTGGCTTAACTCTCACAGAATGGAATGCACAGGATTGTGGGATATCAAAGGCAGCGAAGGATACATCTATGCTGCCTTCAAATTCGGCCAGATGAAGGCATCTCAGGAGACAGGAAATGAAGCGGACATTGATTTCAGACGTGCCTTGATGCCTTCCTACCTTGGAATGCGACCTCTGAAGGCAGCATTTTTCAGTTTTCGGATACAGAGGTGGTGAGGGTACACACAGCAGTGCTCTGGTGTTACGTTATAACGCTGCGGTGCGTTGTCTGCAGCAGTCCAGCAATTGTTAACGTACCGAGTCTATTTTTGCTGTGCTGCAGGCGCTGAATTAAAGTGAAAGCGGATTGTTTGCGGGAAAAATGAACATGGATTGACATGGAAACACAGTCACGTGGGTTTTTTGGCTAGGTGTAAAACACGCGGTATTCCAGGCCAAGTGCATGCAACCACTGGCAGCTAATTTTAAAGTCTGCTGGAAAACTATGCAGTCCAGCAGTGCTGTTGCACCAGCAACACTACACCTACGACCTATCCTGACCACTGTACTAAATACAGATAAATCTACGCCAACTTGAAGCTATCCTAACTGGTGCAATACTATGCTACTAACTAACTATGCTTCTAACAATACTAACATTACACTATCAACTATGCTAATTAACTATATAGGCTACACAAAATAATCTAAATAAGTATATAAATGCTATGCTAAATAGATGATATAACAGTCTATTCTGGTCGCTTTCAATACTCGCAATTCCAACTCCTGACTCACTACAGTGATTTTGACGGAACAAGATGGTTTTATACTGCCAAGGGCGTGGTAGCTCATACCTAGGGGCGTGGTGAGCTGGAAACTGGATACGTCACTTGCCACTGCAACATCCAATAGGAAAAATCAACTGCAGTAGCCACTGTTCAACCTGAAGAGGGCAACACTCACGTTTTTACACCATTTATTGTAGAATTAAAAACACTTTATACTCAAATGTCAAAAAAATTACTCGAATCAATGAACAGCACTAATAAAGCCCCATTCTTACAGATCATTAACTAAAAAAAGCTGGTTTAGGGTTTAGTTACTCTTTAAATGTAAAATGCACGAGACTGTTTCTGTCTGTGGTGTTTGAATTTTAAAAAAAATTAACAAGAAAAGTAGGCTAATTCTTGTGTTTAAATGTTTTACCGCTTGAGCTTAATATATATATATTTTTTTTACATCATATGACATCAAAACAATGAACAAATGTTGTGTTTATGGACTAAACTGACGTGGATCAGTAGCGGACTGCAAACACGTCCTGTGTGAAAGCACAATGACTCCATATGCACTGCAGGCAGATTATGCATATATAATATCCATATTATGCAAGTGCTTTCGGCTAAAATTGTCGCCAAAGGCGGCAACACGAGCAATTTGCTCCAGCACCTTAACCGCAAGCACGTCTTGGAATATCAACCAGCAGAAAATGCAATGTACACCTGATTATGCATGAAAAAAATAAATCGCCTTAAACCGGAAAACCGGTATAATTTAGAAAAAAACAAAAAAACAAAAACGTTATATACATTTTTGGTCAAACCGCCCAGCACTAAATTATTAATTACAAATTATGATTGTTTTGGGTAATTGTATTGTAAAGTGACATTAAAGATAGACTTGTACAAATATACATAATGAAAGCACATTACCTCAGTAGCTAGAATTAATGTTAATGAAGCCTCAAATGTAAAAATGTGTATGGAAATAAAAAAATATTCTTTAAATTATTTAATTGTCTGTGCTTCTCCTTTTGGCTCATAAACATATTTACACCAGCCAACATTTCCATGTGGGCCCCATGTGGGTTTTTGGTGGGCTGTCAGTTGGGCCCTGCATGGGCAACCCAAATGGAACCCGTACATTTTTGTCCATTGGCTCCACTTGGGCCCCATGTGTGTTAACCCATAGGGGCCCATGATGGTTCCATAGTGGGCTCCAAGTGGGGCCCGTGTGGGTGTTCATTAGAGGGGCCCACATGGGTCCCAAATGGGTTTTAATAACCGGGGCCAAGGTGGGCCACTTACAAAACCCTTATGTGGCCCAGATGGGTGATTACACTAGACCTAC
Organism: Carassius gibelio; assembly: GCF_023724105.1. Taxonomy (NCBI): domain Eukaryota; kingdom Metazoa; phylum Chordata; class Actinopteri; order Cypriniformes; family Cyprinidae; genus Carassius; species Carassius gibelio. The sequence goes on along the minus strand of NC_068417.1, from coordinate 24,546,214 downwards.
AAATGGCCCTATGGGGTTTTAGTGGGACCGCAGTGGGTCAGAACTGGGCCCCATTTATATTTCTTTATTAATTCCTCTGGATAAAGTTAATGTGCTAATATGCAAAAAAACTTTAAATTATAATGTTTTATTTACCTAAAAAATTGGTGCTTAATACATTTTAAATTACATGTTAAAATATTTCCAATGTGAAGAAAATGACTTCAACTCAGAATCTCTAAATTCAATTCAATTCAATTCAAGTTTATTTGTATAGCGCTTTTTACAATACAAATTGTTACAAAGCAACTTCACAGAAAATAATGTTTCTAAAATATTTAGTAATAGCTTATAAGTGGTGACTGTCAGTTTGTGCACGTACTGTATGACAGGATTTGTAGAAAAATGTATACAAGCCGTAGTCCGCCAGATGATGAACATTATTAATGTTATTAATAATTAATATAGGATTCAGTCACACTTGTAGCTATATTGGTTAGTTCTGTTGTTGATTCAGGGTTAGCATCATCTCTTCTCAGGTGTTCTGGATCCAGACTGGAGCTTGTGTGAATCCTAGTTACCACATGATGTAAATCCCGTTGCAAAACATAGAAACAAATAGAGACATCATTAGCATAGCTGCTGTTCCAACAAAGTAAAATTAATTATTTTAACCCAAGTTAAAGAATAAGAATGCACATTTGATCAGATACAACTATACTCACAATTGAAGATAGATTATTCAAATGCTTGACGAAAGAGATGCGTTTTTAATCTAGATTTAAACAGAGAGAGTGTGTCTGAACCCCGAACCTTATCAGGAAGGCTATTCCAGAGTTTGGGAGCCAAATGTGAAAAAGCTCTACCTCCTTTAGTGGACTTTGCTGTCCTAGGAGCTACCAAAAGTCCATTGTTTTGTGACCTTAGGGAGCGTGATGGATTGTATCGTGGTAGAAGGCTAGTTAGGTATGCTGGAGCTAAACCATTTAGGGACTTTATAGGTAAGTAATGATAATTTGTAACTGATACGGAACTTAATAGGTAGCCAGTGCAGAGACTGTAAAATTGGAGTAATATGATCATATTTTCTTGACCTTGTAAGGACTCTAGCCGCTGCATTTTGGACTACCTGTAGCTTGTTTATTGAAGAAGCAGGACAACCACCTAGAAGTGCATTACAATAGTCCAGTCTAGAGGTCATGAATGCATGAACTAGCTTTTCTGCATCAGAAACAGACAACATTTTTTGTAGCTTGGCAATGTTTCTAAGATGGAAGAATGCAGTTTTTGTAACATGGGAAATATGATTTTCAAAAGACAAGTTGCTGTGTAATATAACACAACATAAGTAACAGTACATCCGTCTAGTTGCAGATTGTAATCTAAAAGATTCTGTGTAGTGTTTTTTGGTCCAATAATTAATATCTCTGTCTTATCCGAATTTAATTGGAGAAAATTATTGGTCATCCAATCTTTTACATTTTTAACACACTCTGTTAGCTTAGATAATTTAGAGGTTTCATCTGGTCTTGTTGAGATATATAGCGGAGTATCATCAGCATAACTGTGGAAGCTAATTCTGTATTTTCTAATAATATTACCAAGGGGCAACATGTATATTGAAAATAAAAGGGGACCTAGGACGGATCCTTGTGGCACTCCATATTTTACTGATGATAAATGAGATGACTCCCCATTTAAGTAAACAAAATGGTAGCGAACGGACAGGTAGGATCTAAACCATCTTGCATATCATCTCAAAACATATAAAATGGTCTTCTTTATTGCAACGACTCTTCCCGTTTACCTCGCAATGGTCCAGCTGGTCAGTCAGCACCACTGCGGGAGGGAAATGCTAGTTAGTACGGCTTAATTGATAAAACAAACAAGAAGACTTCAAGTGTTTTAAAGTTCACCTACCTGTACCTATTTAACGTACTCGTACGACTTTTAGGTCTTCACGAGTATCCCTATTGGTCTGCTGGTGCCAATGTGGGAGGAAAATACTAGTGTACTGGGAAAGTAAGCAAGTAAAAGGACTATACGACGAGTCTCCCCTCTGGTCTGACAGCTTGACAGAGTTCGCTCACACTATATTTTTATAAAAATAATGTACCTTTATATCTAGCAAACATCATCAGAATATAAAAGGTATAAAGTTAAAGTTAACTTACCACACTCACGTGGGCTTTCATCTTCACAATAAATCTGTCATGGTACCATGCCATCGCATGTGGAGATGTTTGTTAACACCTAAAAATTACTAACACCTAAAATGCAACTCAGTACACTCTCTGTGGTGTCTGTTTTGGGGGGGATGGACATTAATAAATCAGACATTATTTTAGTTTATCCCAATTTGTTACATTACTACATGTTAGGTGTGGAAAAAATTATTATTCATGCAACAATGCTTATTACTGTAATAATGTTCATTAAAAAGCATTGCTATATGGATGATAAGAACTTGCTCTCATTAAAGTTTTTATCAGGATTTTTGTAAAAGGTTTACTACCAAACTGAAAGAAATAGCGTAGCATTCTTCGTGACCAGAGTTTGCATATTTCATTCTGTAACCTATACATTATATGCTCTCCAAAAAAGACACTTATAATATCTGGATCTGGCAACACGACGGAGATGCAACTCTCTATCAAGGCCCGTTCGGTGACCAAATAAAGTAACTGTTGTTAAAACACCTGGAGTCGTCTCGTTTGTTTTATCAATTAAGCCCGTGCTAACCAGCTTTTTTCCCTCCCGCAGTGATACTGGCTGACCATCGTGAGGCAGGCGGGAAAAGATTTGAGATGACCTCTGGAGCACGCATCCCTCTAACACAGCTGATATCTCTTCCCTAATTAAGCACATTAACTCTACAAACTTTTAGATTTACACCATTTATTTTCCACTGGCACATCCGACACGTTTGCCCACAATAGCATTTTTAATCTATTATGAAGCAGACGTGCCTGTATGCGCTCACATTAAAAGCATTTTTATGGAAGTGAAAACCCTTATGGCCGTTTGAGTTACACGCAGAAACATTCAAAAGCATTGAAACTTGTTTTAAGCCTCTGCCCAATGAATGTATAAATAAAACATCCTACGTTTGCTAAGGAAACTGCCAACATTTTCTTATACAACGTTAACGTTAACCCTTCAGCTACGACAGTTCAATCCCGACTGGCTTCGTCAAGTTTCATTAGTGACTCTGCCATTACTGTATTTTCAAATAGAAAAAAAAAATATATGTACATCCAATTATATAACAGCAGCAGTAATTCGGCTAATATAAAGTTAAATATAATTACCTTGATAGTTTAGAAAGTTTGTCCATTGACACGCAGTCGCAGACCGTGTTGAAGTGGAGAGTAGCAACCGTTTTTTTTTTTTTTTTTTTGAATGAGAAGGCGCGGGAAGACAGCCACGCCAGTCATCGCATAAGTATATTCGGCCCCATAAACACCAACGAGTGCCAAGCGGAGTAAAGGAAACAGAATGCATGCACAGATCAGAAGACCAATTCTGGAGTTAAACAGTTAGCAAAATACAAATTATGATTGTTTTGGGTAATTGTATTGGAAAGTGACATTAAAAATAGACTTATAAAAATATACATAATGAAAGCACATTTCCTCATTAGTTAGAATGAATGTAGGCTCAAATGTAAAATTGGGTATGCAAATAAAAATATTTAAATAATTTAATTGTCTGTGTTTCTTCTTGTGGCTCATAAATGTATTTACACAGCAAGTACGTCTGTGCTGTTTGATGCACCACAGAAAGGAGTTCAGGGCATAAAGACTGAGACGTCTCCCTGCACTCTCATTATTTATTCATAACATGTGCATTAATGTGTGAATAACATGTACTTCCATTTTCAGCCCATGCAAAAAGCTTTATTCCACATTTCTTGTCTTGTTTGCTTTCTGTCTTGTGTTGAAAATTAAACTGTTGTACTTATTGGACAACCTCATGACCATCATTCTGATTAATAAAATTGGGTTGAATTTAGTTAAAAGGTTAACCCCTTACCAGCCACCCCCCATTTTTGGCATAGAGACAGAAATGACATACCCAAAATAAAAATGTTTCTGCTCATGATTCTTTCTGAACAAAAAAATGTGATCATGAAAATACTAATATATATATATATATATATATATATATATATATATATATATATATATATAGTTCCACACAGTGGAAAATCATTAAGAATGACTAAACATTGCTCTCGAAAAAGTGTTCAAAGATTTTACAATTTCTTTAAATATTCATGTAGTAAAGTAATGTGCTAGGTTATCCCTAATTTTTGCAAGCAAATCTATTTTTTGAATGACTCATTTGTTTTCTTCTTTCATACACTTACTAACATAATATTTGAACAATATTAAAGAGGAGGTGAAATGCTATTTCATGCATAGCTTGATAGTTTTTTACACTGTTAAAGAGTTGGATTCCCATGCTAAACATGGACAAAGTTTCAAAAATTAAGTTGTGCGTTTGAAGGAGTATTTTTGTCCCAATTTATAAATCAAGTGAAAGTAAAAGTAAATTGAGGGAACACTCTAGTAATTGTGTGCACATTTTAGTACATTGAGGGAACGAATTAGTAAATCGTGCACATGATTTAGCCTTATATTGTTTCCTGCATGTCATGTGCGGGGCTCCATACTTGTGAGTAAATCGTTCGAAAAGTACTCGCTTCGCCTCATACTGGCATAGCGAACCAATTGATGAACGGATCTTTTTCTGAATCGATTCAAAAGATTCGACTCACGATGAATGCAAATCCCGACTGCTAAGGGCAGGCAAGCTCCATCCTGCAAGGGTTAATGTTGGTAAAGTATTCGTTTCCTGCCTTTTACAGTCAAAATGAAGATGCCAAGCCTCTTGTTTGAAAGCAGATCGGCTCTAGCACTTATAGCCCTTCGGTGAAGTGAATGACAAGCGGATACAGGACAATAACGTCACAGCTCTGTCGCTCCTTTAACATTGCGTAACGCGTGATGCTGGCATGCAAACAGACAGCTGATGTTTCATAGCTCACGGGCGGCCTGATGGAGGGGACGATTTCGGATCTGAAAACATCTTAGCAGAGCATTTCGGACACGGAAGGGATCAAAATAACGTATATCCAGACGATTTCCTCCAGCGGTCTGCAGTGCATTGGTGAGTGAGGGAAAGAGCAGTTTATTTCGCTCTGCACGACGCAGCGCGTTTCGCTCGCTCATAGCAACCCGACTGTTCTTCTGCGGTTTATTTACAGAAGAACGAGTTTTTTTCTGCGCATTAAGGAGTAAACAGAGAGGATGGCAGGCCCTGACTCCCCGCAGCAGCAGGTTGAAGAGAAAGCCGAGCAGATAGACGACGCCGAGCTGGCGTTTCAGGGCATCAATATGCTGCTCAACAATGGCTTCAAAGAGAGCGACGAGCTCTTCAGGAGATACCGGTAACATCACTGTGCATCTATGCTTTTACAGGAATATTATAAAATGGGAGGTTTTGTTTACATAAACGGGAGGCACATCATTTGACCTCGCTGCGTTTATTTCTGTTGCATAACATGAAGTCAAATCTTCCTTTATTTACTCGTTTTCTGTTTCTGCTGCCATCATTTGGGATGTGTCTCAGTACATTAAAAGACTAACTTTAATATTTTATCATTTATTTGTGACCCTGGACCACAAAACCAGTCATAAGGGTAATTTTTTTGTTAAATTGAGATTTATACATCACCTGATAGCTGAATAAATAAGCTTTTCATTGAAGCATGGTTTGTTATGACAGGACAAAATCTGCAATCTGAGGGTGCAAAAACATCCAGATATTGGGGAAATCGCATTTCAAGTTGTCCAAATGAAGTTTTTAGCAATGCATATTAGCCTACAAATCATCAAAAATAAAGTTTTGATTTATTTAAGGTGGGAAATTTACAAATGGTCTTCATGGAACATTATCTTTAATATGCTAATGGTTTTAGGCATAAAATAAAAATCCCAAATTTTGACCCACAATGTATTGCTGGCTGCTACAAATACACCTGTGCTACTTACGACTGGCTTTGAGGTCCAGGTTCACATGTCATATAAACACATGGATATTATATTGTGCATTATATTTGATTCGAGAGATACAACCTTTCTGTCTGAAGAATTTGGTGTAAGACAGAAAATCTTTTTTTCCCTTTTTTTATTTAAAACCGATGACTAATAGTTATTAAAATGACTTTTTTTTCCTTATAAAGCACATATATTGCATTAAACTGCAGAAACATGTTATCAATTCATACGCGAAGCCTGAGGATTTCTATATTTTAGAAGAAACCGCGTCTTAAGACATTCTTAAGGATACAGATATTCATGGATATTAAGTTTAATGCTATTAGGAGCTTAGCGCTTTGGCTTTAAATGTGGATAATTCCTTGTTTAATGCCAAATATAATCTTATGAGCAGGCATGCACAGAGTTATGAATCATTCACAAAGCTGTATTAAATTATCTACTTTCTGGATTATTATGTTTTTATGTCATAGTGCCATATCCCATGATTCCCTCTTCTGTCCGCAGGAGCCACAGTCCACTGATGAGCTTCGGTGCCAGTTTTGTCAGTTTCTTGGTAAGTTAATCTTGGTTCAATTGGTTTCAGTTAGTACTTCTAGTATGTTTGACACAGGAACAGCTTCTTAGAGAACTGAAAGTGTCTCTGCAGTTCATTAAACTCCTTTTAGGGTTTGGATTTACGTCTGTACTTGCCCATGACGTTAGGCACCGAGCCGATTTCAGCGCTACCCCCTAGAACTTTATTTATTGGGGCAAGTAAACTCTTGTTTAACAGAGACATGCTTGAGACACAACATACACAGCTGTGGTGGAAACATCAGCTAGTAGCTCGAGACGGCTTTCTTGTGTGATTAGTTTGACATCAGCCCATCATTTCTAGTCCATCTCTGTTATCTCTGTTATGTGACACAGTCAGCAAATGCTCTCATTTGCACTCGAGCTGCAGTCCTGTTTCCTGCAGCGCTGCGCTCCTTTCATCCTGGCCATTAATAGGAGAAAGAGATGACAGGAAGTGAAACACTGGCGAGAAAGAGACGGAATAAAAATGTTACAACAGCAAATCAGTTTCTATATTTTTGTGAGATATTTTCCCTTTCAAGTGAATAGGTTTTATTTTTATTTTATATTTATTTTGTATTTTATTTTATAGGAGAATAGCAAGTGTATTTTACAGAATAGAAATTTTTTCAAATGTTTTTTCCTATATTTTTATTTGTTAATAATATTACAGTTGTCTTTATTTATTTTTAATTGAATAGAAGAATAGCAAGTATTTTTTATTTTATTCTACATTTTTATTATATTTAATAGAATATTTGTTTCCCTAAGGTGAAATTAAATTGTATGGTTGTTTTATTTTATGTGACAAAATAAAATGTTATTTTATGAATAAACAAATAAAAAAGTATGAATAAAATAAATAACAAAAATTCCACTTCTGGAAAATTATTCCATACAATTTTTAACAGTTTTTACAAAATGGCTATTCTCCTATAACATACAATTTCACAACATGAAAAAAAAAACCTTGTAAAAATTTAGGATAAAATTAAAAACACTATTGCTATTCTATTAAATCAAACAAACAATAAAATAAACTATCATTTTATCCTTTAAAAATGCAGAATAAAAAAAAAATCAAAATATTTACAAAATATACATTTATTCTAGATTTTTAAAGGATATTTATTCCCTGCAGTGAAACTGCTTATTTTATTTTCTAGGAGAATTATTAGGGAATTTAAAATAATTATTCTTTCTAGGATATTTAAGGGACGTTTTATTGTATTGGTATTCGTTTTATTTATTTTTTTCATTTTAAATTTGCTTCTATTTTAAAGCATTTTTTCCCCATGAAGTGAAAATGTATTTTAATTTTATTTTAGTGCCTTTAATGTATTAACAGTAATGTGTGGACCAGCACATAGCACTCTATTTCTGCAGCATACAGAATGTGAAAGTGCTTACTATGCGTGGAATACCCGAAAAGCAAACTGTTTATTCTTGTGTAATAAGTACTGTTTCACATTCTATTTTAGAGAAAATAGTAGCAGGTGTTCAGTTTAAGCTGTGCAGCATGCAGTATACTGTCCAAACACAGCCTGAGTTTCTCATCAAGAGTTGAAGAACAGACCTTCTCATAACCTCTTATGTCAAAACTGGTGGCCCTCTATGATATCGCTCGGGCCCTCTGTGGCAATTCAGACAGCAGAGGTGGGATCTGTGGCATGAGAAATGTCAGTCAGCACTAATGTGCCTCCAACAAAGAAGTATTACTTTACCAAAAGACCTTCAGAAGCGTCTGGGCACTAGTGTAGCTTTAGCGAATAATAGACAGCTTACACTATAAGAATTTGGTGTAATACAGAAGATAATTACATTGTGCAACAATGATAGCCATTGTTGTGTATGAAAGGCTCAAAGTGGCTTTAGTGCTAGAAACATTTGTTAAGGGACTGAGGAACTCATGCAGTTATTACAGAGGGTTCAGATGCTCTCTGATGCTCCAGAAGGAAAAACCATGCATTAAGAGCCGGGGGTGAAAACTTTTGAACAGAATGGAGATGTGCACATTTTTCCGAATATCAGATTTTTTTATTTAGTACTGCTCTTTAAAGTCTACAGAAGTTAGTTACATGTTTCCCAGAAGACAAAATAAGTCAAATTTACCTTAAACTTTAAATTCGTAAGTTTTTACCCCCCAGCTATTGATGCATGGTTTTTCCTTCTGGAGAATCAGAGAGCGTTTGAATCTTCTTTATGTGAAATATCTTATTCAGGTCAGAGCTAAATAAACAATGACATGCATTTATATTAAACATTTTGCAGATTCCGAAACAGAGATGTACATTTTTGACCTTATAAACTCTATGGGGCTGCACCATATATTGAAATAAAATTGAAATTGCAATATGGTTGCAATTTTTAAAAAGTAAATAAAAAAACTGGTTTCGGAGTGAAGTGCAACATATGTTTATTTTTAATAAGTATTTACATTTTTTTTTTTTTACATTGCAATAATATCAAAGTTTATTTCGTATTTTGTTTGTAATGATCACAATAAAACTAGCTTTATTATTGAAATGTATTATATAAAACGGAGTTTCAGAGTGACTCAGTGTTTCAGGCACTATTCATTAACATTATTTTTTATTAAATATTTAATAGTTTTTTTTTTTTTTACAGAACAATGATATTACAGTATATTAAATGCATTATTTAATACGTTAAGTAATAATAGTATTTTTTTATTATTATTTTTATTATTATTTTATATTCCTTTTATTTTATTATTCCTATATTTTGATTTATGATTTAAATAATAATCACAAAAAAAATCATAATTTTTATTATTTTATAGTCCTTCAAAGTGCGGCACTATTCATTTACACATAATTTTTATTAAATATATACAAAATCATCCCGTTAATTCTAGAATGATTAATTCTTTCCAAATAAAGCTGTTCAGTTCTTCTGGTTAAATGTGTTTTTCATATTGTAAAAACAATGTAATTTTTTTCCAGTATCGTGCAGCTCTAATATTCGTGTGATCATAGAATGCCATGATGACCTTCGAGGAGGAGAAAATGCAGATGGCCAGCGATGACCTGAGAACTACTGAAAAGCTTTGCGAGAGCGACAACGCCGGCGTCATCGAGACCATCCGTAACAAAATCAAGAAGAGCGTGAGTTTGTTTGTACGAGTGTGTGGCAGCAGGACGCACTGAACCTGTCTTCACATTAACACTTTGGTTGTCTTCACATCTTTGTCCAGATGGACTCGCACAGATCAGGAGTGGAGATGGTGGATGGTCTTCAGAGACAGATCATCGTGGCTGACTGCCAGGTTTATCTCGCCGTGCTGTGCTTCGTCAAACAGGAAATCTCAGGTCCAGTCTACCTTCACAGACCAGACTCAAACTTTATATGCTTCATTTGTATGCCACTGTGTTGGGGGGAGAAATCAGACTTGATATTATTATGATATTATTATTATTAAATATTAGGGGAGAGAAGTTCAGGTGTGATGTCATGTTTACTTTTTTTTTTTTTTTTAATTCCCCCAAAAAACATTAAGCATTGTAATTTTTAATTTTATTAATTTGAAATTTTCTCAATTTATTTTTAATTTTAGCATTATTGTTATTTTATTTTACTAATTTTAATTAACTTTTTATTTTAAATATGATTGAATTTCTTACATTTTATATTTTAAATAGTTAATTAATAATAAAATAATCATAATGCATTTATTCATGATATTATGAAAATTATTTTTATTCTTACTGTACGTATGTAAAAATTTGGAGTATTTAAAATTATTCAGCTTCTCACCTAAAATAATAAAAGGCTTAATCATGCAGTTATTTTTTTTCTTGTTTTTCTTAATTTTACATTTTTGTGTATAATGTTTGTGTATAATGGAATTCCTGTGATTTTATTATATTTTTATTCAAGAAATTCTCATTTTAAATATATTTTTATTAAAGTGTATACAAATTTGTGCAACAATGATAGCCATTGTTGAGTATGAAAGGCTCAACAATGGATTTTTTTAAATGACATTGAAAGACACAATCATCATGTTTTTATTTTTTATTTTTTTATTGTATAAGTGGATTTTAATTTTTATTTGAAAATGAAAATAATAAAAATAAGATTTTTTGCATTTCAAATTCAAAATTATTAAAAATGTAAGTTTGCACAAATTTGAATTACTACTTTTTTTTTTTTTTTTAGCTTGACACCAAAAATATTAAGCAGTTAATTATGCAGTTTTTATTTGCTTTTCAATTTCATTGTATATAATAGAGAATACTTCTTTAATCTTATATTTGTATTTCAGAGTTCACATATTTTATATATTAATAGTAATATATTTTTTACTTGCATTTCACTTTGTATTAATCGCAGTATACACAAGTTTGAATTACTTCAAATGTTTCAGCTTGTCATTAAATTTTTTTTAAAAGACTCTATCATGCTAGTTGAAACATTTTCTTTCATTTAAAGTCATTGTGACCTGTCGCCCCTCAGCATACATCAAAGGAGGCTGGATCCTCCGCAAGGCCTGGAAAATGTTCAACAAATGCTACAGTGACATCAGCCAGCTGCAGGAAGCCTGTCGCCGCCGCTCCTCCGACCAGCAGGGGGCGCTGACCTCTGATCAGGCCAACCACAACACCTCAGCCCGGAGCGGCGGCCGGGTCACAGAAGAGGTTCTGGACCGCCTGAAGGGATCGGTCAGCTTCGGCTATGGGCTCTTTCACTTGTGTATTTCGATGGTTCCTCCACACCTGCTCAAGATCGTCAACCTGCTGGGCTTCCCTGGAGACCGTCACCAAGGTCTGGCCTCATTAGCATACGCCAGCGAGAGCAAGGATATGAAAGCGCCGCTCGCCACGTAAGCTGGCGTTTTTTGGTTTCTCGCACGTCATTCTGGCATTTGACATGATTTTCTCACTGCTCGAACGCTGCCACGTGTCCAACTGGTTTCACACTGGGGTTACATAAATAATGGCATCCGAAAGGTCACAATTAGAAATAAAGGGCATTGGATGGAAAGGTCATGTGAGCATGTGCAAGCAAATGCTAACACAGCTGTGCTTTAAAATACTTTTAGGCATTTAATCAGAAGGTTGTTGGTTCGAATCCCATGGTGAGCAGGAATTTTTCTAATGCGAAACTGTTAAGACTAACGGCGTGTGCACACCTAAAAACGAATAGAGTAGATTACATACAAAGTCAATGCCAAGATGTGAATAGACACGAATGACACGATTTCCTCAAATGAGCAATATGCAGCTTTTTTTCAAGCAATTTTAGAAGTCTGACAATCAGGGGTTATGGTGTGTGCAGGTCAAACGTTAAGCGAATATGCTCATCTCTCTCTTTGGACACATTGTTCTCGGCAGTCGCTTGCCAGAGGCTGACAGATTGTGCAGCAGCTCTAATAATAGAGATGAATTTAAGCATACTTAATCCAGCCCGGGACAAAACGCTCCCAATTTGTTCATCAGATGGAAAGATGCCGCTTTTGTTTTATCAGTGCTGCTTAGTAAACAGCAAATATATAACCAAGCACAACTAATAAGCATGCAAACTGTGTTATTTTCTGTATCTTTGCCGCCTTTTCTCTGGCTTCTCTCTCTTAGTTTGGCTCTTTTGTGGTACCACACCGTGGTGCAGCCCTTCTTTGCTCTGGACGGCTCTGACTCACGTGCCGGGCTCCTGGAGGCCAAAGCCATTCTGCAGAAGAAGGCAATGGTTTACCCAAACTCCTCTCTCTTCATCTTCTTCAAGGGACGGGTGCAGAGATTAGAGGTGGGGATTTTACAATACGGTGTCACACTGACGGTGAAATGAAACCTTGGTGCTTGATAACCGACTGGTGTGATTAAATCATTGAAATAATAGTGCGGTCTATGCTGTGCGGATACTATGCAACAACCACAATAACTTTCTTCATGTAGCGGGTGTGTTAGAAGCAATGGACGGCATCCAAAGCTAACCAATCATGTCAGTCATCTCCAATACCAATTCTACACTGACGACAATGTGTAGTTTATATAACACTAGTCTAGAGGAAAAACAAATGCTATGTTGGATGTCATACAAGATAACAGTGTTTCATGTGTCCCGGCTGGAATCAGGACACAGCAACATGAGAATGAAAAAAAGATGATATGTTACAGTTTAACAAAATAACAACATATTTATTGCAATTTATTAATAGGATTTGTGTTTGTGCGCATGTGTAAGTATATATATATATATATATATATGATTTTAATAAACTCTTGTATACTAAAATATGAACAGTGTTTATTGCAATATGTTAAATATTGCTTATAATTATATATTAATAATTTATGTAATTATATAATGTAATGCTTATAAATTGTGCTTATTATAACTAAATTCATATATAAACTATAATGATTATTGATTCATTAAATTTCTAAATATTTTTTACACACACATTTATATGTATATATTTTTGTAATTTATTACATACAAATTATTTGTGTGTTTATATACATATATATAAACACACAAATAATTTGTATGTAATAAATTACAAAAAAAAACATTTATATGTAAAAATACAAATAAAATAATTTCCTATGAAAAAATCTATAAGCTTATTAATATATATATTATACATTATTCATTATAATTAATCTGTTTTTCTTTTGCAGTGCCAAATCAACAGTGCACTGGCGTCATTTCAGGATGCTCTGGAGTTCGCCTCAGACCAAAGAGAGATTCAACATGTGTGCCTCTATGAAATTGGTACAAATCTGTAGTTGTTGTCTTTTTAGTACAGTCATTTATTAAATATTCGGTCCGGCTTGATTGAATTGTGGCCTGGCAATAAGAGAACGTTATGCAGTCAATCGTTTACTTTCCAACAAAAGGAATAATTCGGTGCATGATGTATGATTTAATTTGTTCTGGATCCGCAGGCTGGTGCAGCATGATAGAGATGAACTTTGAAGATGCCTTCAGGTCTTTTGAGCGGCTGAAGAATGAATCCCGATGGTCACAGTGTTACTACGCTTACCTCACCGGAGGTCAGATTAGGATCTGATCTGCCTCAAACTCTTTTTAATGTCTCTGTAAAATGATCGTTTTATTAATAACTTTTACATCTCAACCCAAAGTATGTCAGGGGGCTGCTGGTGACCTAGAGGGAGCCAAAGCTGTTTTCCGAGATGTCCAGAAGCTTTTTAAACGCAAGAACAATCAGATTGAGCAGTTTGCACTGAAAAGAGTGAGTTATCCGAAAATATATATTCATTATGATAATTTTTTTGACGTTCTGATTTCAAATTTTCAATTAAACTCAAAATTACTATAAACATATATATTTAATTTTTTTTCTAGTTATAATAATTTACTAAAACTAAAATTTAAAGATGCTCTATATATATATATATATATATATATAAAATCGTTTGACAGCACTTATATTATATACATATTTTTGTTTACATATGTATGTGTAATGTGTATATGTATATTATGTATATATAAATACACATGCATGTATATTTTTCACATATATATAAAAAGATTGTGTATATTGAATATAATTATTTATAATATAAATTGAATGAAAATAAATATAGACATGTAAATATTTTCAAAATATATACTGTTTGCACGTGTATTTATACATAGTAAATATACACAGAACACATTTATTATGCAAACAAAAACTTATTTTGGATACGATTAATCATTTGACAGCACTAATATATATGTGTTTCTGTGTATGTGCACGTGTATATACATACATACACACACACACACACATATATATATATATATATATATATACACACACACGCGCGCAAATGCTGTATACATTATATATATATACACACAAATATATACATATACACTCATATATATATATATATATATATATATATATATATATATAATTTTTTTATCATTATTACTTTTTTATATAGATATGTTTTTACAACTTGTAATACATATATAGTTATTATAATTTATAACACAAAATAATTAAACATTTAGTTCATTTTTTATTTTTACTTTTTCTAAAAACGATCATTTATAAATATTACCTTTTATTTTATACGTACATAACTACAAATTATAGAGAAATTGGAATTTGGAATTTGGAATATAAAACTGATTATTTCACATTAATAATGTCAACATATTACATTTCTAAACCGTTTTATTTATTGCTGGTCAAGCGTTTCTTCTGCTTTGCTTGTGTCTCCAGGCAGAGAGGCTGAGGAAAGTGTCCCTGGCGCGAGAGCTGTGCATTCTGGGTGTTGTGGAGGTGCTGTACTTATGGAAAGCTCTCCCAAACTGCTCTTCCTCCAAACTCCAGCTCATGAACCAAGGTAAAGAACACAAATCGATGTGATGAAATGTGTGCTGTCGTTCGGCTGGCATTATAACGCTGATCTTGATGCTGTATCCAGTGCTGCAGGGGCTGGATGAGCAGTCGAGCCTGGGCCTCAGACGCCTGCTGCTTGGTGCCATTCAGAAATGTCTTGGGAATATTAAAGATGCTGTTCAGGTTTGTTCAATCTCATCAGGTGGTTGAAAACTCATTATGTGCGCAAACTAATGTGGTTTACCTGTAGAAGTCTTAAAGGGACAGTAACAGTGGAACAAGTACAGTTTACAAATCGATTTCGGAGCACAAATTGCTGTGTTTTTATCCTCTCTCTCACTGTATACTGTGTTTAAGACGGATTGTGTTTTCTAGTCGTTCCAGCTGGCAGCGCAGGATGAATACGGCCGTCTGAATAACAGCTATGTGCAGCCCTATTCCTGTTATGAGCTGGGCTGTGTGCTACTGGCTAAACCTGAGGTAACTCACACTCACAGTCCCTTTATTCTCAGATTTAAGGCACTGTATTGAAATATTTATCCATTCATCGCTTTATGTGAATCCCAACTCTTTAAGTTCAGTTCAAACAGTCTTTTAGAAACCTTTGCATGGTTGTGTGTTACAGAGTTTATTCTGAAAATACCATTGCAAGGATTAAGATGTGGAGTTACCAAACTGTACTCCATAACTTATGTTAAAAAAATTACTTTGGAGCCAGTGGTGGTAGTAATAATAATAATAATAATAATAATAACTAGTATTTAAATAGAACAGTGACATTTTGTTAAATGAAACGATATGAATGATATGTTGATTATAAATATATATTTTAAAATTATTTAGTATGTTAAATATTCTGTATTGTCACTTATATTTAATTATTTGTATAATATTATTAATATAATGACAAATAATTAATAATATGAATAATATATAAAGTATATATATAAACTCATAAATATCATTTATAAATATATCTGTGTATATTTACTGTATATACAAACTCAATACACATTTTTTTTACATTTAGTTTGTTTTAGCTTAAATATAAACAAACTCATAATAACTAGAATTTATAAATAATATAAAATCTATGTATTCATATATATATATATATATATATATATATATATATATATATATATATATGTTTTATTGGTTTATGTGTGTGTGTGTGTGTGTGTGTGTGTGTTTCTGTATGTATGCATATGTGTATGCACAATTATATATAATAATAAAAAAAAAATATATATATATATATATATATATATATATATATATATATATATATATATATATATATATATATATAATTTATGCTTATATAAATACAGTGAATTTATCAACCATATTTATTTATAAGTATTATTTTTTTATATTTTAGTATTTAAAATGTATATTTTTTTAATAATTTATTAATTTGTGATACTTTTTTCATAAAATATAGTACAATTATACTAAAATAAACAGAGACTGATATTGTGCATGGTGTTTATTAAATGTGTTTATTGGATTTTTTTTATTATTATTATTTGATAACTAAGCAAATTTTTTTAACACTTGAATTGTTTTTCTATCTTTTAAATTCATCAAAACTTTTTTTTCCCTCCTAAGACCCTGAGTAAAGGAAGATCATTGCTGCTTCAGGCCAAGGTAAGCGCGTGATACTTCAGTGCTTCAGTTTCGTGAGCGCAGCAGTAAGTTCAGCTGAGATAATGACTACCTCTGCTTGCAGGAGAACTACACCGGCTACGACTTCGAGAACAGGCTGCACGTCCGCATCCATTCGGCCCTCGCATCCATAAAGGAAGTGGTCCCTCACTGACCCGTCCGTCCCGCCTCAGAAGAGCTCCTGTCCAGCACTTTTTGAAGCGAAAGCCATTTGAAGTAATCCTGCTTTTCTGGGGGGAGAAAGCGAGAGTCAGCAGATTTCAGGTGTTCAATATTTTCCACTTATAGTACTGAAAAGGTTCACTCTTCATGTAGCTGTTGGTCGCAGTGATCTAATCTAATCTAATTTTCACCTTCACATTTACAACCAGTTTGTGTGTTCAGGACTGATCTACAGAAGCTTATCCCAGAGCTTGCGCTTTCATACCAAACACATTAGCATGGCATAGAACTCCACATTAGATAACATTAATACATAATAATGAAATATATATTGTGTAACCCTTTATCTCAAAGAAATAAGAGTGTCCAAACTTACCTTTAACTACCTGTGTGTCAAATCAAGATTGTTTGCGTTTGGCGAGGTGGCTGACCGACATCAATGGCGATGCTATTTCAAAAATAGTTTAATGATAATTATTCTAATTTTAACTATTCTAACTATAAGTCTTATTTGCTTAAAATGTGTTCAGTTAATGATACTAAAGCTGATTTATTTATGATTTGGTAACACTTTATTTTACAGGGTCCTTGTTACTTTCTATTGTATTTACAGTCAATTCTGCATAATTACATGCAACTAACCCTAAACCAAATTTTAAGTTTTGATTAATATTACTCATTACTTAATTACACCGTAACAAGGACTCTTTCAAATCAAGTGTGACTATATAATGTGTTTTTATTATTACACATATTTTTCTTTATTATTCACATATATCATTTTCAGTAAAAATATTAAATTGGTGTTTTAAATGATAAAATGATAAATTATGTACAAGAATGCAAAACTTAACTTAAATTTGGAGGCAATTGTATGAATAATATGTATTTCATAAAATGTATTTTTTTTAAAGAATATTCCATATAATAAACATTAATTATAGTATTTTAGATATTATTTTCAGTAAAATTTGTACATTTTGCATAGAGATGGATAGCTTCTTGAATTATGTACTATTCGAAACTTCACCTGAATTTGGAGCCAGTGGTATTAATAGTAGATTCTTTTAAATAATAAAAATAAAACTTGGTATTTTTAATGATTTTTAAAGAAAATCATAATTGAGTATTACATTATAATGACA
This sequence comes from Carassius gibelio, assembly GCF_023724105.1. NCBI lineage: Eukaryota > Metazoa > Chordata > Actinopteri > Cypriniformes > Cyprinidae > Carassius > Carassius gibelio. The sequence goes on along the minus strand of NC_068417.1, from coordinate 24,528,305 downwards.
TTGATTACTTTTAAGTAAAAAAAAATACTAAATTTTATGTGTATATATGGATTTTATCTTTATATACACAGAACTTAACCTGAGTTTGTTTATACACACACACTATACATACATACATACATACATATACATATTATATATATATATATATATATATATATATAAAATGTCATATATATTTATATAAACAAACTCGGGTAAAAGTTTAGAATTTTGATATGTTTACATTTGTTATATTTTTACTGAAAATATTATATAAAATCTAATATTTGAATTTCTTTGTTGTTGTTTTTTTTTTTTATAACTACAAAGTACCACATTTTTTAAGCAAGCCAAACTGATCAAATATTGGATATTGAATCAGTCTAATATATATCGGTCTGTTACTAGTCTAGTTATGACACTTTTGCAGGTTAAAACGCATTGCATTCAAAGTTATCTGTTTTTATTGTATGTATTGCAAATTTCCATTTTAACACTAAACCATGTGTTCCCTTCGTAATACGTCAGGGGATATAGAACATATTTCATCGGTTATTATGTGTATTACGATTGAGAAAAGCAGCATGACTTTGGTCCTCATGTCCTCTGTTGGTCAGCAGATATTTTTTTGAAGTAAAAACCATGTACTGTACAACTACCTACTGGTTTTCCTTCAGGGCCAGAGGAGGTAATTTCATTTTGGACCTTGTTTTTGATGAGCCATATGTTATATTTGCTTTTTTGTGCCAGATGTTCTGTAATATTTTTGGCCCAGGCTTATCATTTGTAGACTTTTAACAGTGCATCAGTATCTACTTTTGATAACGTCGCCTCTAAATAACTTGAATTAATTTAAGCTGGTGTATATATTGTGAAATTGTTGTGAAACTTGCACCTTCTTATTTTCTCGGCTCATAGCTGTAACGTTAATTTGCTACTGTACATGATTCCCTCTGGTCTCTCTGTCAGTAACTCCAGAGGCTAAAAAAAAAACATGTCTTCACTGTGAAACGTGTCAATATTGGATGTTCAGGGTATTTATACCTTGTGAAGACAACAGAATTAGGAAATTTCAATAATAAAATACCGAAACTTGCCATTAAACTTTGTACGTGAGTTCAGTGTTTACCGAATTATGATGGTTTGCAGAACTCAGATGGTAAGTTTGATTTTTTTTGTAAAAAGAGGAGAAACTGTCAGAATTTGTCCCTATAAACAAATTTAACAAGGTGGATAGGTGAGAATGTGTTGTTGTTGTTTTTTTTTGCAGCATATTTTGAATATGGTGGGAATGTTCCAACTTAAGAAATTTTAATTTTTAAGCCAATGAACAGAAAACAAAACGAACTCAGACTTGAGCCTTGGGGGACACCCAAAATATACCATTGTTAACAAAATAAAAAAAAAAAAACATTCACAAGTCTAAAACATAACCATTATTGCTAATACCCTGATAAATCCTTAAATTTAAATGAACTAAGATTACCATATATCGAGTTGAGAATCATTTACTCATCAGTCAAGTTATTGCGTGTTTTCTCTCAGATTTTTGCAATGCCAGATTTGTGAATGAATCACACATTTGATCTAATAATGGTCCAACGGGTTAGCAAAATATTTGATTCTTTAGGAAGAATATCAAAAAATGGATAAAAAAAAAAGGTGCTGGATGAAGTGGATATTTACCTCGAGTCCAATGGAGGAAACAAAACTTTCAAATATCTATCGCTTGCTAACAACGAAGTGGCACTTTATTGCATGTTCAGTGTGTGAATGACTCGTTAGGTAAAGGGGATTTACATTCATATCTAAAACCTTTATATATATATAAGGACAAACTTTTAATTATATTACAATCATGTTTTCATTATGCCTGTTTTACTTACGTCTTGTTTTTGTCGTGCTGCGGTAACTAATTTGTGCATGCGCACAACAATCTGTATAAATTCAGACTAGAACCTTCCCTGTTTGGGAAAATTGGTGAAGGAAAAAGTCCTGAAACACTCAAATTTATAGCCATAAATGAGGGCATCTTACACAGTTTACGGTCACATTTATATAAGTATAAATAAATAAAAACAAGACTAAAAACAAAGTGTTTTTTCTTGTTTTTCATATAACATAACATGTTCATGCACCTCTAGTTTTTTTTTTAGATGTAATCTAAATATAATCTTTAATGCCTTCTATGCACAGAATTATTCTGCTTATTATTTGTAGGCATTTATGTTGGATAAATCTACAAAATATACACACAAAAACATGTAACACAAAATAAATCGATATGGAGTTAAAAGTAGACTGATCAGTACAGCTTCATGTTGCTGACCAGATTTATACTTTAAAATTAAAAAATTAGACAAATAACTGACTCATGATAAATACATAATTAACATAAGATTGTTATATTATAATATAACAAAAAACATTAATCAATATATTAGTGACACCACAGAGGTATCTCTCTAAAAAAGACAACAACAATAACACAACAGAAAGAGCAGCAGAAAAAGACACATTGTCCTAATACTGCATTGTATGTGGAGAATCTGAACTTTAAAAAGTTAGATTCCAAATGTGTAACAGTCAATTTCACAAACAGTTGTTTTGTACCACATTCCACACTCAACACAGTGGGATTGTACCAATTTAAGAAATGCCAAGTTCATTTTTAAGCCAATGAACAGAAAACAAAACGGATGCAGACTTGAGCCTTGAGGGGCACCCAAAATATCCCATCGTTAACAAAATCTTTAAAAAAAAAAAATTATTCAAATAACTAGGATTGCAATATATTGATATACAGTACACCGATATTACTATATCAAGCCCTACATGTGATTATCACATTCATGATATATCACAATCTTAAGTTCCCAAAACCCTTGATTGTTGCATATGCATGTAAATATGAAACAGTGTAAAACTTAATTCAGATCAGTGAATTTAAAATTTAAAGTTATTTTTTTAAACAGAATATTATTTATGATATTTACAATGTTCACCTGATCAACCAACCTAGGGTGCATAGTTTTATAGTTACGTTACTTCTAGTCTTGACTATACAATTTATTGATGTAAGGTTCCTGTAGGTCAGTAGATGTCCGGTACTTGAGAATAATCACGGTCCCAGTAGTCATTGGAGAACAGCCAGTCCTGAGAGCCATTGTGTGGATTTGGACCTTGATGAAACCACCTGTTTCAGACAACAAAAAAGGTTCAGTTCCGCATAAAACATTTTGTTTAAGTTTTGTCACATCGAGTTGCTTGGGGTCAGTTGAACATAAGTTAAAAAAAAATTTAATTGACCCCCATTATAAACGTCTTATTCTTTGCTAAATAGATTCGGTGGAGCACTTGGCTGTAACACTTGAACCAGGTGAACAGTTTCACCCTGTTCTCGCACTAGAAGGCCAGAGAGCTCAGTTTACATCGTCTAATTCCACATTTAAAATACACTGACATAAAAAACAACTCATTCCATTAGTAAGAAGTGCCATTTGCATATGATAAAAAGACTGTAGATATGACATACTATATGTATAAATTTGGTGTAATACTTTCACTATGTATGTGACTACTGTCACACAAGTTATTCTACCACAAACAACCGTCTTGTGCTAAAATACAGACTGTGGATAGATCCCAGTCGCTAAAGGCAAATAAACTACTGAAAGAGTTGAATACAAAAGACAGAGCAACAAAGCAAGTGTCAAACCTGGGGCCAGCGGCAACGTTTCTGCTCACCGCAGCAAAGTCACAGGACAGATGATAATGCCAGAAGAAATAAAGGGGTAAATAAGGTTAAATGCAAAGGACAGTGCCCACATCAATGAGTTAAATAAATAAAATGACCAAATTTTGTAAACACAACAGAATTTGTTATGCAGTTAGTCACAACCAAACCCTAATATCACAAAAAAGAATATACTACAGTTATTTCTACATGTATTTTCCAACATATTCATAAAAAAAAAGAGTACTGTTTGAAGAAGATCCCATATTAACTTATGAATTTTGAGTGTTAACGATAACTGTAGGAGCTTTTTGAATAAGCAAACAGCGAAATGTGAAAATATGAAATATTTCTGCACCTCGTCTTCCACTCATCATCCGACTTGGAGCGGTTCTTACGTGCCGTCCTCTGTTTCTCCTCCAGTCTCTTCTTCTCCTCACTGGCCAGGTCTAAGATGTTCAGAGAGGAAATTATTCAACCTCCGAATATTTAAATGTAAATCATTTGTGATACGCTCTAAGAATATAAAGTATGACTTTGATACATCATCAGCAATGGCACAAAGCGGTGCATGGAAACACAAACCAATGTCTCCGTTCTCCATGGCTCGTATGTCCGGCCTTAGTCTGCTGTCCGTTTTTGGGATGACCGTTTCAATCTCTTTGTCCAGCTCATTGAGCTGCATTGCGAATGTAGTGAAGCTGTACATCTTTTTATATGCAAATAAAACCAAAAAAATTAATAAATTCAGATTTCAAAACATAGTCAAATCAAGCATCTGTGGCATATTTTGATTACTACAAAAATAATTTCCACTCGTCGCTCGTTTTCGTTTAAAAAAAAAAAAACATTGTATGGGTCAAAATTAGCGATTTTTCTTTTATGCCAAAAATCATTAGGATAGTAAGTAAAGATCATGTTCCATGAAGATATTTAATAAATTTCTTACCATAAATATATCAAAAGGTAATTTTTTATTAGTAATATGCATTGCTAAGAACTTCATTTGGACAATTTCACAGGTGTTTTTCTTTGCACCGTCAGATTCCAGATTTTGAAATAGTCTTATCTTGGCCAAATATCGTCCGATCATAATAAACCATACATCAATATAAAGCTTATTTATTCAGCTTTCAGATGATATATACATCTCAATTTTTAAAAACGGACACTTAAGATTGCTTTTGTTTTCCAGGGTCACATATTGCATTAAAATTGTCTTCTACATTATTTGAGCTATAAATCTGTCATTTTAAGGCTTTAACGTTGTCAATTTAAAGACAATTTCACAGAAAAGCTGTGAACACATACTGCTCACATGTTGTGGCTATACTATAGAAATTGTGATTTTTTTTTTCCCCCCTTCTGTTAAAACTTATATATTTTTGAGCTGTACATATATTACAGTCATTTCAGGGTTTACAGTGTTATGACAAAAGCTGTAAAATTGGATAGAACTATACACAAAAACATCAATTAGTTTAAAATCATGTAAAAGCTCATATTGTTCACGTCTTGTTGTTAAAAAACAAGAAGACGCAGTAAAAAGGTTTCCCAGAGCTCATATTCTGGAACAGACCTGGGCAGAGTTGACTGGTCTAGGTGCTATTCTCCAGAGCAACTGACTTCCTGGGATCACCTCCAGTGAATCTCCTCCTGGCTGAGGTGTTTCTTCTGAGTCTGATGACTGAGAAAACACCAAGCATACAGTTAGAAACCATACAGTGTATCGCTCACATTTAGCCTTATCAGATTGGAATCACTATATGGGGAATAAAGTTGTAAAATACATTCAGAAACACCTGTTTACTGCTCTTCTTGTCTTCTGATGCTTTCTTATCGTTCTTCTTGTGAGTTTCAAATGTAGCTGTGTCGACTATGTACATGCACTCCGTCCATTTCCCATAAAGGTTGAACACTTTCTTTTTGCTTCATGGAATACACAAGTAATCAATGTCAAATAGAAATGTAGTGACAGAGTGAACATTTATCATGGAAATTAAACTCAAACAACTGACCTCTTGTCCAGGATGTAGCCTTCAACCTTATGTAGTTCTTTGCCAAAAAGGCCACACGGTTTGAAACTCAGACAGCATTTTTCACCAGTTCTGTTGGGAATTAGTAGTCAAAAGGTCTGCATTAGTAAAGCGAGTGAAGTAAAACCATAAATAGTATATTTCCGAGTCTCGTTGATACCTGTGGTTGATAATCTCCATGTTGCCGTACTGTTCGATCCACAGCTGTCCCACAATGATGTTGTGAACACAACACGTGGGGTTCATCCATGTGTATGCCTCATTATGCCTGCAATGAGGTTATTATTCGACAATGGGAATAAACTAAATGGATCATGAATCATGATTCACCAATGACTTTCATACTAAAATGTATTCTAATGGACACGGACAGCTGAAACCACAAAACAATGTGTGGATATTAATAAAGCGTCTACACACCCAGAGTAATGCCTGTTTCACATATAATCCGTCTGCAGTCCGTGTGCGTTACGTATGTGGTGCTGAAGCAGCACGGACTCACTGTGCTTTCACACAGGACCCGTTTGCAGTCCGCCATTGATCCGCGTCGGTTTAAACCACAAAAAACAACATTTATCCATTATTTTGATATCAAAGCATGTAAAAAATAAATAAAACTAATCCAAAAAGTTTTTCAGCATTGTGATACTCTTTCATTACAGTACAGTAACAATCTTTAATAGACATATTTAAATTCAAATATAAACAACGTATTACTCATGCATTTGACTGCTAGGTTTTTATAATAAGTTGCTGAAACAAGCAACATAAGTTGCTGAAACAAACAAACATTTAAAATTAAAACTCACCACTGACAGAAACAGTCGACTCTTGTGCCTTTTGCATTTAAATCTTTATTACACGCAATCCAACGGGTCTTAAATAACTTTTGTTTTTCTGCCTCTATAAAAGTGCATATGCAATGTTGCCTTGTTTCTCTAAAGTTGATATTTTTCTTGTTTTAAATCTAGCCAAAAACACAGTAGGCTTTAATAAATATACATTTATAGTGAAATGACTGCATTTCCGTGTCAATCCATGTTCATTTTTACCGCGAACAATGCGCTGTCACTTTAATTCAGCGCATGGAGCACAGCAAAAATAGACTCGGTACGTAAACGATCGCAGACGCACTGCTCCTGGAACCGCATTGACAGACCGCAACCCGTGCAGTGTGAACGCTGGAATCCGTTAACATGGGTGCGTAAAAAAATACGCAACGCATACGCACCACAGATGGAGTATGTGTGAAACAGGCGTAAAACACGCTTACTTGGGAAGTTCTAGAGTGATGATGCCTTTAGGTTCGGCCTCCACACTTTTGCCCCAGAACTTCAGTTTGGGGTAGATTGAGCCATGAAACACAAAGTCCTTCTGCAGACCCTCTGCGTGAAAGGCGCTGACGGGAGGATGATGGCTCACTTGTTCCGAAATCAGCCGGAAACCGAGATCATCCCTGAACGTTGAGGAAAAAACATGGTAAATATCCCCAAGAGCACAACACATTGATGTATTGATTGAAAAATCACATTTGTAAAGCTAAATGCTAACAAATTAACATTAAAAAGGTAAAAAAAAAGTGATACTTGCTAACAATGATGCTAACAAAAGAATTCACATTTGAGTTGCTAATATTAACCCTCCTCTGGTGCTGTTTGAAAAATTGTACATTATTAACTGAATGGTATGAAACTTGGTGAAGGTTTTAGCATTTGCTATGTGAACGTACTAAAAAAATCATAGACACTTGTAGTCTTCATGGTCAAAAAATGTCCGCATTAGAAATGAATGGGTAGTGAATGTCAGCTAGTGGAAACATTTGGTACTGCGCCCAAACAATATCCTGAATCAATATCCACTTTTTGAAACACAACTTTTTTTTTTTTTTAGCTAAAACATACTTTTTTAAGTTTCACGTAAACATTTTTATTTTTAGAACCAAAACTAAGTCTGTGCTCCAAAGCATTCAAGATTTAAGACAGTTTAAGTTGGAAATTTCATTTTCAGGTATATGATCAAAAAGTGGCAACAGGTAATAAATAGATTATAACTAATCCATAAATACAATTTTGTACCATAAAATCACCTGAAAATATGAAATAAAAACACTGTTGAACTAAAATATAGTACATGCATTTCATTGGAAAAAAAAATTGAAAACAAAACATATTTTTTGTCAGCCATGAGAGCAGTACAAGATGGTTAAAGATGCAGTTACATTAGAGAAATTCTGAGGCATTGTCAATAGTGCTCACACAGGAGTCATTTTCAAATCAAACATTTGTTCGTCAACGTGTAATTCACATGGCTGACTAGAATCCATCGCGATATTTGCATGGGGAAATCTTTCGTCCCTCACATGAAAATCAGAATCGGCTGAATTACTAGTGAAATAACTACATTTAGCCCACAAACATTACCAAAAAATCATGCTAATTCATGCCAATGTCAAAGCTAAAATATTAGCATTCAATTAGGGTTGGAATCTCTCTTTACCTGACTAACTCGTACGTTTCTCCTAGCAGGGGGTTGAAGGGTTTACCCGTCCTTTCCCACTGGGACGCCACGGCTGATACAGCAAAGGCGGCCACACTCTGGACAGAAAACACATGCATTTGTTTACTTTGGAAATAGATATTAGAAATCAACAGGTTAGACAGTTTTTCATCCCGGCAGCTATTAGAAGAGATTTGACAGGACTTTAAAATCTATGAAATATCAGTTTAAAAATGCACTAAACAGCCTAATGAAAAGTTCATGGAAACATTTGGCATTACAATGTATGTGATCGCCAGTATAAAGTATGGTACAAATGTTATCAAATGGTTAATTGCATCCAAAATAAAAGTTTTTGTTTACAGTGAATGTACTCTGTATATTTACTGTATTACATACAGTATGTTCAATAAAAATATTTACATTTATATTCATTTAAATTTATATGATATATAAATATATCTAATATATAAAAAAATGTCTTAAATATATACATGCATGTGTGTGTATTTATACATATATATACACATTACACACACATATATTACGTAAACAAATGTAAACCTTTATTTTGGATGATTAATCACGATTAATCGTTTGACAGCACTAGTTATAAAGTAATTAATGATAGTATATGAATGAAAAAGAAATGGGCAAATTTATAATACATTTATTACTAAAGGTTATTTATTTAAAAAAAAATATATATAAAAAAAAAAAAATAATTCAACTGATATTTCAAGTTGGGTGATTATTTGGCCACATTTTAGTTATTTAGTTATTTATCATGCTAGGCCTGTAACGGCTTTGCTGATGTTCAGATACTTCGGGGTCATGCACATATTTTTTATTGTTTTACCTTCATTCTCTCAATAGAGTCGTCTGAAGCATTGGCCTGATGGATGAGGTATGTGTGCTCCATATATTCTGCTAGCCTTTGTAGAAAGCTCAGCGGCTCATTAAAAATAACAGGCATGGTGATCTTAGACAGATCCTGAAAGAGAGATGGAATCAGTCAAAATATGCTGCTTAATTAAAACGTTTTGACTGAAAAAAAAAAAAAAAAAAACCGGAAAAAAGCCCACCATCCCAATGCACTTCCTCAGTATGCTCCAGATGCTGAAGTCATTTCTGGAGAGCATGGGTGCTGGTAAACTTGCCCTGTGGAGTAATTAAAGGAGACTGAGCTGTGTCTTGTCATCTTCTGAAAGATGTCTGTTTACATTAAGAAACCACTTCTAAAAAGTACTAGTTAGTTGTTTCCATTGAAACCGTTTCTGCTGTTGTCATGCCGACGGAACACGTCTAGACTTGCGTTATCAGTCAGGAAACAGAAACTTTATATCTTATTCAACAAAGCTAAGCCAGTGTCCCGATCAGTTTCAAAGTGCTCAAGATACACAGAAAGCTGCTCTTTTTATACAGTACCTGCTGAATGTAAACATAACACTAAAGAGATGTGGTTACTTGTTGCATTTCTTAAATTTTACATAGTATTAATATACATAAAGTACAAGTATATATACACAATTATTATTTCTTTAAAAAATAAAAAAAGGACTATATGATGGATGACTGTGTATACTGCTATGGGACACCTGTACATATATATATTTACATGTGCATTCAAACACACAGAGATTACTTTTAGCTTGTTTTTGACATAACTTTGTAGATTTGATTGGGATAACTGTTATAAAAATAAAAATAAAAGATTTTTACTTCAAATCTCAGGATGACTTTAATGAAATAATTTACATGTTAATTTAGGGGTTTGACTAACATAAGGTTTGTGAATCCCTGCATCACAGCAGAAAAAATAGGGAGAATCGATAAATTATGAATAATTTACTGTCATTGTGGACATATTTTGTAATCTTGTAATCCATGAAGTAACTGTAATCTGATTATGAACATTGACACCAAAATATGTTTTATTACATAAAAAAAAAAACATTTATAATATGAACATCAACTTTTACATTCTCTAAATATAATATTATAAAATAAGAGTTGTCCAGTAAATAAAAATAACTCTCTGTATTCGGCCGCAAAGTCGGTCAAGTATTCGTCAACACGCCGTCCATCAACATCCAGAGCCTTCAAAGTTCAAATTACGGCGTTAAACTCGGAAACTTCATCAATATTTTACTGTTTCATTATGAGCGTCTCTTCTGGCCACGGCTCGCTAAATTATTTACCACAAGCTACAAACCAAAACAAAACACAGAGACAAATAACAACAAGGTGACACTGAAAAACAAACAAAGCGAATGTTACGTCTGAACCATCATTTATTTTTACACACGCATGTTTATTTGTAGAAGTTTGTTTTTATTTAAAAAGCATTGGGAGTTTCTAGCTACTTTTAACTTTCAAAAAACATATTTACTGTAACTAATGTTGTTACGCAAGAAATATCTTGCACAAATTTGTGTTTGAGGTATTCTCACCTGTGCTTCCTCCCTCCGTCCACCTCATCATCGTCCTCTTCCTCTGCACGACGGTCATCCTGGGACATCCTGCCGCTGAGATTACTCGAGATGCTACAGTAGAGTTCGGATCTGAAGTCCTCTTCGTCTTCGTACAAATGGCCGGCTGTTTCACAACCGCTCAGCGAGGGCTCAGAGTCCGAATCTGTGGCAACAGAGCGCAAACACACATGGCTTAGAGGGACAATGAGCGGCCGACGACAACAGGCTCTCGCTGGAAACATGAGCAGGGGATCAGGTGTCATTTAAGGAACCGCACAGTCGGAAGTGACTGGACACGTCCCAAAGAAAGGTGCCTCATACTTAAGAAGCTCATTTTGAAGATGCACTTGTTACTGTAACAGCAATTACAGTGCAGGAGCTTTACATGGGCTTTCTGTCCATAATCATACTGTACACATGACAATCAGGACGTGATAATCTTAAACTGATGTACTTTAATAACTAAAAACTCATAAAACTTAAAAGGTGACATTGTTGAGCCTTGGTGCTCACGTGGGAAACGCAGGTTTGAATTCGATCTACAGTATGTGGTTTTCTGATCACATCACATCATCTCCTCTTAATTATTTTTATAGTCACTCTACTATTTAATTAGATAAAAATGGGGAAAATGTAGATCTGAAAACGTTACAGAGATTTGTATGTTTTATTATAAAAATGCTACAAGTAAATGTATTTATTTTAACTTATATTTAATGTTTAAATTATATCCTTTATCTTTCTACTACTGTATCTGCACGATACAAAATCCATAATATAAGAAATAAAGTTAAGTAAAATATAAGATACTTGGTCAAAATTTTCTGTGTAATTATTCAAAGTGTTCTGGGGTAATTATCAATAATTATATATAATTTTATGGCTGATATTAAAATATTGTACACTTTACACCACTTTAAAACATAAACAAGTTTAACTTAAGTTTATAATAATACATACATCGTGCCATCACAACAATGTAATGTACAGTAAATGTTTTGATAAATAAAATAAAAAGATTAGTAAAAGATTAAATGTTGAAAACAGTGTTATTAATTTATTTGTATTTTTAAAGATTAATTTTAAGTTAAGTGTTAGATGACAGTGAGTACACTACTGTTAAAAAATTTAGGGTCAGTAATATTTTTAAAAAGAAGTCTCTCAAGCTCACATTTATTTGGTCAAAAATACAGTAAAATCAGTAATGTTGTGAAATATTTAAAAAACCAAAAAAAAAAACAAAAACTGGTTTCTAACCAAATATATTTGAAATGTATTTTTTTCTGAGAAAACAAAGCAGAATTTTTCAGCATCATTACTCCAGTTTTCAGTGTCACATGATCCTTCAGAAAGCATTTTAATATGCTGATTTGATAACATTTCTTATTATTACTACAGAATATACTATAGAAAACTGTCGTGCTGCTTAATATTTTTGTGAAAACCTCATTTTTTTCAGGATTGTTTGATGAACAGAGTTCAAAAGAACAGTATTTATTTGAAATACAAATCCTTTGTAAGATTAGAAACGTCTTAACTGACACTTTTGATCGATTTGATTCACCCTTGCTAAATAAAAGCAAACTTTTGAGCTGAAGTGTTTGAAGCATACGAACCGGACAGAGCGTCGTAGAACTCGTCTCCGCTGAAGACGCTGCGAGGCGACGATCCTTTGACCACCGACTGCTCCAGCTCATGATGTTCAGTCGCCAGCGTCTGCAGAGCCTCCGACAGGATTTTATTTTTCTCTTCTTCCTGTTCCAGTTTCAAACTGTGCGCCTGGAAAAATAGACACACTTTAAAATCCACTACATAGAGACATATTAGATACTTTCCATGTTTTTGTAATCATTAACTATGATTTTACAAGCTTTTCTTATTTAAAAAAAAAGTTATTTTGGGGGTTTTAGCCTCTTTATTTGACAAATATAGGAAATAAAATTGATCATGTTGGAGCCAAATTCGAATCTGTGTAGTCAAAGTGCTAAAAAAAAAAACCCAAAAACTTTACAAATGTGTTAAAGGTACAAGTTGTAGGACCTTCCACAAGAGGGCGCACTACCAAAACAATAACATTCGTGTGGTTTGATGATGCTGAGAAGCGTGGAATGATGGGATGTGTTGTCTTCTACCCAACCGCTGACGGCCATCAATCAGACGGAAAGGTAAATCATGGATTTAACGCGAGTTCAGTGATTAGCGCGAGTAGATTACACACAAAGTCAATGCAAAGACGCGGTCAGACTATGGTTCAGACGCGTCCTCGCGTGGGTCTACAGTAGAGACGCGATCACTGCGTTTGGCGTGTATACCCCATGATACTAATCTTGTTGAATGTTATAATAGCATACGTTTTCTGTAAAGATACAAATCAAAACAACTCACCTGTCGAGTAAAACACAAGCGAGATGGACATCTCTTTCTAGTTAAAGTTTGTTGCGAAGCTACTTTTGCATCTGTCCATGACACTGTTGTCATGTGGTTTCTACGTCAGTAAAGGCGCTAACAAAGGGTAACTAACGTCATTGACAGGCGAGTGCACTGCCCCGTTTGACTGTTGATTTACAAGTAGTTGAAAACATTAGCGATATTGTTAGTAATCAGCCGGACAAAATATATAACAACTAGCCTAGTAGTTTTTGTATATTTTACTGCAAATATCTTACAAATTGTACCTTTAACTACTGTGCCACGTCTCAGATTTTAGCAGGTACTATAATAACCTCCTCAAGTAGATTAATAGCAATGGATGTGTGCAGTGAAATGTGTACATACTCCTTCCTGTTTGGAAAAAAGCCCCAGACTGTGGCGCAGTGAGGAGCAGGTTTCACTGGAGGCTTCACAAACCTCCTTCAGCTTCTGGACGATGGCTGCAGGGAATCCTGCAGGAACATAAACATGCACTGTGGCTTAGCTGATCTGCACATACAGTTCTGGCCAATCAGAGGCAGTGGATCACTAAAGTCCTTACGTTCGGCCTGGCCGTCTTCTTTGACCATGGACAGGAGGGCCAACATCTCCGTCTCCAGTCTCTGATGGCACGCCTCAGCCTGCTGCAGAAAAAAAAGAGGAACAAGACAACACAGAAATAAAAAAAAGGATACTGTGTGGAAGAGAAAGGCTAAGACTGTGAGAAAGGCTCAGGGTCAGTCAGCTTCACCACTCCCTGCGGTTAGAGTGAAAAGGGAAGTAAGAACTTATTTTCTTTTGAACTCCAGAAATATCTGAGTGTGAGACTTATCATAACACTGTCTGTTTATAGTCCGTTTTTATGGTGCAAGAAAAGTTTAATTAATTATTTTAATGGAATTAAAAATGTTTGTCATTTAACAAAATAAACAATTAAATATATAGATGTATGCATATGTAAATATACATGAAACGGTCTGTTTACATAAAGTGTGTACTGTGTATAATTATTCATTTATTACATGTATAAACACACATACAGTATATATTTTGAAAATATTTACATATACATATTTATATTCAGATAATTTATTTTATAGAAAAATATATTTAATATATAAACATAACGTATTTGCTTAAATATATAGATGCATGGGTATTTATATATACATAATAAATATGCACAGAACACACACATACATTATGTGTTGTCTTTACAAAGTTTCATGTAGAAAGTTGCGCCATTATTTTCGGCAAATAATATTCATATTAATTCATTCATATAATATGTATTTATGGCATTTTGAATCCATGTTTTAGAAACATTTATGTATGCATGTATTTTTTCAAAATGTTTCTAATTATCTTAAATATAAAAAAAATAAACCTCCAGCCATCATCTTTGTTTTGCTTACGTAAACAATACAACGTTTTACATCTCACAGATAACGGTCACATAATCCAAACAACGTATTAAAATGAATTATTTAAACTTTAATTGTATTATTACATAGCCTAATACATAATTTAATGTTTTCACTATATGTTTAAAAGTTTATATATATAAACATTCTTACAATACACACACACACACACACACACACACTCACATATATTTTTTTCTCCAAACATTACAATATTAAATGTTTCCAAATATTTTTTAACTAAAAAAAATAATAATAATAATTATATCTGGCTGTGTTCGTCTTCGTAATTTTTTTTTTTTGTGTGTGTGTAAATAATACAATCTTTTTCTGCTTATATATAATTTTGTCACATGATTAACAGCTACATGAGGAAGAAAGGGCGGCCATGTGATTGTCAAGACACGACTTCCTCAAGAAACCAAGATGCAAATCTGATTTCTCACCTGAAGTGAGTCAGAAAGCTCATGTACAGACACAACGTTGTCGTCTTCTTCCTCGCTGTCTTGGTCTTGTGAGCAGTAATGAGTGCTGAAGGCTGAATGTTCCTCTATGGCCTCCAGCCACCTCTGAAAAACAACACACACATATTCACACAAACGTACACAACACACTCCGGTCTGGACTACACAACACAGCTGAAGGGAATCTCACTTTTCTGGTGGCTTCAGAGTTGTTTTTCTGTGACACTTTGAAATGGTGAACACTGTTGTCAAAGCACTTGATCGTGAAGTAGCTGTTTTCTTTCGCTTTACTCTGACAGTTGAAAAAGAAAAGCAGTTTGGGGAAACCTGTTAACAATCCCACAAAACATGAATCAGCGTCTTATTTATTTCTGTTCATTCATCAGATGGATCTTACTATGCACTGTGCTTGTGTCAGTGGTTTGCAACCTTGCCGGAGTGTGTTTGAATCTGCATCTGACCTTGATGAGTTAAAAAAAAAAAAAAAAAGTTGCCAAATATTTATTTCTGCACATTTTGCAAAATAAGTAATTTTGATACCATTAAAAAGTATTATATATGATGACCTTGATGAGTTACACTACAATAAAAATAAGTTTTTAAATAAGGATTTTGTTTTTTGTTTTTTTTAAACAAAATAAGACTTTAATTTTAGCAATTTGTTTATCATTAAATTTTATTACATATTATGACTTTGATGGTTTATAAAAAGGATTAAGCTTTATAATAAAAATGACACTTTTCACACATTTATTTATTTGAATCTTGCTGAATATTTCTTTAATTTCAGAAATTTTACTGTAATTATATTTTATTATATATTATTAAACTGAGTTAAAAAGGATGAGATATTACAATAAAAATAGTTTTCAAAGAAAAAAAGTTTTTAATTTAAGCAATTTTGCTATTATTACATTGTATTACATATGACTTTGATGAGATAATATAAAGATGGAACACTACAATAAAAATTCATTTTGCAGGTATTTATTTTTTCAAATTTTGCGAAATTAAGTCTTTTATTTTAGCTAGTTATTCTTTATTACATTTTATCACATTATGAACTTTTTCTTCTTCGAAAGTTTACTAAACTAATTTCAGAAATTGTACTGTAATTATATTTTATTATATATTATTAAACTGAGTTAAAAAGGATGAGATATTACAATAAAAATAGTTTTCAAAGAAAAAAAGTTTTTAATTTAAGCATTTTTGCTATCATAATTTATTTTACATGTTATGGGTATAATATAAGGAAGGAACATTACAATAAAATAATCGAATATAATTATTCAAATGATCAAAAATAAGACTAATTTCAGACTTTAATTTCATTTAAGTATTTATTCCAATTATAATTGGTTTTAAAATATGTCTGTACATTTTGCTAAAAACGTCTCATTTCAGAAATTCCATCATACTTATATTTTAATTAGTGCATCACATTTTTGTAATAGAGGGATGTACTCACTGTTTAGGGTACCATGACAAGACTCCATCCTGAAGGACTACCCAGTAGGAGCGCCAGCCGAAAAACCTTGAACTCTGCAATTAAAATAAAAAAATTGAATAAATTAAAAAAATAATTTATTTTCAAAACATATAGATTTCAATAAAACATACCTTCCAAAGAGGCCCCTCGAACATTTTAACATGTCGCGTCATGCCCTAAAGAAATCAAAGTTTTGTAAAAACAAAACAAAATTCACACAAAAAAAAACTAAATTTGCAATATATCAGTGTTCGTGATATGATATGGTGATGGACAAGGTGTTTTTGAAATACATATATTTGCGACATCAAAAATGTCCAGATTAATGAACCTACTTTCATAACATTTCCAGTAATGATCTCCATCATTTCTGCATCGTTAACCAAATCAAAAACAGTCTGATCTGAAAACAAATGAGAAACAAAATGCTAAAATTTACATAATTTCAGGCGTCCACAAAAAAATCAGGTCGTTCAAATATTTCATAAAAATTCCGAAATCATGCACAGTTGTTTTGTTTTATTTCTATAAAAAATGATGTTCATTTCTAGATGTAATAAAATAGTAAAAATATGACTATTACAGTAACAAACCTTAAAAACAAAGAAAACAACACACAGTTTTACAGCGAATTGAGAAAATACTGACCCGGCGAAAAACGCAACAGAGTTGAATGCTTTAAAAAAACGAGGTTACAGTAAGGTGGAGCTCATTACCGTTTTTGTTCTTGATGTTGGGGTTGGCCTTGTGCTGCAGGAGTTTGACGGCGCACTGTTTCTGGCCTCTGTAAGCGGCGCAATGCAGCGGTGTGTTTCCCAACAAGTCCGTGCAATTAATGTTCGGGGGTTTCTTCATGTTTATCTACATGACGAACCAGATGATCAGATATTACGGTTTTAAAAAGTCGTTTAGAAACCAGAGCAGATCAACAAAGTTCCTCCGAATAGTTAGCAAGGTTACCAGTCTTGTGAGTGTAGATATGGCTCCTTCTCGCGCCGCTTCCAGCAGCTGCTCCTCTTGTTTCCTCTCTTCAGTCCTCTCAGCAGCTAGAAGATCACAGTTAAATGGTTATAATTTAGGAATCAATCAGCAGAGTCACATTCAGTACGATTTCATGCACCTACCCTCCAACATGCTTTTAATCTCATCACTCTGGGTAATGTCTTTAGGTATCTGGGCCATCCCGTTGATGACAGAAGCGCAAGCGTTGTGTTGAAGAAGCAACATGACAACCTCCTGAACAGCCAGATCAACATTCAGTTAGTATTCAGCATGCAGGCGAGCAGTTATGTTTGTGAAAAACATTAATATGGCTGATATGTCAGTAATCACCTGAAACAAACTGACAGAACATATGCAGAACTGATTTTTAATACAATAATAATGATCATTAGACTACACCAGTTTAAATAAATACATAACACAATAAAAGCATGATAACACTATCCACCCTTTTCCTGCATAAAAATGGGCGCCACCATTTGTAAATTCTATGGGTAAAGCTTCCGGTCTCATTTGCGTCCAGCTATTTTTAGCTGTACAAAACAGTTTATTTTGCTTTAACATTTGTTAAAATATTATAATTATAAAATATAATATATACATTTAAAATCTATTTTAAATTTATTTTCATATATATATATATATATATATATATATATATATATATATATATATATATATATATATAAAATAAACAATGAATTGTATTTACTTATTATTAATTATACATTAAATAATGAAATATATAAATACATTTAAAAAAAATGTAATGTTATTTTCAAAATGTATTTTAACATTTGTTAAAATATTATAATATATATATATATATATATACAGAGAGAGAGAATAATGAATTATATATACATTTATTTTTTACATTTGTTAAAATATTATCATTATTAAAATATAATTTTAAATAACACATTATATGTAAAATATTTAAAATGCTTTATTAATGTAATTAAAAATTTATTCAAATAAAAACGTAAATAATTATTGAATTAAATAATACACATTTCATATATTTATTAATATATTAAATGTATTATGTATTCAGTTCAATTTTAATTATTAAATGTTATTATACATTTAATAAGAAATCTGAATATATTTTAATATTATAAAAATTAACAGTAAAATACCCCATTTATAATTACTCCAAATCATTAAGTCAATAACAATTATCATTACAGTTACATAATGTCTTGTGATCTCAAAGTTTACACATTTTTTCATCTTTATTTTAGGGCTATCCATAAGGACTGCCACACATTTTACACTTACACTTTTTTTTTAATCTGTAAATCTAATATTAAAAAACGAGACTCAGTCTCAGTGCACGAACATACACGATACATACCTTTCTCCCAGTGAATGCTGCTTTATGGAGAGGCGTATCTCCGACATTATTTGGCAAATTGGCATCTGCTCCTGCCTGTAAGAAGCACAGAAGAGCTCAAACTACACACTAATACACGGAGCACAATTTCTACTCATAAACATACCCATGTACACATACTGTATACCAGAATACAGAAAGCAGAGATGATCGATACCTTCAATAAGGCCTCAACAACATCCCTGTGTCCAAAATAGCAGGCCAGATGAAGGGGAGTCCAGCCATGATTAGATTTGCTCTTGCCTGCCACAACATAATGCTGTTAGAAGTACTCCACAATGTCTAGAAACACACCAACGGTCAACAGAAACCTAATGACGTGTTCTACCCTTGCAGTTGATGTCGATTTTGGCCTCGTCCTTTATCTTGGACATCAACAGCTTCTGTATCCCTTCTAGGTTCCCGTTCCTGGCGTCCCGGAGGAAGTGCTCCTCCGGATCCAGCTCCAGCTCCTCCATGACTTCACCAGCAACACAAAGAGAGCGTTACAAACCTAAAACCAGAGACTTGAGTGACAGTGTTTCGAAAAGGCATCAAGTCTAGCAGGAAACATATGAAGGCGAATTCTTTGAAACTTCTGCCTTGTGATTTCCTTGTTTAGACCCGAGGAAAACTATGAGCGTCACATGACTCTCTGCTCGGGTAAGCATTCGTTTTCATTAAAAACAAGGCAGAACCGATTAGTGTCCTCGTCAGAAATAACCTTATCATAAAGATCTTGTGAAAATGCACCAAGGAAAACCTGACAATTTAAGAAATCCTTTACAGGTTAACCCTATATAGCATAGTGCATCGTGTCTGATAAGTTATCAGCTTGATCAGAAGTGCATGCCTTCTGTCATGTGACTAATCGTTGATACTTTTTCAGCAAATAAAATACCTTTTTTCAACTAAAGAACTATTTTCAACAATAGTTCACGTTGGATACTCGCTGGACTGAATCAACTTAGGTTTACCTGATTATCCATACATCAATTTTTCAGGAATAACGTGTTAAAATGTGAGTATCGAATATGATGCGTCATGTTTTTGAGAAAGATTTCATCTTTAAGTCATCTTTGTATCGCACTGAATTATGCTGAGAGAGCTTTGGTCATAAAACTAAGCAGTTCAATATCATGAGCTATATATATAGTGACAACTGATATTTATTTGTGCTTTGTGTATTTTTTTGTGAATATTTACATTTTTAATTTTTTTTACGTTTTTAATTTTTAATACATTTATGAAGTTGTGGCAGTTGTTTTTGCTTTGTTATTATGGTGTATGGAGTAATTATACCTTACTTTCACAAGACACTGTTATTTATGTTTTAGTGCTGGCAAACGATTAATTGCATCCAAAATAAAAGATTTTGTTTACATAATAAATGTGTGTATACTGTGCATATTTATTATGAATATATCTGTCCATACACGTATGTATATATATTAAAGGAAAATGTCATATTTGTATATTAAATGTATTTATAAATATAATATAAATTATTCATGTAAATATTTTCTAAATATATATTGTATGTGTGTCTATTTATATATACATAATATACACAGTACACACATACATGTATTATGTAAACAAAAACTTTTATTTTGGATGCAATTAATCGCGATTAATTGTTTGACAGCACTAGATAGTCTAATAATAATAATAATAATAATAATAATGATCATTAGACTACACCAGTTTAAATAAATACATAACACAATAAAAGCATGATAACACTATCCACCCTTTTCCTGCATAAAAATGGGCGCCACCATTTGTAAATTCTATGGGTAAAGCTTCCGGTCTCATTTGCGTCCAGCTATTTTTAGCTGTACAAAACAGTTCATTTTGCTTTAACATTTGTTAAAATATTATAATTATAAAATATAATATATACATTTAAAATCTATTTTAAATTTATTTTCATATATATATATATATATATATATATATATATATATATATAAAATAAACAATGAATTGTATTTACTTATTATTAATTATACATTAAATAATGAAATATATAAATACATTTAAAAAAAATGTAATGTTATTTTCAAAATGTATTTTAACATTTGTTAAAATATTATAATATATATATATATACAGAGAGAGAGAATAATGTCTATCATAAAATAGTCTATCATAAAAACCTCATTGATTTACATTGGCTATCAGAATTTACTGAATTAACATTTTGGCCGTCTACAACAAATGTAATATCTTTCCTCTGAGTTTAGATGTTTTTTTTTTTTCTCGCTCAAATATGAGCTCCACATGCTCATAGACATGAGCCATAAGAGACTATGAATGATAGCTACTCAACGAAAACACATGAAATTATTTCTTTCTCAATAAACTCCTCCACACTTCCAAAAAACTAAAATATTGACTATTTTTTCAAATGTCAGGCATTACAGGGTTAATATGTGGGCCTCTGAAGCTACAGAGCAGGTCTTGGTATGCAGATTAACAACCTCACTTTTAACGCAATAACCGTCTGGTAAACCACAAAGCTTTCTTTGTGTTGAATTTAGGTCAATACACACACACACACAAAAAAAAAAAATTTCAAGAGTCAAACAAGGCTTAAACCAGAACTGTTCTGAATAAAAAATGTAAAAAAAATCAAGCACATTAATTTGTTTCCAAAAGCTGACTAACTAACGTTAGTTACACCAAAAATGTATGAAGGCTCAAGGAAGAGCAGCGTGTATCAGTGAAGTCGACCGTGTAAGATACTGTCACGTGACTTTCTGGACGTCTTGAGACTGGATACACACGTGTCTGAGCAAATCATCACCGGGATTGTTCAACTCGATCAACCTGTCTTCATATCATTTCTGTTGGAGGAACTTTATGGGAACTGACACTTAAAAAGATAAAACTAGCTAACCAGTCTGAAAGGTATCGAAGATAGCTTCTATACTCTGAGTCTTTTAGTTTATTTACATGATGTGAATATTGGAGACCTTCATCAGGATGTGTGTTTATCACTTAATTAGGAGATGAGGTCATGAGCTGAAGTCATAAATAAAATATGCAAACAGGAACAATAAAAATATATAATCTAAATAAATTGTATAAATCGCTGTTTTATATATATAAAGATAATATATATATTATATATATATATATTAAGATATATCTAACACTAATAAATGATAAAACCCCGATGCACCGCTGTAAACATGTCAAACATATATTAAAAAACTAAAATGGAAATATAGCCTCCTTGCATAAGTTCTAACTTAAAAAAGAATAATAAAGAAGACTTGCCCGTTTCTAAAAGTTAAAGCATGGCTTGAAGTTCGAGACGCGCGCTACCTTGATCCAGAGTCACTCCGCATTAAACACTTAAATGCATTAATTAAAAAGAAAAAAAAAGATTTCCATAAATTGTGCCTTATCATAGATCTGCAAGAGCATGTGATGCCCAACAACTCACACACGTGAGTCTTGGCTAATAGTGCAAAGTTCTTCACAAGCATCTTCGGAAAACATCTTAAAGGTTGTTTTGCAACTCCTCACAGACAGTGCGCGCGCTGCCGCTCGTGAAGTCAACGCATACACAAACTAATCATGCATGCGCCAATACGTACATAAACAGCTGACTGACAACACGCATGATGACGGTGCACTTCCGTAAACAGCCACGATAACAGTGAACTTCTGCTACTACTATAAATAATAATAATAATAATAATAATAACAGTTTTATAACCGTTTTAAGAAAAGTTTACGATTACACGGAAAAACAAACAAACAAATAAATAAAATGTATAGGTTATTTATTTATTTTCCTCAACTCTGTTGTTAATGGCTCTTATTTTGAAGTGTCTCGCGGAAGTGAGTTTGTCAGTATACTGTCTATGGGCAGACGGGACGATGTGCTTTTTATGTGGCAAAAAAAGAAACGATACTTCAAGATGATTGTTGAAAGTGGGTACATACACATAATGTTGTATGTGAATGAAAATACGTTATAATGTCAATGTTATGCTGCTCTGAATGGATGCACGCACTACTTACCTTGCCCTTATTCATATTAGTTTATTAATAAGTTACTGTTTGTTCAAACTTTGATGTAATTTCCATGTAGGGTGAAGAGAGTGAGAAAAAAACGAATTCCCTGTCCTTTGGACCCCAAACATTAAGATGGTCACTCTTCTAAAAATTGTAAGAAAGTTTTTTGTAGTGTTTGAAATTGAAGCAGTTCAGTCAAAACTAAATCAAAGAAATGATTTCAAAATTTCAGATTTATGGATATAGAAATGTTATGTCTGACTTGAATATTTCTTAATAAATGAATTAATATGATAATTGACAAATCTGGAAGTGAGTGAGTGAATGAATGAATGAGTGAATGAATGAATTATGACTCAGATTTTTAGCTACATCAGTTAAATGGCCTCAGTCATGTTACTATTAACAAAATAGCCATATTTTGCATTTTGAGGACTTTGATATAAATATATGCAATTCCATTACTTTAAAAACATATTCGGAACATGAAAAAAAGTTGTATTTTAGAATTAAACTGTATCTTTCGGTCATATAGTCAGAATTAAATATTGAGGTACAGTTTGAGGTGGTTTTAAGGGTCATGTAATTAAAAAATAATAATAATAAAGAGAAATCAAATTAATTGTACATTTGTGTTAAGATAAGAACATTGGCGATCATCTCTGGTTAAAACAAGTTACATTATTAAAAATGAAAAAGGAATTCCAAGGCACTCTCAATTACAAAAGTAAAAAAGCCTTTATTATTATGGCTTGGTCACATTAACCTTCTAAAAAACTCCAACGCGTTTCGGCTACATGCCTTCTTCTGGGAGTTAAACAGATCTCAAACAAACAAAGTTTCTTATGAACTAACAGTCCACCAATCAGAAGTCTCCATCTGTCAACTGTGGTGCTTAGGTTACAACACACAAGAGACAGCAGATGTCATCATTTCCACTTCTTAACAAATCAATTAAGTACATACAAAAACTAACATCATGAAAGTACCATACCTGTACCCAACACGGTGACCCATAAAAGTAAAATACAAGCATAATATATAAATTTCAAACCACCACAGGGCAACAGAACATCAAAGATATACACTAAGGTCAAGTTCCTCATTCAAGCCTGGATATTTAGTAGCCTGTAGGCAAAATATCCAGAAAGCTTCCCGTTGATTCAGCTGCCTTTGCCTATTGCCCTTTCTTAAGGACAAAGGAATGTGGTCAATCCCACAGACCTGTAAGGTGGATTGGTCACTATTATGATGTTCCATATAGTGTCTTGCCACGGGATAGGGTGTTTCCTGTGCGAATTGCGTATTTGTGTTCAGCCAGTCTGTCCAATAAACACCGCTTAATTCTTCCTACATAAAAGACTTCACACATAAGTCATGGTCATGCAGAATGTGTGCTTTATAAGTACTAAGAAAACAGCCAATATGTTAATAATAGGCATGCTAATAAGCTAGTTGATAGTGTGGATTAGTCCCAATTTTAGTGTTACCTATAGTATTTGCACTTAGAAACCTACAACCCTTTTTAGGTCACGACCTTGACAACCATTGCTTTAAAAAAAGTTATTATATGCTTCCTATGGTATACATGACATTAATGGACGCACCTACCCACTGCTTTCCCGTTTCTCTGCTCTCTCTCTTTCTTAAGTTCATCTTTGCTTTTCTTTATCCTGGTTTCCCACAGAGCCTTGGTAGAGTTCACCGTCCCACAGCATACAGTGACCCCCGTCATGAGGATACAGAGCCCCAAATCTCACCTCACACACACAGTATGCTAGGCCAGGGTAGCAGATAAGCTATTTTACCATCTTTGAATTAGTGCTATGTATAACATAAGCTGTGATTGACATTGAAGAAACTGTAAAAAGACTCTCTCATTGAGTCATATTGTCCTTCCAGCACCATATTTTTGGTCATATTTTTACATGGTTAGCTCCCATTTGTTATGGAGACGATAGTCACCAGTGCTGCACCAAAGGTATAATTGTTCTGACAGTTTCAATAAGTCTGATCTATGTTGAAAGAATAGGCTTTGAAGTAAATATCCGCTCAGTGTTTTGTCACAGGTTTTCCCGCTTGAAGTGTGACTCTGGCCAATGTCTATATTTAACCCGAGAGGACACTGAATGGTGTGGTCACATGTTAAAGTTGGCACAAGAGCAGCCGTCCACTTTTGCATTCTTTACCACACCAGACATTTAAGAATAGAGCGACGTAACCTGATCAACAATGACTCATAGGAAACAGCTGTTAGATATATATTTGTAAACTGTGGCTGCTGTTCTAGTAAAACCTTTTAAATGTTCTACACTGAAATAAAAAATGATGTGCAGGCAATTTTCATGAGCATGAGCAGCTGTGCTCGACAGTCTCCTGTCTTTCATCAACAATGTGTTCGATTATTTCATGAGCTCTGTCAGTGGAGAAGCGTCGTTCTGGGATGGTCTGGTAATGGATGAGCTACTGGTCTCTGTTTAATGGGAACTTCTGGCCTCTTGGTTCCTTCTTAGTTGTCCAGGTTGAGGTGCATCTCCTCGGGATTATGGCCTGTCTTCGTTGGACATTTTCCGACTTGTGGTGAATTTGCTTTTCTCTTGTGGCTTCTTCCACTGTTTCTCCTCTTTCTTATGTGAATAGATAATTGAATATGTTATGGTCATTTGTCAAATAAAAAAAAATCAATACGCAGTATGTATATGGTTTCTTCTTTTTCCCTCATGGTCACCATTTGCACCAAACTTTAAACCCTATATTTATGATGTAATGTTATATTTATCTGATCACTTTTAGTCTCCAAGGCATCCAAGAAAGTCTTACCTGCATGTTCTTTCTGTAACTGATTATAAATCTTAGAAGATTTACCAGATGTGCTCATTCCAGCTCCTGGAGTTCAACCCTGTTTAGAAACGGAATAGTGAACACTGCTTACTGTGGAATATTATCATTTAAAGAGCAGTCTGCAAATGGTTCCTCACATGTATCATTTATTAAAACACTTTCCTTCGCAATTCACACACACTCACACAACAATGCCTCGAGGAAAATGAGTGGCAGAACATTATGCTCCAACAAGAATCATCACACCAGAGAAGATGAGAGGACAGTACAGATTCCCCACAGCCAGTTTGAATCACGTATATTTTCATTGTGCTTTAAAAATGCTTGACTGGAAAGAAAAGCAGCAATGAAAAAAGAATAATAAAAAAGAAATTATATTTTGCTCAAAAAAAAACATTTAGGAATCGCATTATTTGAAATAGTCACAGTAACAATAATAATAATTCTACAAAATATAATTTATTTTTTACTATAATTTTTTCGGGTAATATTTTCACGAGGTGAACCAATACGATTTTTAAATGTTATCCACTAACAAATATCACTTTTAAAACCCTTGTGCAATGCGATTGGAGATTTTACAGTATGCGTGAAAGTTCATTTGCAAAAACATCACTGGTACGTTTTCATATTTCTACACTGAGTTCATATCCTCTAACATTCAACAATACACAATATTCTCTGGTAGATGTAACATCTGATATCAGTAAGGCAAGAGGAAAGAATTCAGAAGAAAAACAACAAAACACCAGTTACTAGCTTCATAACGTTGTGAAAATGTTCTTCAGTCATGATGGAAACCAGTGGCTCAAATAGCTCAGTGCCCCATTAATGAAAAATCTTTAGTGTTGGGAGAAGGAGTCTAGATACATCTAGATGTGCTTGAAGGAAGTGTGGTTTCTATTTCAGATCCAGGACCATGGAAGCGGGGTTTTCCAAGTACGATCTCCACAGGTTGGAGAAACGACTCATGGTGGCTCCGTCGATGATCCGGTGATCAGCAGACCAGCTTACGTTCATGACATGTGCTTTCACTACCTCGCCCTTGTGGTTGAACCGGGGCAGCACCTGTGGAGAACAAAAAAAAAAAAGATCATGTCACTTCTCAAATCTAGTGTGCTGCCTTGGTGCCTCTGTAGGCAGCATACTAACTGAAGCATACTAACTGAAATAAAACCTAATAAGTGACTCATTTGCTAAGTTCTATAAAGGCAGGCGTTAAAATTACACCATTCATAATCGATTCCAATTGAGTTAAGCATTAGCATGTTGCTAAGCCAACTGTACAATACCATAGCATTCGGTAAAATACATAACGCAAACAGATATTGTGTAAAATGAATTAGACTGAACTACTTTTATTAGTATTGTACGGAGTAAATAATTATGTAAATTTGTCATATTGGCTTTGTATGCCTTTTTTAATTTTTTATATGGACCTTGTTGCAATGCATTATGGGATTGGCTAAGCATACGTGTGATTCCACCTTAAATCTTGGCCAAAATGAAGCGCATCTCAGATGACAACAAAAAACTAAATTTAAAAAAGATTGTTGGAGTGTGCGTATGATCACAAACGTCCACAAAGTACGAAAAGACATTACGTTGATAGCATGGAAAATTGCATACTTAAGGATTTCGCAAACTAGTACGCTAGTATCGGAACATACTACATTAATGAAAAATTTGTATCACTACTTATCTTAAAATCTTATCCCTGTTGCTAACAGTGGATACTTAGCAAACCTCTGGAAATTTGTTCTCCGACATATTATAATTTATATGTAAACTGGAATTTTAGCACAAAACTTTACACACCTGTATCTTCCCAAGAGCACCGATGGCAACCTCGGGCGGCAATATGACCGGCTTTGCATAGGTTCCTCCAATCTTTCAATTAAAAACAACGATAAATGTCAGGTCATTTCCATATATAGCTATATAATTAACAGTACATCACAGGAGCAAGCAAAGGTCAACCTGCAGTTCTCAACTTACCGATCCGATGTTTGACAGCGTAAACGTTCCCCCCGTGAGGTCAGGGGTCCCCAACTGCCCTGCCAAGCCCAACGTCTGCAGGCGGTTGAGCTCAACTGCGATTTCAAAGATGCTGAGCATCTGTACGTTCTTGACGTTGGGTACCAGAAGACCTTGATTGGTATCCATCGCCAGGCCAATGTTATGAGCAGCCTGGAGGAGGACGATTATTTAATCTGAACCTCAATTTAATCTGAAATATCTTTCTTCTAGATGGAAATATTACCTTATAGGTGATATTTGTGCAGTTTTCATCCAAAGAAGAGTTGAGAATGGGAAAATGGAGGAGACCAAGAGATGCTGCCTGTTTGTGAAGAAGATCGTTATATTAAAACCAGGTTTATTTGGAGTTTTGTAACCAAACAAATCACTTTCATACCTTGATGAAGAACGGCATGTAGCTGAGCTTCACTCCTCGCGACTCGGCAAGGCCTTTTAGCTCGGAGCGCAACCGAACCAACTGGCTCAGATCCACTTCATCTTTGTAACCGAAGTGAGGGATCTTCAGGGCTGCAGACATAGTCTTAACCATTGCCTTCTGAAAGCCTTTGTTTGAAAAAAAGAAAAGAAAAAAAAAAAAAACTCTATAAAAAGTGTGTTGTTCACACTTCATTTAAATTTCATGTTAGCATGTTGCTAAGCTAACTGCGCATTACTAAAGTGCATGTTACAAAACAAAAATATTGTATAAAATTAACTACATTGAACTACTAAAATTAACCATGGTTTTATTATAGTTAAAATTTAGTTAAATGACATTTTGATTAGCATTTGTATAACCACAGTTTTACTACAAACCCCATGGTTAAACTATGAATAGTGCAGCAAAAATATATAGTTCAGTCATGAAACTCTAGATGGCGCTGGCTGACGGGGTGTTAACTTAGCTGATGATATTTATATTTACATAAATAGTTATACGACTTGACACAAGCTGACTGATTCATATGCAGCCAATGAGCTTACTGCCTTGTATTTATATGGCTGGCTAGTATTCACTCGAGATTCCTGCAGCGCGCTTTCAGAGTTCTCTGAAACCCTCCACCATCCCCAGCTCCACCTGTATAGATCTGCTATGGGTTACTTTCAGCAGCAGATCTGTTTCGCCAAGAACAAATACATTAACGTTGTCATATCCATCACCATGCTAAAATGTTCAGAGAGTTGAGTTCATGATTGAACTATAGTTCATTTGTGATTTCTTGATTTAATTTATAGTAAAACCATCGTTAATTTTTGTTTGTTTAATTAAAAATAAAATAAAATAAAAAAAAGGTTATGCATGCGTTAAAATACATGACACATAAAAACTGTGTAAAATTAAATAGTTAATATATTAATATTTTCCTCAGTGAATAATTAAAGTCTTTGTATTGGTTTTAGTCTGTCATTTTGGATTTTATTTGCTGAACTTGTCACATTATGGGAACGGTTAAGCATAGACGTGATTCTGCCTTAAAGCCAAAGTTTACTGCTTACATACTTTTAACCACTGCCTTCTGAAAGCCTTTGTAAGAAAAATTTAAAAAGTGCTGTTCACAATAGAGTTCAAGCGATTTGAGGTTATCGCTAACATGTTGCTAAGCTAACGTTAAAACGCATAACGAAAATTGTTAATGACCTATATTTAACTACTCTCATTAATATATTTCTGCACAGAGAGAATAATTAATTAAAACCATCATATCAGCTTTAATTACTCTGACCTTGTCGCAATGCATTGTGGGATTGGCTAACCATGCATTTGAGTCTAGTCTTAACCATATTTTTTTTTAGAAAACCTTCCTTAAAATAAAAAACTTTTAATGAATTTCCTTACAATTTTTAATTCTGTCTAAGAACAAAAAGTTACTGGAGACAAGATCGCCTTCTGAAAAACTTTGTTAAACGATTTTCATTTAACATTTCAGAATCAACTTACAAATGGAAACACACCTTTAATGGGCTCAGTGTGGTCTTTGCCTGTGAAAACAGGTTTAGGGATCGCAGGAGTGGGTGCACTAGGTGGAGTCATCTTCTCTTTGGGCTTCGCGGCTGGAGCTGAAGGTACTGCGGCCGCAGGAGGGGGAGGACGAATCTCCTGGTAGGATGCTGGGGGTAAGATGGCCCCCGTCTGTTTGGCTATGAAGTTCAGGATGTCTTCTTTGAGAATGCGGCCATCTTTTCCAGTGGCGACGACTTCACTTAATTTAATCTGCAAAGAAAATATTTTAAAACCATTTTTGTGAATTTCATATGGAGAAACCATAAAAATAAAAATCATAAGCATAAAAATCATTAGTAGATCCTTTTTGTTACACGCCTCACCTCGCTCTCCCCCCACTTGTGACCATAGCAACAACTTTAATTTCTACAACTATGTGATGCTGACAGGCTAGCCTTTTATCTAATTATTCAAAGAGGATGCATGACCGTCTGTATAGAAACAAGGTACTTCTCATGACCCTGATTTATAGGGCTACTGCACTGCCTGGCAACTTCCTGTGCTGTGCAAAAGTTCATGACCCCTGATGACAAAAACTGAAATAAGAAAAAATATTTCCAAAAGCAAAAACTAATAAAAATGACAAAGCAAAACAACTATAAAACTAAAATTAAAATCAAAACTGAAAATGTAAATGTAATGCATAAAAGACTACAAGAATGTCATTCAGTGTAACAATCCTGTCAGGCTTATTCAAACAAAAATCAACTTATGACTTTCACCCTAAATACTAAATTAAATTAAATTTAAATTAAATTGATGCATTTAGCAGACGCTTTTATCCAAAGCGACTTACAGTGCATTCAGGCTATCAATTTTTACCTATCATGTGTTCCCGGGGAATCGAACCCACAACCTTGCGCTAGCTTTTTAAAATTGTGCCACTATCCTAGGTTTTTCCCATTAGTCAGTAAGATTTTTTACTCATTTAAAACAAAAAATGTAATATTCTCCCTTAATATTTGATACATTTGAATATGTACAGGTTTGAATAAGCATGTGGTTTGAATTTTTATATAAATACTGTGTTACGCTGAATGACAATGCAACATTATTTCAAATCTGGTTATTTTATTCTCCAAAAACTTATTTTAAACCTTAAAAGTAGACACTTTACTTACATTTAATGTGCTTTCTTTGGACATAAAATCACTTTTGTAAATTTATTTTGATGCGGATCTCACACACACACACACACACACACACACAAACATACACATACATATATATATATATATATATATATATATATATATATATATATATATATATATATATATATATATATATATATATATATATATATATATATATATATATACACACACACACGAGTAGGCGATTACATTTTTTTTATGACTCCATAAAGATAATTTAAAGTCATTGTGTAAAAAAAAAAAAAAAAGCCAAATCTGAAACGTACATTGTTCTCCATGGCTAAGCGTCTGACGGCTGGGGTGGCCTGGGTCTTGTGACCTTTGATCTCCTGGTGCGTGTGCTCCTCTTGGGACACGGCTGGGGTCTCCACCACATCCTCCTGAGGACCCTTCACTGCAAGAGCCAGTGAAACACTAAAGAACTCAAAACAAGCTCAAGTACTTATCCGAATACTCTCAATCCTTACCTTGACCTCCGTCCGTTTCAATGTCAACGAGAGGTTTGCCTACGAGGGCAATGGCATCGACATCATAGTAGAGTTTGCGAATGACTCCGTCGTAACGGCTGGTGATGGTGACAGACGCTTTGTCACTCTGCACTTCACAGATGCTGTCGAACTGAGACACTTTGTCGCCTTCTTTCACGTACCTGACGATGAAAC
The DNA here is from genome assembly GCF_023724105.1 of Carassius gibelio. Classification (NCBI taxonomy): domain Eukaryota; kingdom Metazoa; phylum Chordata; class Actinopteri; order Cypriniformes; family Cyprinidae; genus Carassius; species Carassius gibelio. The sequence goes on along the minus strand of NC_068417.1, from coordinate 24,496,696 downwards.
AGATAATGGCGACCTCTGCTGGTAGATATTTGTAAGTGTCAATTTTTTTTTTTACTTACCATTCTTTAACCGTAACTTCCATAATGCCTTCTCCAATATCGGAGAGCTTGAACTGCATAATTGGTCTCGCTGCAACTGCGATATAAGTAGCATAAAGTGATTATAAATGCATTTTACTAATTGAGAATACAGAGACTTTTATCACACAAACATTACAACTCACCATAGCTTGTGCGAAAGAAACGATGCTGTTGGCCAGCGATGAGGGAATATGAGTGGGGTCGAGATACAAGGCAAGCAGCCTGGAGCTTGGAACAGCAGTGTCTGTGCAGGCGAGCAGAGACCTGAACCACATGACACAGAACAAAACTCAATGGAACAACGTGAACTAAAAATACAGCATGCTTAACACACACACACAAAGCAAAATGAAGACTCAAAGCACAAATCTCTGAATGAAAATAATCGCTGCATACCACCATTTACAATGATTTAATTCCACATTATATATCAAATATTAAACTTCTCCGTACATGTGAAAACACATCAAATAATCTTGTCTTGTAAAGGTTGCATATAACCAGTTGCTAATCTATAATATAATAATACTCATTATTGATGTTATATATAGTACATGCAAACTGATTTTGTATTAAATATGAAAAATACTGCTTATTTAAAATTTAAATATTAATATAATGTAGACATTTACACTACTAGTGGTCTCGTGCAAATATTAAATATAAAATAGTGTAAATAAATCATAAAAATTATAGTATTATATATAATAGTACATGTAAACTTGAAAGGGTTACATATGACCGCTCACACACACACACATTAAACAAATATATATATATATATATACACACACATACGTTTACACTAGTTTATAAAATTATTATTAGTGCTGTAAAATTATTAATCACGTCCAAAAAAGAAGTTTTTGTTTAAATAAACATATCACAAATGTAAATACATGTTAATATTTTAAAAATATATACTGTATGAATATGTATTTGTATATACATAATAAATATACACTGCACACAGACACATTATGTTAACAAAAACTTTTTTTGGATGCGATTAATCATTTGACGGTATTAATTATAATATATTATTGTATTATATATCTACAAATATCTATATACCTATATACGTACTCACACATAGTTAGATAGATAGATAGATAGATAGATAGATAGATAGATAGATAGATAGATAGATAGATAATGCTAAATACTACATTTATAATGCTTTGTACAAGTCTACAGAAATCAAAAATTTTGTACATGTGAAACTACACACACACGCGCGCGCGCGCGCATATATATATATATATATATATATTTACTGAGCATTTTACATATTTTATAAATGTCAACACATACCATTCATTAATTTCCTTATTGATAAATTGTAGACATTTACACTAGCGTCACACTGTTTATACTATACATTTACACTTTTTTCTCGATGTAAACAGCAGTTTTATGCTTGCTTTTAAACTACTTTCTTGGTGTTTACATATTGGAAACTATCCACACACATCATGCAGGTCCAGTTCAGCTGCAGCTGATCCGTCAGCTGTGTAATCGCTTACACACGCTGATTTGCCTCTAAATTGACTCTAAAAGTCACTTGTGGATGTTAGAAGTCATTGCAATGGTAGGATAGGTGTAAAATGAAAGGTGAAAACATACCAGGCGTCTCATAAATGCGAATGGAGCCCGCACAGTGATGACGGTCGCCATCTTTCTCCAGGGAGTTGATGTAACCGGAAATTACGTCACCCTCACGCCCCGCTCCACTGACCAATCGGAGAGCTTTTAGGTCAAGGGCAAATATTTCAGAGATATTTTAACAGAATATTTCTAATAAAAAGAAAAGCTTTACATATAACTAGTAAATCAACGAAAATTAGGTTAAAAAAACATTTGCATGACAAAGGGCAAATATTTCAGAGATATTCTAACAGAATATTTCTAATAAAAGGAAAAGCTTTTAATGACAAAATAAACAGAACTGAAAACAGAGTAAATCATCAAAAATTATTATTGAATACATATATAAACTATTAACCACAGATACAAATTTTATAAAATAATAAAGAGGTAAAATATTACAAAAACTAGAATATTTTTTATGATAACTTAAATGCATATATTAAAAAAGCATATTTAAAAAAAAGGTTATTAATACAAAAGTAACTAATATACAGTACGTTTAGACCTTCAGTGTTCGTTTGTTGTCGTGTACTAAATGTTAATTCAATATATTTCAAATGACCAACACCTCTAAAATGTGTCAGAAAATATAATAAATATAAGGCTTGGGTTTTAAAAAATATTTTGATGACAAAATGCTACTGCTTTCAGCTTATCCGTCATTTCTCGATTCATTGGGAATCGGACATGCGCACAAAAACATTATCAGTTCAACGAAGCAGTTAGTTCACTCGAAATCTGCTCAGTTCTAATCATAGACAGTAAAAGAATGGAATGAACCGAGTGGTTTAGTGAACCGGTTCACATAGTTCACTAAAAAGATCCAATTCAATAAAACGATTCATCAACGAATCGGACACCGCTCTTCTGCTCATGCGCAGAGCCCGTCCACCTAAACAGTGTAACTGACAAGACGAGTTGCCAGAGTGTGTTCGTACTGCCAGAAAACTCGCTCGGTTCTTATTTGTGCCCAAGTCAAATCCATCTTTATTTATTTAAACCGACCCAACCGCGCACTAAGTTTATTTCAGTCGCGAAGAGCCGTTTCCCCAGTGCCAGAGCTTTCATTGAGAAGTTCGCGTTTACGGCGGCATTGTTCGGGGCCATACGCCGGTTTATATTAACTTCAGTACAGCGCGAGAGCCACGCGCGGTCTCTTTATTCCCACACGCGCACTTTGATACATCGTAACAATTTCTCTCTTTTTTTTTTTTTTTTTTTTTGGTTGCGAAAATGGCCGCAACTGCGTTTGAAATGGACGGGAGTGTAATGGAAGGGGTGAGTGTTCATTTTCGAGCCCTTTTTATGTAATCTCTCCGATTAAAGTTTCCATATGTCACGTATTAGAATGACATCACCAGAAATAAACGGAGTAGTCGACGGTTATTAACTGAAAAACTAATTTCGAATGTTTGTTTTTGAAGGGAGGACAGATTCTGAGGGTTTCTGTGGCGCTCAGCTGCATCCAAGGGACGTCCATCAAAATAAATAAAATCCGAGCCGGCAGAAGCACACCGGGTTTGAGGTAACGAAGAATTTGTTTTAAACGCATTATACATTAATTTCCGAGGCTCTATGTACATTTAAATCATTATTTTTTTTACTTGCAACATCCTCTACTTGCCCCCTCCTCCCTTTCCTATTCAACAGTGAACCATGAAACAAAGCAAAGTTGGTTTTTGAAGTCTAGTTACTGAATTTACACTTCACTTTTGGAGTCAAGTATATAGATATACGACTATATAATAAGTAAAGCTGTTTTAAACAATTGTTTATCCCATGGAAATGCTGTTAAATACTTTTACCATGCATTTTGAATGGGCCCTTTGTTAGTTGGCACTGAAGCACATGGCTACTTTCCATGTTGTCCTTCACTTTTATCCCTTTAAAAGGGCTGGATTTTTATCGAAGGTCTTAAGAAACCTTTTCTTGTTGCTGTGTAAATGTATTGCGGTTATAAATTTAAACACAAGAGATGCAGCCTATATAAAAAGTGAATAAAACTCAATCTCAGTCTAATCTCCTGTCAATAGACGGAGCAAATCTGATTATTTCGGTCGAAACGAGGTGATTTCAAACGGCATGCACTAATAGTTTTCTCTTCGTTGTTGTCCCGTTCCCCGTCGCCAGGCCCCAGCATCTGTCAGGTCTCGAGCTGGTGAGGGACATGTGCAGCGGCAGTCTGGAAGGAGCCACAGTGGGATCCACGGAAATTACGCTTGCTCCTGGGAAAATCAAGGGGGGGAATCACATCGCAGACACTCATACGGCCGGGTAAGTGTCATTTGTAGTCATTTACGTTGCCTTGCTTGTTCCAAACTCATTTGTGACGGCATGATGAAGCTCTTTTGGCTCTAAGTGTACTTGTGTTGTGTGGGATGTAGAAGCGTGGGACTGCTGATGCAGGTCTCGCTGCCGTGTGCCCTCTTCGCTCAGGGTCCGTCAGAGCTGTGCCTGAAGGGAGGAACCAATGCTGAGATGGCACCCCAGATCGATTACACACTGAAGGTATGTGTAGACGTACGTTTGACCACTGGGCAGGACCGGATCGAGTCGCCCGCTGGACACATCGTCCTAATTCTGCCATTCAAATCTCTTTCAGGTCTTCAAACCAATCGCGGAGAGATTCGGAGTTCAGTTTGTCTGCGATTTGAAAATGAGGTATTCATGCGCAACTTTGGTTCCGATGTGATTTATGATCATTAAAAGCAAAAGTGAAAACATATTTAAAATATTTTGTTTGTCGTAAACAGAGGTTACTATCCTAAGGGAGGAGGTGAGGTGGTGCTCAAGGTGAATCCTGTGAAGGAACTGAGTCCCATCAACTTGACCGAAAGAGGGAATATCACCAAGATCTACGGCAGGGCCTTCGTGGCTGGAGTGCTGCCCTTTAAGGTATAAGACTGGTAACCTATATTTATTTTTATTAGATCGTTAACTACACTTTTTTTTGTTGTTGTTGCTAAATGGCCATGAAAAAATATTCTCCCACAATGTTTAAAATAAATGGCTTTAGTACGTAGACTTGAAAAAACATTTTTTTTTTTTTATCTTAATTATAAGTAGCATTGGGGAAAAACTAGTAAAAGACACTTTTTATGTTTTTTTGTTTGTTTTTTTTTGTAGTTCACTACATGTTTTTCAACTAGTCTTGAAAAAACAAACAAAAGCTCGAACATTATTTATTTTTTGGCTTCAATATATTTCCCCCAATATATTTGTTTTATGTTTGGCTCTTTTTTTAAGGTTCTTTAACCAAAACGTTTTATTTTTGTATATATATTTTTTAATACATAATTATACATAAGAAAAAAAAATCTCCCAAACCACAGGTTTTTTTTTTTCAAATTTGATAAATATTTTACGTTTCTAGCCTCTGGGGGAAAAGCTCTTGAAACAATTTATTTATTTATTTTTGCTACATAATTAGTGTTTATTTATTTTTTGAATAGTTTTAAAAAAGCCCCTTAACCATAACATTGTTTTTTGATTTTGTGTTTTAATTTTGAAGGATGAATGAATTTACTTTTTGTGTTTTATATTTTGAAGAATGAGGTACATAATTTACGTTTGTAGCCTTTAATGCTCTTAAATCACAAAATGCATTATATTTTTTAATTCACTGCATAATTTGTTTGTTTCTCATAACCAGCCTTGGGGATAAAAGCTATTTACCAAGAAATGCTTTAATTTTATATACTTACTGGGATAATTTACATTTCTTTATCTAGTTCAGAAGTGCCCTTGAAAAAATGGAGTAAAACAAAACATGCTTTGTTTTTTAGGCTTTAATCAGCATTGTTTGGAAATAGAGGCATTGATGTTTATAAAACACTCCATTTATTTTGCAACTGTTCTTATCTTCTGTCTAAACTTCGTTTGAATTGTTCTTGATGTTCAGTTGGCGAAGGACATGTCCACAGCGGCGGTCCGCACTATCAGAAAAGAAATTAAGGATCTGTACATCAACATTCAGTCTTTGCAAGAGAAGGACAAGGCCTGCGGCAATGGCAATGGGATTATGTGAGTACATCCGATCTCAAACCGTCCGCCGCAGTTGTTTTGTGAATCCGTTTTGACTAATGTCTGTATATTTTGTGGCTCCTGGCAGAATAATTGCAGAATCATCCACCGGCTGCTTATTTGCAGGATCATCTCTTGGCAAAAAAGGTAAGGCTTGTCTGGCTGCCCAGTCCTGAAGAATGAATTCAGTGTCAAAGCTTTGGCACTAGAGGGCGATACCTCACAATAAAAAGTCTGTACAGTACATTTGTGCTTTGAGTTTTAATGTGGACAAGACAAAGTCAGATTTCCTCTACTATGATGATTCCGTCTTAAAATGGCTATGGATTTAAAATTAGACTCTATTTTTGTTTTGTGTTCAGGTGTATATGCTGACAAAGTTGGCATCGAGGCTGCAGAAATGTTGCTGAGAAACATCAGGCATAATGGTTGCGTGGACGAGTTCTTGCAAGACCAGGTCAGGCACACAAATACTTGACTGTTTCAGTGCAATATAATAAATGTGTTTTTCTACAGAGTAATAATAATTTTTTTTTTTTTAACGCAAGTAGCATTGGGGAAAAAAATCTCTGACCAAGATGTTCTTTTCTTTCTTTTTAAAATTATTACATTTTTAAAAATAAATTTACCTGGGCTAAAAACTCAAAACCTCAACATGCCTTTTTTTTGTTGTTGTTGCATAATAATTTAAGTTAAATTTATAGTATTAGACTGAAAGATCCTTAACCACAACATGCTTTTTTTTCTTTATATAATAATTTTTTTTACTTCTCTACTTAACTTTTTAACATTGGTGTGCTTTTTTTTTGTGTAGCTATCTCTTAAACCACAAAATGCTTTTTGCTTTGCTTTGTATTTTATGTTTCTTTTTACATAACTAGTGTTGAAATAAAGCTTTTTTACATCTGCATAATTGACACTTTTTTTTAATTTAATTGATATATATATTTGCCTGTAGTTTTGCTTTACTTTTCTTTTTAGTCTTAAAAAAATAAAAGTAATTATAATTTTTTTTTTTTTTCACAGCTTATTATTTTCATGGCCTTGGCAAACGGCACATCCAGAATACGAACGGGCCCAATCACTCTCCACACACAAACGGCAATCCACGTGGCCGAGCAGCTCACGAATGTAAGTTCAGACCTGGACGCTCTTTTATAGGCACTTTTGTTTAAAAACAAAAAAAAGCCGATTTTAACTCGTTTTCGTATTTTTACAGGCAAAATTTGTTATACGTAAATCAGAGGATGAGCTTGCTAACAATACCTACGTTATCGAGTGCCAAGGAGTGGGTGCCACCAATCCTAACTTGTGAATGCATGGATTCGTCGTCCCCGGCCGAGATGAGGAGGACTGGTAGCAGAGACACACTACTAATGTAACTGACCGGATGACACAAAGATAACTTAATTATCTTTATGTTCTTCGCAATCAATGATTCGATTTTTTGCGCTGACCACCGAGTAGGTTCATATTTGCCCCCTTTTGTGTCCCCTTTAGAAACTTTCGTTGTTACTCAGGGTATTGCCTTACACTGTAATGAAACGGACACTTTGAACTATTGACGCAATATTCGCAGAATCCTTACTGTTTTTGGGCAGAATCGCTTTCCGCACGCTAACAAGCCTTAAAGTTTAATTAAACCCTTCTGATACTGTTATCGATAACAATAGTTTAACCAATTTGCATGGAGGTAGAAAAATACATGTATGTCACTGGTAAATTAGTGCACTGTGTGTACGAGGAGGAACGTTTTTCATCTAAGTTTATGGTTCCATGTAGCTGCTTTGTTTTGTTTTTTTGTATTCGTTATTTAAGTCGCTTCTACATCGCTTCCGAAATTTCATTGCCATCTTATTCTATTTTCATTGACGTTCTTAGCTAATTTTGTCTTTTTGACTATGAAAATTGATTCATACATAATTTCTATTTGTTATTTATAAGATGGAATTTCAGATGTAATTGTAATTTTTCTTTTGCGCAATTATTTTTTAAGTTTTTTTTTTTGTTGTTTTGCTACTTTAGATGACCATGTTCTTTTTGTTATTTGCATTTAAAATTGTGGAGAAAAAATACAATAAAATAAAAGAGATAGACATACAGTCTTTCACCTTGATTCTGTGTAATTTTTTTCATATAATTGGATGATTTATCTGTATTTAAAGTGATAGTTCATCCACAAATGAAAATTGTTGTTTACTCTTCCTCTTTGTTCCAAACCTGTGTTAGCTTGTTTCTTCTGTTGAGCACAAAAGAAGATATTTTGAAGAATGATGTGCAACAAACAGGTGAGGGTAGCCATTGACTTACTATGAATAATACTATAAAAATACTATGGAAGTCAATTGCTACTGCCAACTGTTTGGTTACCCGTACAGGTTCGGAACAACTTTGGAGTACGTTTTTTGGGTGAACTATCTTTCTTTTAAAATCACACTATCACAGGCTATTCTAATGTAATTCAGGCCTTTTGCATTTATTTGTCTATCTTAAAGACTTAAAGGCTGTTTTATGTGTCTTTCACCCATATAAGGGGCTACTAAACGACGTTCCTAAGCGAAAGCACTTGTCGGGCTTACCATGCATCACATTTAGCTCACCCTAGAGACGGTCTACAAGTGTTAGCTGTTGCCAGTCCAACTGGAGTGTCTCGCCTGGGCTCCTTTGTGCTCCAGGGCGGCACAATTACTGCCGGCAGATGCCAGGACAATAGAGCGAGCAGAAGAGAATAGGGGAAGCCATGTGATGATACGTGAATATGCATGGAGCCCTTGGGTCTGGAAAGGGCACGTCCACATTGTTAAAAGGAGAAGGCTTCCCTCAGGGGCGAGGGGTGTGGCTTCTGAAGCACATTCAGTGGGCCGTCAGTCTGATCATTGGCTGTCCTGTGCATCTGTTGCTGGGGGGAGTAATTAAACACTGGCAAAGCTCAAAAGAAAATCTGGATGATCAAACTAATAAATGAATTTGAACACTGAACATTTAAATGAATACATTTATATATTTTAATTATAATTTAATAAAATGTAGACATTGAGATTTACTTGTTTTAATTGATAAAAAGTCATGTAAAATAAAAAATACCAATCTAAGGTTTTATTTGTTAAAATGTTTTAATAAGCTTAGTATATAAGAAAAACATGAGTTTATGATCTGTATTACAAACAATTATTTTAATATATTGTCATAATTTTATTTCAGAAATTATTTATTAACTTTATAATTGAGGTTTTAAGAATAATTGTACATTTGGATTTTTTTAATTAGTTGATTTTTTTTTTATTGAATTTAAACTGATTGATAAGTGTAAAATTAATAATTACAGATTATAGTGAAAGACAATTACTATATCTTTACATTTGATCTGGACGATCAAACAAATGAATCAACAAAACACTGGACTTATTAAAATTAATTTATATGAATGAGCAGTATGGTTATAAAAATTTATTCATTTATGAAATATAAATAAATTATTTATTTTGTTAATTTTATATGTGGCATTTCAATATAAATTTGTAACTTTGGATTTGTTTTAAAAGTAAAAATATGTTAAAGAAAAATAATAAATGTAAAATGTTATTATTAACATTCAATGTTGTATGTGTGTGTTTATACAAATATATGTACTTTTATGTTATGTTAATATTTTTTATTGGTAGAACCTTAAATAAAACAATTTATTAACAATAATAATAATTCAATTTATTTAACATGTTTATATATTTTAGAATACAACTTTAATATTTTGAGATTATTATTAAAGTTAAATTTCATATTTTTTTTTTATGTTACAAATAATGTACAAATTAATAAAAAAAATGATTTAAGTGTTTATTAATTGTTTAAAATCACAAAAAGTAACTGACCTAAATCTGCCATGCAATGCTTTAGAGAAGTTGCTATGAAAAAGGCTTAACATAATCTACAGCGTTGGCATATGGATTTGGATATAAATCATGCTGAGAGGGTTAATACTGTGGTCAGAGCTGACTGAACATAGTTTTATGATTTTGCATAAATATGACATCATAGATAACAACACATTTCTGTGTTACCTACTTTGATATGCAGCATAAAGATTTATGCTAGGCAATAATGTTCAATGGACCACCAATTACATCATCTTTTGTTTTTAGATTAAACTCTTGACAGTGTTTTTAATAACTGTACGCACTTGGCCCCACATTAGATAAGATATAGTGACAGGACGGATAACAGAAGCACACTGGATTTGCCAAAGCGTGAAACTCCATGGTGATAAATCTATATCAAGCACTGGAGTATAATATTGGGAGTGTTTTAGATTTTCTGTTAGAACATATACTTCTTTTGTTGTCAACAAATAAATTAAATACTTGTTGTCCAAAGTTAGAAAGGGCCTATTTAAGCAAAGTCTTTGAGTCACACACACAAATATGTATATATGTATATATATACACTCAAAAAAATTACTCTTTGAACGAACATAAAAAAATCATGGAAAGGATTTCCACATGATTAATTTGCTTTATTTCAGCATTATGCAATTCTGTTACTCCAATTTAATGTACTTACGTTGGGTCAACTTAATTTATTAAGGTTGATTCAACTTATTTACTATGGTTGGGCAAAGCTTAATTTAATAGTGTCAGCCCAACTAATTTGCAATGTTTTGGACAATGTTTTTAATAATTAAGTTCATTTTACAAAATAAGTTTAAGTAAACTTAACAAACCTTAATAGAGTCAACAAACTACAAATGAGTTAATTGTACCTGAAAATGTTGAATAACAATGACATAAAATTTGAATAATGCCATTTTAGAAATGCTACCCCCTTGCATTAGGATCATGAGCAGTTGATTAATATTATTCTTTATTCAAGACCTTTATATAACTACAGATTATCAATCATATCACAAACATATTTGAAACACAAAGCAACATTTCACACTGTTTGTTTCTTTGTTTGTTTTGTTCTAAAACTTATTAGAACAACTTCATTGCTATAAATTGTATTACTCATCTACCTATCTAATGGTGCTACACTTCTCCAAGAGGGTGACAGAATAACAATTACCCATAATACACTGCAGAAATCCTCAACCAAAGTCTGTGTTGGTTTCATTAATCTGTTACTTTTACGCAAAAATGTTATGTTGGCTGAACAAATTATTTTTAAGTAAAGCTGACAGTACACACTTTTTTGTTGAACGAACTAGATGAAATCAAGTTCACATTGTTAAATAAATTTTTTTAAGTAATCATAACATAAACGGATTAAGTAAAATTGGCAAAGGTGAAAGTACATTTTTTTGAGTATATATATATATATTAGGGGTGTAACGGTTCACAAAATTCACGGTTCGGTACGATACACTGATGTCACGGTTCGGTTCGATACGTTTTAGATACAGCAAAATGTAAAAACATCTCAACTTTTCAGAATGCCGCAAGCGCACCGCGGGTCATGTGACAAGAACCAACCAATCAGCTTCATCCTTTCCCGTAACAAGGTTGAGAGCTCAGCCAAGATGAAGGAACAGCTGATCATAGTTGTATATGGATTGCAATTTTGAAATAAATTCAGTAGCAGAGCTACTGCAAGCGATTTTTAGAGCTGCAAATCCATTTATCCTTCGCTGAAATTTCCGCGTCTCATGGAGAGAGCACGTCATTGTTGCTTAGCAAAGACAGACGCCTCATGAGCGCTTCTGCCCAAGCGCTTTGGAAAGGAGGAGAAAGACGCGCTTAGCGTTTTCCATGCGTTTTTAGGCACGATATGTGAACGGCCCCTAAGGCGCTCGCTCACTCAGCACGCGCTGAAGGCTCGTTGCAAAATGTCTAATGCATTTAACAGACCAGAAATATAAGATCCTAAAATAACCAACAGGTCTGGTGTTTGGGTTGGATTCCCTGTAAGCTATAGTGTCTAAATGCTGCAGGGATAGTTTGCTGCGTGCATGTTTCTCCTTTTTTTCGTCTTTTCCCAGATAGTACTGACGCATATATCCCAGATATTCCCGCTGTTTTTTTTTGTTTTTTTTATTCCCGCTGGTGTACCCTGTCATGTTGCAGATGCGACATACCGTTGTTTTTTTATCCACCACTCTCTTGCCATCACCATTATAGCTTAAAGGGAATCCAAAGTGCACCCAAACACCAGACCTGTTGGTTATTGGAGGATCTTCTCATTTCTAGTCTGTTAAACGCATTGGCTATTTTGCAACGAGCCTTCAGCGCGTACTGAGTGAGCGAGCGCCTGCTGAGTAGCCTAACATAAACATATAAGATGGTGTTTTTTTCTTCTTCGGGAGTGTCAGGGGCGTTGCCTGTTACGTTGTTTGGGTTATTGGGCTACCTTGTTGAACGCATATCATTATATTTCTTTCTCTCTCTTTTTTTTTTTTTTTTCAAATATAATTAATTACTCCAACGAACCGTTCGGTATACATAATGCGTACCGCGTACCGAACCGAAAGCGTCGTACCGAACGGTTCAATACGAATACGCGTATCGTTACACCCCTAATATATATATATACAAAGTACAGACCAAAAGTTTGGAAACATTACTATTTTTAATGTTTTTGAAAGAAGTTTCTTCTGCTTATCAAGCCTGCATTTATTTGATCAAAAATACAGAAAAAAAGATTAATATTGTGATATATTATTACAATTTAAAATAATTGTTTTTGAATTTATTATACTTTAAATGATCATTTATTTCTGTGATGCAAAGCTGAATTTTTAGGATCATTATAGCATGATCCTTTAGAAATCATTCTAGTATGATGATTCATAATCAAAGTTGGAAACAGTTCTGCTGCTTAATATTTTTTCAGAACATGTGATACTTGTTAGGATACTTTGATTGAAAAGAAAGAAAAAAAAGCTATGTTTTTAAAATATAAATAACAATATACAGTATATACACTACTGGTCAGTAATTTGGGGTCAGTCTTTTTTTTTTCCCTTTTTAAAATAAAATAAAATCAATACTTTTATTCAGCAAGGATGTATTAAATTGATAAAAAGTGATAGTAAAGAAAATATATTATTAGAATATATATTATTATAATTTTTTATTTTATTTTGAATAAATGCAGTTGTTTTTAACCTTTTATTCATCAAATATATTAGACAGCAGAACTGTTTCCAACACTCATAATAAATCAGAATATTAGAATGATTTCTAAATAATCATGTGATAGACTGGATGTTACATGTGACACTGAAGAGTAATGATGCTGAAAATTCAGCATTGCATCACAGTAATAAATTATTTATTTTAAAGTATATTCAAATAGAAAACTATTATTTTTAAGTTGTAATAATATTTCACAATATTACTGTTTTTTTCTGTATTTTTGATCAAATAAATGCAGGCTTGATGAGCAGAAGGAACTTCTTTCAAAAACATTAAAAATAGTAATGTTTCCAAACTTTTGGTCTGAACTGTATATATATATATATATATATATATATATATATATATATACACACACACACACACACACACACACACACACACACACACACACACATAATAGAGCGTATTTAAAAAAAGCTTTATACAAAATACAAAATGGAATCATCAAAATAATTAATTTTATCGATTTAAATCTATTATCTAGCTATCCGTTTAGGCAAGTGTTTTTTGAAAGAAAATTTTGTTGATTTAAAATTTTTTTCTTTTTCTTATTACTGTTTTTAGTGTAGTATATATTTAAATGTTTCTTTATTTTATTATATGAAATAAAATTGAGAAATGTTGGCTTGCCAGCTAGCTAAAATTCTATATTTTTTTATTTATTCAGTTGATGTATATTTTTTTTTTATAAATGTTATATCTATATCTATATATATATATATATATATATATATATATATATATATATATATATATATATATATATATATATATATATATATATATATAGTTTTTAGTAGTTTTTTTTGTTTGTTTGTTTGTTTTTAAACCAGTGAACAGTGACCCCTTTTGGAGGGTTTTAAAGACTCTGTTGTGTCATCATGATGTCAGGAAATTTCTTTTTTTCAATCTAATCTGACCACTGAGCAAAAAAATCCCCAATTTACAATAAGTCTTCAACATGACCTCACTCACCTCGTGCCAACAGTGTCAATAGTTGACCTAAAAACACACAGTGAAAAAAACACCCATTTTCACTAGCACTTGTGAAACCCGTAACTTTACTTTTCCATGATGTCATCTGCCTGTACAGAACCAAAACAATAGCTAGCATGCTCTAAAAAGCATAGATACAATACATGTGACAAGATGATCCGGAGGAAGAAGCGTCTTAATAGTGCACTCGGTTCGGAAGAGGAACTTTGAGAGTCACACCTTGCCAGGACTGTAACATGAGCTCAATGTGAGGAAACCTGAGCGGGCCGAGTGAACCAGATCCTCCCCGCTCTGTTCCACTGGCACACTCTGTCCCCGCAGACCACAACACAATCTGGTCGAGGGTCCGTTCCAGAGGGTCCCACCAAACGCGGCTCTGCTAAACCTCCATGAAGGCATGTCAGACGCTGTATCCTGGAGATCCCAGGAGAATAGTGAATGGAGCCAGTCAGCCACAGCCGTCCACAAGGTCTGGATCTCCTTAGTAGGAGGTAAGATGGACTTTGCCTCAAATTGAATGTTGAATGTTGTTTATATGACTTGAAAGATGCATATGACAGTAGTCCTGCTCCGTTTGACTGAAAATAAAAAACCACAGGATGCACTGATGTCTCCAACAGTACATACGTGTGTGTGTGTGTGTAAAGAGAGAGATAGTCCACCCAAAAAGTTGTTTACTTAAAGAAATATAAATAATAATTATTTATTTGATATATTTATATAAGTTTATTTGGTTTGAAAAATATTTACCATTTAGATTTAAATATGTAAAATTAATAAACAGTTACTCATTTTAAATTCTATTCATTATTAAAAATACAAGAAACTATTAAAAATGTATCATTTATAAAAAAAAGGATGTTTATTGACAAAATATTAATTTGAATTTACATATAGAAATTAGCTGTAACAAATATAATAATAAGTAAATAATTTAAATTAAAATAATGTATTTATAAATGTTTTATTATTAAAACATACAAGGCACCATTTGCAGAAATAAATAACTATATAATAAAATCTCTGATCAAACAAACAAAAGCTTTGATAAATTAAAAATGTATTCATTTTACATATTTCTTTATTTTCATCAATTTTGTGGGATTTTATGGTTAATGTCTGGATTTTAAAAATGGTTAAATAATTACTATTTAATAATTTTATTAAATTTAAAACAAAACAAATACAATTATGATGTATACAGATATTTTGAAGAACCTTTTTCTCCATACAATAAAGTTCAGTGAAATAAACGGACCCCAGTGACTTTCAAAATATATTCTGTTGTGTTACACAAATGAAAGAAAGGGTGTTTGGAACAACATGGGGACGAATAAATCATAACACAATTTCCTAGGCTCTAGAAGTATGCTAATGTAATAATATCAAAAAGAAGCACAAGCTAGTTCTTCTAGCCGAGGGGCAGCTGGTTCACTGTGTTGTTTACTCATTTGCAGATTATTCAAATCCCACGCGCAATGCACCAAAACATCCTGGTTTGCTTTGTTTGCTGCCTAAACACGTAAAAACAATCCAGAGAGATCAGTCTGAGTGGTCATGAATGGACCTACATTACTAATCTGCTTCATGACGTCCATCTGCTTCATACATGAACTCTCAGCTGCTGCTGTGAACCGCCTCAATAATAACACCACTGAACACTTGTGTTCGGCTTCACTGATAGATGGACCGACAGAAAGATGGAAAGATAGATGGACGGATAGATAGATAGACAGACAGACAGACAGATGGACAGACAAAAAGATGACATGATAGATTGATAGATGGACGGACGGATGGACAGACAGATGGAATGATAGATATATGGATGGATGGATGGACGGACAGATAGTTAGATTGATGGACAGAGAGATGGAATGATGGATGGATGAATGGATGATTGGACAGACAGATAGATTGATGGACAAAGATGGAATGATACTGTAGATGGATGAATGGATGGACAGACGGACAGAAAGATGGATGGATGGACAGACAGATAGATGTATGGACAGAAATATGGAATGATAGATGGATGAGTGGATGGATGGACCGAAAGATGGAGTGATGGATGGACGGACAGACAGATAATTAGATTGATGGACAGAAAGATGGAATGATAGATGGATGGATGGACGGACAGATAGATCGATTGATAGACAGAAAGATGGAATGATGGATGAACAGACAAATGGACAGATGGATGTACAGAAAGATGGATGGATGGATGGATGGATGGATGGACGGACGGACGGACGGACGGACGGACGGACGGACAGACAGACAGACAGACAGACAGACAGACAGACAGACAGACAGACAGACAGACAGACAGACAGACAGATAGATAGATAGATAGATAGATAGATAGATAGATAGATAGATAGATAGATAGATAGATAGATAGATGGATGGACGGATGGATGGACAGATAGATGGACAGACGGACAAAAAGATGACATGATAGATTGATAGATGGACGGACAGACAGAAAGATGGAATGATAGATGGATGGATTGATGGATGGATGGATGGGTGGATGGACTAACCGACGGACATAGATAGATAGATAGATAGATAGATAGATAGATAGATAGATAGATAGATAGATAGATAGATAGATAGATAGATGGAATGATGTATGGACAGATGGACATATAGATTGATGGACAGAAAGATGGATGAACAATCACATTTCGTAATATTAAGAACATTGATCCCTCAATCCTTGGAGAATGTTTGTCCACACTTCCCCACAAAGACCTTTCAGGGAATCTTGAAGATTTAATCCAGCATTATAATGACAATCTTCAAATGATCCTCGACACTTGTGCTCCATTGAAAAGGAATGTTTCGTTTGTCAACTCTGCACCCTGGTTTACATCGGATCTTCGTCTGCTAAAAGTCAAAGGGCGTCGATTAGAACGCTTGTACTCCAAGACTGGACTTGTAGTTCATAAAGATTTGTATGCTGATCACATGCAAGTTTATAAGACTGCTCTTTCCACAGCAAAATCAGATTATTATGCAGGTTTAATTGGATCTGGTGTAGGAAACCAAAAATCTTTATTCTCTGTGATTAACACTATTTTAAAGCCACCTGAGTGTTCTAACGGGGATATAAACTCATTTATGCTCTTTTTTAATAAGAAAATTGAACACATCCATCAGCAATTGGTTTCACCAAACCCTGATCGGAACAAAACTCATTCTAGCTTTGCGCCATCTCCCTTATTTTCATTTTCTGTTTTTAAAATTCCAACAGTTGAGGACATTTGTTTCATTGTACAAAAATCTAAATCTGTCACCTGTCAATTGGATCCATTACCGACTCACTTGGTTAAAGCTGGTTTATCATTTCTTTCCTCTTTAATCACTGATATTATGCATGCATCACTTCTTACTGGCACTGTCCCTACTGCACTTAAAACTGTTGTTATAACACCTATTCTTAAGAAACCTGGGACAGACACAAAGAATTTTGCTAATTTTCGACCTATTTCAAATCTACCGTTTCTGTCAAAAATCCTGGAAAAAATTGTTGCTCATCAGCTCCGTGAACATCTCTCTTGCAATAATTTATATGAGCAGTTACAATCAGGGTTTCGTGCTTTTCACAGTGTTGAAACTGCACTTGTAAAGATTTCTAATGATCTATTACTAGCGGCTGATGCTGGTCTTCTATCAATACTTATACTTCTTGACCTTAGTGCAGCATTTGACACCATTTCACATCCCATACTTTTGAGCAGGCTGGAATCTATTGGAATTACTGTCACTGGTGTTCCCCAGGGCTCTGTTTTAGGACCTCTTCTGTTTATTATTTATCTTTTACCTATTGGCAGCATTTTTAGGAAATATGATATCCACTTTCATTGTTATGCTGACGACACCCAACTTTACCTGTCTTCTAAACCTTCTTCTAAGTTTCCCTCTTCTGTTCTTGGTGAGTGCCTAAGTGAATTAAAAGATTGGTTTTCAAGTAATTTTCTACAATTGAACAGCAGTAAAACAGAAATTCTTCTTGTTGGTTAAAAAAAAACAATAAGTTGAATATTTCTTCTCTGGAAATAAATAACTGTTCTGTTCCTCTATCGAATCAGGTCAAAAGTTTAGGTGTCATTTTTGACACAACTTTGTCTTTTGAATCTCACATAAATAGTGTTACCCGTTCTGCATTTTTCCATATTCGCAATATAAGTCGTCTGCGCCCTGTCCTTTCACTCAGGAGTACTGCTACGCTACGCTTGTGCATGCTCTTGTAACATCAAGAATCGACTATTGTAATGCTTTGTTTTATGGGCTTCCTTCCAAATCTCTTCATAAATTACAGTTAGTACAGAATGCTGCAGCTCGAGTCATTACCAAAACTTCCACTTTTGAACACATTTCTCCTGTTTTACAGAAGCTGCATTGGCTCCCGGTTAAATTCCGTGTGAATTTTAAAATTTTACTTTTAACTTACAAAGCACTTAACAATTTGGCTCCTTCATATCTCCATGATCTTCTTCATATACACACTCCTTCCCGCACTCTAAGATCTGCTTCTGCACTTACACTTGTTCAGCCACGCACTCGGACAACTTCTCTGGGGTCACGAGCTTTTGGCTTTGCTGCTCCCCATTTATGGAACTCTCTTCCTGTAGAAGTTCGCAACAGTTCTAGTCTCTCAGTTTTTAAATCTCGTCTTAAAACATATCTGTTTAGGCAGGCTTTTATGTGATTTAATGTTTGTTGTTGTACTGGTTTGATTGAGTAATGTCTTTTTTTTTTAATGAATTGTTTAAGGTGTCCTTGAGTGCCATGAAAGGCGCCTTTAAATAAAATGTATTATTATTATTATTATGCATGGATGGACGGACAGATAGATTGATGAATAGAAAGATGGAATGATACTGTAGATGGATGAATGGATGGACAGACGGACAGATAAATGGATGGACAGAAAGATGGATGGACAGAAAGATGGATTAATGGATGGATGGACAGAAATATGGAATTATAGATGGATGAATGGATGGATGGACAGAAAGATGGAATGATGGATGGATGGATGGAGACAGACAGACAGACAGTCAGACAGACAGTCAGACAGACAGACAGACAGACAGACTAGATAGATAGAAATATGGAATGACAGATGGATGAATGGACGGACGGATGGACGGACAGATGAACAGACCGACAGATAGATAGATAGATAGATAGATAGATAACAATTTGTCCTAGTATTAAGTATAATAATTTCCCTTATTATACAACAATGTACATAGCAACGTTCTACTTAACTGTATCAGAATATACAAAAAATTCAAGTAGGGCACTGAGTAAAACTCAAAACTTCCGCAGGTTGACGTTTCTCTCAGAGTAAAACAACTTCTCGTCCTCTCATTGGTTGAGTTAGAGTTAACCCGAGAAACATCTTTCCGTGCCGCTGATTGGACATCTCCGAACCACGTGATATCCCTTTAAGCTCTTTCTTGACTGTCCTCGACCATGGCCACTGAAACATTTCCACCTAATGACTAGGGCAGAGTTAACGTTACCACGCAAAGGATCGCGACTCATATCTGCTCGGTTTAAAGCGAAAACGGATATATAATACGACGAATGGCGGTTTGACTGCGCACGCGAGAGAGAAAACCAATCACTCGAGCACTTTTACGCGGGACGCCGGAGTTGGGATGTCGATATGACGCATCTTGAGTTGTTTTAACAGCTTGAGAAGTTGCAGCTTTTTCTTTTTCTTCACCTTTTACGCGTGGAAGAATGCCACAAGATTCAAGTGCCTTGTTTACACATTTCATTAAGCTTTTCTGTTCTTGAACTTCTCGGAATATTAGCGCCATCAGCTCCGAGAGAAGTCGCGTCCGTTGAGAGGAAACTGATTTCAAACCAGCAGCAGTAGAGTTTGTCCTTCCTTTAAAGAGAAAGCTGCGCCTCGCTCGCGCGCCGTCGATGACTCTCGACAACTTAAAACACTCCGCGATACTCACAACTTTGTTTAAAATGGCTGAAGATAATGATTTAATCGGTGCTACGGAGTTCATTAAAGGTGAGTTGACGTTGCTGAGGAGCTTCTGTTTGTCTAACTTTAATTCATTGTGTTGAGAAATACTCGCTTCAGCCTTCAGAGACCTGCACCAACTTTTGCAGCGTGTTATTGAATAATCGCTCATCTTATTTAACATGAAGCACGTTTTTTATTTATTTAAATGTCGTTTTAGTTTGATTTATGATGTTATTTTCTTTATAAAAATAATTAAGTTAATAATTAGCATGAAAATGGAAATAATTTAAATTATTACTTAAAATATTAATAACTTGTTTTGTATTATTTGTGTATAATAACGTGTCCACAGATAATGCATCAATCCTATTACCAAGATTACTGTCTTTTATGAAGAATCTCTTTATACAATTATGTGCATACATGGTCATAAAGCCATCACTTCTTTCAGGGCAAATGTTTTGTCTTTTTAAAAGGTCTTAAATGGTCAACCCTGTTATTCTCATTTTGTGTAATAAACTGTTGGTTACTGAAAATGGGATATTTTTTAGAAATATCAGCATTTATCTTTAATAAACACTTGGTAGCTTAATGATCTCAAGCACATGACTAGTGATGGATAAATGAACTGTCAACCCGGTTTACTCCTGCTATATATACCTTAATATAATTATGTCACAATGCAGTTTATACTAATGGTGGCATTTCTTTGTGTAATAGAATTTTTTTTTTTAAACCCATGTGAATTCATAGATTTTTCGATTTTATCTTTCAGAATGAATATATACATATTAGATTTTCTCTTATTGGCTAAAGTCCCAGTAAAATGATAATTCACATTCATATTTAAGTGTATTTAAAGCTACAGTGGGATAAGTCCATTGTTGCAGATGATTAAACCCAAGCCAGTTATCTGCTGACAAAATCTTATCTCTGTAGAGTATTAATAGTTGTTTTATAACTGTACCAGCTTGTTTAACCAGCCATGTGTAATTTTTTCCCTTTTTTCCAGATCGACTCTATTTTGCAACATTACGGAGTAAGCCGAAAAGCACCGCAAACACGCATTACTTCAGCACAGATGAGGAGTTTGTGTACGAAAAGTGAGTTCTCCCTCCCTCAGTCATCTTTCAGAGTCAAAACCCCCAGCAGGCGGGAAACTGTTCCAAAGTCTGTTACATAACTCTTTAATCGAATGCTTCCTTTAGTAAAAGTTTAATTTGATCTTTCCAGCGTTCCATAATGGGCCTGTCAATCATTTGTTTAGAATTTCTGCGTGTGGGAAGATTAGAGAAAAATGGAACTAATGTTCTTCGCATCATTCTGACAGATATTTTGAAAGAAAACACTTTGCGGCTGACTTCCAACGATAGGTTATTGTTTTTTAGAAGACTTTTAGAAGACTCTTTTTAAAAAGATTCTTATCATAATTGCAAATTTCAATGTTCGAATAAAGAGTACGTTCCATTATGTAAATGTATTGCTTGTATTTGAAACTGCAAGTGAACACAACGTATGCATAGTACATTCCAACACAGGAACTAGATTTTTTTGTCTTTCTGTATTCGTTTAACACCTGCATTGGCTTTCTTCCATGTCTTTGGGCCACAGATTGAGGCAGTAAAAGGCCCCATTAGCCATTCTGTCCATGTTGACTATTTAAATAAATGTTTTTACTTCTTAAACAATACATTTTAAAGACGTTGCTCTCTTTTATAGCTTCTATGCCGATTTTGGACCCCTCAACCTCGCTATGCTGTACAGATATTGCTGTAAACTCAACAAAAAGCTCAAGGTGAGTCCACCACCTGCTCGATTTGTTACGTTCCTCCTGAAGAATGTGCGGTATGTTGCTACGCCAATGAAAAAAATCTGAGGAATTTGCACTCTCGCCCCGTTGCTGGATATTTTGGGCTGATGTGCTGACGTTTCCTTTGTTTGTAATATAGGATGGGAATTTAAACCTAATGATACAGCATTGAACTTCAGCTACAGCTAGAAAACATCCCCTTCCACCCTCACTTTATCAAGCCATCAGCACGTTTTATGCCACGTATGTAAGGCGAAACTGCTTGTGCTCCTTTTAAATAAAAGCGACTCTCTGAACAGAGGCTCAATAGGATAAAACAACAGTTTAAATGTTTTTACATACTCTGTATTAATAAAATAATTAATTAAGCTTCCCCAAGTGCCTTGCACAATGGTGCGTCTTGATCACTTTGGAGACTGAACCAATCACCTTCTGGTTGCAAACTTAAGACCTATCTACTAGGCCAAAGTTTCACTATTCAGATCTTACGTTCTCTTTCCCCACAATTGTCATGGCATTGAACAGAATTCCAGCAAGGTACAGATTACGATCTACTTCAATCTCAGTGCCCACAGAAAGTGAGTTGCAAGTTATGTCACCGTTCCTGATCTCTAAGGCCTGATCCTTCCTTCTATCAGATGTAACAAATGTTGGCATTAGATGTGACCTTTTTTCTTTCATCCACTCAGACTTTAGCAGCAGACACTGGCGTTGGCCTTGGCCAAGGATTTATGAAGGGGGATTAGATGTCCGAGTAGTGCTCTGCACACATCTGTTGTGATGGGGGAGGGTTATTATGTGATCCATCCCAATCCATCAACTCACAGATTTTCATTTGGTTGCTAATGTAGACACGGTCTAAAGGGAACTGCTTTGTCTTGTTTACCTCCTGTGAAATTCTAGCTTTTACTAGGGTTACGCTAACTGCTTTCCAAAACCTAGTGAGCTTCCTTGCTTGCTGCTCCCTATGTAGACAGTTACCTTCTAAGGCAGCATTTTATCTGAAATGTAACCTCATAGGTGACTGATTTAGAACACTACAAGGGTGCAACTCGGTTAATTCCTATAGTTTTACAACAGTGCGTTGTTAAGATAACAAACTTTGTGAACAAGTCTGTTTTTTAATTGGAACTTTATATTTAATTTTCAAATGAAATAAGTACATTGTACACCGTCCTAGTATTCTGAACTCATTGTGATGCATTCTGGGACCTTCTCCGCTAATGATACATGTGGTTCTTCCTAATATTTTGGCTAAAGGTTCGTAATAGTGCAATTCAGCCACCTGCCTTTTTTGAAAAGAACCTTTGCGGTTTAGGTAGGCAGCTCACGTGGTTTTGGAGCGAAGCTACAATATTCCTCCGCTGGAAATGTAGTTGTTAAGATTCATCAGTCTTCAGGAGCATAAAAACGGTTAACTTGACATGCCTCCAACTTTAATTTCCAATTTGCAATTTAGAGGTTAGCAAAGAGGACCAAACCAAAAGTACACAAGAAGTTAATGGTGTCCTTGTACTGATTAATTCCGCTGACATGTCCACTTTCTTAAGCAACTGTGCAAGCGAAAAGAAGGCGTTTGAATAATAATCAACCATTTTATCTTTGTGTTTTGTTCTGTGTTCCTAAAGCTGGCAAGGTGTAGTTCTCTCATGTGTTCATGTTTTGGAATTTTAAAGGTAAAGTCCTGTGGTAAAAGCATGTGTTTCCCTCCTAACCACTTTCACTATGTCCACGCCCATCCAACCACATGCGAATATGACCGCCTGTTTGTAATTTTACTAGTTGTTGCCTTGGGGATGATTTTTTTTCTTTTTTTTTTCTAACCTCACCGGTTTGGGCCTGCATGATTGGTTGTAGGCTGGAGGAACCAAGCAGCAAGAAAGGGAAGCTTGGGTAATATCTGTTCTAGTATCTGGTTATCACAAGGTCAGCTTTCTAGCATTGCTTAGTGGATCTTGTGCAATCTCAAGTTGGTGTTTTTAAAGCACAATCAGTTTAAAAAACACTGTCATTCTTGAGATTGCTTTAGTTTTTAAGATGAATTTAATTTTCTACAGATTTCTTCCCCTTAATAGCATAATCACCTCCTGCATGTGGATGTTGCTGTTTTACATGACAATGACAATTAACTTTTTGAGTTAAGGTTAACATTTCGCTTATTGATTTGCCTGTGAAGTAAAAAAAGGGTTCAACCCTGTTACTTTGACTCTGTGAGAAGAGATCAAGAGAGGCTAGAGAAAGGAAAGGATATCGAGTTTCCAAACTAGTTGACATTCAATATTGTTTTGCTTATCGATTTACCTTGGAAAGATGAACAGGTTCAACCCTGTTACTGTGACTCAATGAGAAAAGATGACCTCTACATTTTCACTTTCCAAACTAGTTGACATTCAGTATTGTTTTGCTTATTGATTTCATTTTGGAAATATAAAATAATTGAACTGTTACTTAAATTTTGAGAAAGATTACTTGTAGATTGTCACTTTCCAGACTAGTTAACATTTAGTTTTGCTGTGCTTATCGATATAACTTGGAAGGATAAAAGGGTTCAACCCTGTTACTATTACAATACTTTATTGTTACTATATACTCTGAGAAAGAATGACTTTTACACCTTCAATTTGCAAACTAGTTGACATGGAATATTACTGTGCTTATCATTGAAAAGATAAAAGGTTTCAACCCTGTTATGACTTCACAAATTTTTTTAAAGTTAAGACAGAAAATATTAAAAAAATTTATTAAAAAGGCAAAAAAGGTCATTAAAAAAAAAAAAAAGGTTCTGTTAAAAAAAAAAAAAAATCTCAGCTTAGAGAGCTTTTGGAAAATTAATTTCTTTAGTTTTACCTTTGGTATGTCTCTTTTTCTTTGAGGGTGGATGGTAGGTGGAAAAGTTTGAATCCTCATTTGTTGTGCCGGCAGTTTGTTTCCACTGTTATTCCTACCCAGCCAAATCTTTACTCTGCGGCATGTGGAGCGACACAGGAACAGATGCTTTGAGGGCTTTTCAGTTCAGCTCGGCTCTGGCACAGATTATTCTGAAGCTTTTGGCCTGTGTCTATGCACGAGTTGCCTTTTAGCAGCTACATGCTGTCTCTCTTCCGCACACATTGCGGCACACCTGCAGCACTTCCCTTCATATTACTGCAGCAGATGGGGCAGATGCTCCAACATCTGTCTCCAAATTCCTTCATGTAAAACACGTTCAATTGAATCATCAAGAGAACACCTCAGGCTAGGTTAAGTACACATAAAGGTGTTTTTTAGGTCTGTGAAAATGATTTTTATTGATGTGATTCTCATAACCTGTTTCCCGAACATCTAACCAGCCATGTTAACTGTAAATTGGTTTGGAGTGATTTTATATTAACCAAGATTTTAATCTTTAATCAAGATAAACCAACGAATTAAGTGGTTATTGCAGTTTTTTTTTCTCTTCATGTTAAAATGCTTTAACAAAAAGATTGATGCACTGACTGATAAAAACAAAATCTTTATCCAATTTTTATTGGAGTTCCTTTAAATACCATTATAGTGAAAACCATGATAAATGGGTGATGAATTTGGAAACATTTCAAATTTTTGTATAAAAATGCATTTAAATTTCTGTTAACGAAAACCAAGCAGTTTTATGAAATGTTTGGTTTGTTAAAATGCTTTTTGGCAAAAAGTTTAACGGTTGGTATAAATTGCGTAATGTAACGAACTACATTTCAGTTTCTGAAATTGAAATGCAAATGTTTTATATTTTTGAAAATGTTTAAATATTTTTGGACTAAACATGGGAGTTTTGATTTGATACAAATTGACTGTATAATGCAACATATGTTGCATTAGTTTCTTTGAAATGCTTTTATGTCAGTAGGATTTTAAAGAAATTAGCAAATTTTGTTATATTTTTAATGAAAATAAGAAAATCTTATTTTGTTGACTAAACTTGGTGTTTGTTAAAATAACAAATACAAAAGTTTTGTGGGGGGAAAAAAAAGTCCATTAATCTCTTAACATTGGTTTAAAGTCATGTTTTACGTTGTAGTTATCAATGCAGGTGTTTTTTTTTTTTTATGTTTATTTATTTTTATTTTTTTAAATGACATTAATGCTGTTTGGTACTTAAATTGCAAAATGATTTCTGATTAATGTACATATCGTTTTTGCTAAAAACTTACAACAGGTAAGTTGTGCAACCTTATGCTATTTCATTTTCAATAAAAACTACATTGAACAATTGATGTAATCCAAGCTATCCAGAATAAATTGTATATTTTCAAAGCATTTTCTTACTTTGTTTACAATGCATTTGTTTTTTTTTTGTTTTTTTTTCAGTCATTTACACTGACCAGAAAGAGGATTGTGCACTACACCAGCTTCGACCAGCGCAAAAGGGCTAACGCTGCTGTGCTCATTGGTGCTTATGCTGTGAGTATCTCACTTCTGTCTTTCCCTCTGTCTTCCTCTGTAACTGTCATCAATTGCTTTCACCAGTCTCGAGGATTCGCATTCATGGCCGAATCTGTCATGCCCCTGCAAATTAGCCATTCAGCTGTTTCCATTAAAACCAATAATCCTCCCACATTGACAGCAAATTCGTTTGCCATACAAAGTCGTCTCGGATGTTTGCCAGTGTCTTCATTCCAGACTCCCCCTCAGAGACAGCGACAGAGTGCTGACTGACTTGTGCGTCCCCCGCGTTGTGGCGGCACAAGAACTATGTCCTTGACTGGATCGCATGCCAGTTTGTCCTGTTCCACTGCATTCATTCATGTAGACCACAGTGTACACAGCGGTCCTTGTGAAACACTATGGCCGTATGAGCCATTCCAGCTGATTGCGCCAATGGACCTCTCCTCTTCCTGTTCGTGTTGCACTTAAGTCTGGGCAGATTTAGTACTCAGATGGCACCGTTGGCTTTGTCAAAGTAATGTGGGTCAGTGTACCATTTTGATCAGCCCTCCTTTTAAATTACTTACCAGTTTTACAGGGTCATGGCACCAATTTTTTCCCCAATAATATTCATAGCTTGATCCGCAATTAATCAAGCATGCACATCTGCTCAGTATATTATGTTTATTTGTGCTGATTTGTACAGTCAAAGCAGCTGCTGTCTCACACTATGAGATAAGCTGTGGGAGATAAGAATGCCTCTTTCCTCATGAATATTGATGAGTCCTAAATGGCAACATGGACAGGAAGTGGTATGAGAGATGCATCTCCAGTTTCCTTCAAACTGAACTGAAAAGGGTGTTCTGCAATATCAACATCTTTTTTCACCTGATTCTGGTCTTTTCAAAGAGGTGGGGATCTGATGTACATTTGCTTTTCTCTGGATAAGGGCCATGACGAGTGATAATCTGGTTTTCTGTATAATCTGGTTTTGGACTGTGATGCAATACTTGCCACCATAAATCTTGTGCTGGATGTTTGTACCTGCGACTCCACTTTCCTCTTATGGTTGTGGTTTCCTTATTTATTTTGTTATTTTGCGAAGTATTCAGAACTATAGGTCAAAAGTTTGGAATAATTAAAAATGTTCAAATGTTTTTTTTTAAAGATGATTCTTATGCTCGGCATTTTAAAATCATTTCTAAAGGGCCATGTGACACTGAAAACAAGAGTAATGGCTAAAAATTCAGCTTTGCATCATAGTAATACATCTTTTTTTTTTTTTTTCCACAATTATGATTTCAGTGTGAACAGTCAGAATTCATTGTTTAACCTAGGTCTACATTCATAAAAATGATTTATCCATAAAACTTGACATGCAATTCACAACTCAATTTACAGCTGGGATAAAACAAGTTATATGCAAGTATATTTTGGGGAGAAATGTACATAAAACCCTTATATATGTATAATTTGACACTAAGTTTGATGAACTTGAAATGAGTGTACAGCATTCAAAAGATTGTGAGGTAAACTTGACAAAAAATGTACAGAAAATGTGGGCTGCTTTCATTTTTGTCTTTGCAATTCTAATTATCTTGCAAATATCCCTCAAAGTTGGTGTACTTCCTCAAAATCAGTCTACTAGGAATAGTCGCCTTTTTCCTCCCAGTCTAAATTTAGTTTGAACCTTGATCCCAATTTTTAATTTAGTTGTCTTTAATGGAAACTCATTTTAGCTTCCTTCAAAAACCTAACCTCTGGAGACGGCCATCAAATCTTGCAGATTCTCTCCTATAGACTCAATAAAGCTTGTGTTTTAAATAATTCTCTCATTTACTGGCATAATCATTTCCAAATTGCATAAAACCTAGTTTCTGCTCTACATGGTCTTGCCCATCACTCACTGCGTGCATGGATATGTGTTCAATGTAGTGCTTTTGTCTGTCTGCTCTTGAAATGAATTTTCTGTAAGTAGGTTTTTATTGATCCAGGCTTGTGTGGGATGCACTCCTCTGGCAAGCGCAGATGTTTGCTGCTGATTTGCCCTGCGGTAGATGACCCAGTTTTATCGTATGAAGGAAATCATTTGTAGCTGTGCTAAGATCTTCCATCTGAGTCAAGTGGGACAGTAGGTCGCAACACAAACAAACAAGCGCTGACCCTTCTCACGGGACTGAACTTAATCTGCCGAACTGTTCAGCTAATTGTTCGGCCGGTGTATATTTCATGAGCTCGTGCACAAATTATAAAGCTATGGTCTCCTGCACAGACACAGCCTTCAAAAGCAAAACAAGAACTGGGAGTGAGGTCAAGTTTCAGTGTGGTCAAGTACTGGAGATCTCAAAGTTCGGTTTAGCCAAAAATTGAAATTCTGTTTGTTGTTTTGAAGAGTGTGCGGCTTGCTCTTTCCATGCCATTAGCAGTTCGCAAAGACCCAAACCCTTTCGTTACTGTTGCTACATCCGACAAGACATGACGCTCTCACACAGTGAAAAACACATCACAGCGCAAAGAGCAAACTGACAATGCGCCAACAGACCAGAAAGAGCAGGTTACTTTTAGTGTGAAACAAATTCTAAGCCTGCAGATTTTGTCACTTTTTTTAAAGAAATTTAAAACAATAAATAGTGTTTTGTTGCTTTTTTGTGTGTCGTGACGGATCCCTGAAATGCCTCCGTTCAAGTGAACCCATCATCTCTTCCAATTTACTAGTTTTTGCACAAAATAAACATAAATGAAAATCAAACTTGCTGCAACTTATAGTACAAATAATGCAAAACACATTTGGATTTGTGGCTAATCTAGTGCATTTCCCACATGCCTGTAGTTTGTTTTGTTTAGTAATTCGTTTAGGTTTGGCATTTCTAATAAGTGTTGTTTTAAATAAATGTCAGTGTAATTTATGTTTGCTTTATACTTTATTTTTTTCATTCCTGTTTTTTATTTTATTTTTATTTAGTGGATTGCTTATGGAGTGAAGGACACGAAATTACGAGTTTATAGTGGTTTTATTTTTTATAATCAATAAAATTCATTAATGAAACCGGTGTTTAACGTTTCGTCGATGCAACTTATGTTTGCACACTTTATCTACAGAAGAAAATATTCTTTATTTATGGAAAATCCCAATTATAAGAGACGTAGCTATGTCAGTTTGTGAATGAATCATTCCTTCTAGCTTAATCATTTCAGTAGATCACTTGTAGGCCTGAATGATTTATTCACAACTCAATTTTCTGTGAAAATGTGTCATTTAATTTAATATTTTAATGTTTTTGTGCTTCTGTTTTGAAGCTTCACACTCATTCTTTTGTAATTGCATGGAAAAGAGTGAGCAAAAGTTTTAATTTTTCTTCCTTGGACAAAATAACATTCAGAAAAAACTGAGTTTGAGTAAATGACATCATTTTAATTTTTGAGTTGACTGACCCCTTTTTCTTTGTTTAATTCAAGATGGACTTTGGCACGGTTCACATACATTTCTTTTTTGTGGCACCATACTGCTGTATTCTGACATCAAGCCACAAAAATGTTGAAGGAGTGAGCAGAAATCTTATTATGGAGTCCTTTTCTATGATGTCAAGAGGGATTGATGTGGATGTAGGGAGTAGATGACCGCTAAAACCCGTCGCTTCAGCAAGTCTGTGTGCGACTGCCGCACTGTGCCGTGACAAGTCGTCCCAGCTTGAGAAGGGCCCCATTGTGCTGAGCCACAGCATCTCAGCTGTGTGACACATTCTGCCCGAACATCACTTCCCTGAAAGTGCATTTGTGTATGGGACAGAGAGGAAAACAGACAGACATGGAGAGAAGAAAGATTGAATGGGGGGTGGGAAGTAGCGGTGTCCCATTTGTGTACAAATGGTTATTTCTGGAAGTAAGATTGTGATTAACTGATTTTACAAGAAAACTTATTTTGCACGATTGTCGACTAAAATATTTTCATTTCAGCCAGTGGACTGGATTAAAATGATGACATACTGGCTAAATTTAAAAGATATTTTCACTGACTAAAACCAGAAAAATTGGGCATCTAGAAATGAATAGTTTCAAACCAATCACCACCGCCCCCCCCCACCCATCAGTTAATCCAATTGTAAACCATTTTAAAGAAGCAGTTCGCTAATAAGTAACGTGTTCAAAGTCTGTGTTCAAACTGCCATTTTAATATTATTTAAATAAAATTATAGTATTTACCTAATATTTGAAGTTGGCTTATATATATATATATATATATATATATATATATATATATATATATATTTATTTATTTATTTTTTTACATTTCAGTTTTCATTATAATTTTGTTTTAGTAATTTTAGTACTTCAGTTTGTTTCACTTTAACATTTCTCATTTTAGATTTTTTTTTTAATCTTTAACACTAACGACACTTGTGTTAAAGCCTGTAGAATTAGCACCTAGCATTCAGCTGCTTCGCTGGTGCACTAATGTCATTTACTGTTCATGTTTCTCGTCTCAGGTGATTTACCTAAAGAAAACACCAGAGGAAGCCTACAGAGCCCTTATTTCCGGCTCCAATGCCTCATATCTTCCCTTCAGGTAAGACGGCCACCACATATCCACATCTTTTGCAAAAATAGAATTTTAAAAAAATGCCTGTTTTTGTCAAACCTTTGCTTGTATATATTTTGCCTCATTTCTCCCACTTTTCTCTCTCTCTCTGACTCTATCTCTCCCTTGCTTATCGCACACTGCACTCTAATCTGATCTGAAACTTCTTTGCCCGGATAAATATACAAGCAAAGTGGAAAAACAGCACGGACGTTTTGCGAGCCAAGAGGCTGACAGGCCAGATAGTTGTTGTCGTGCATCCATGTAGTGATGCTCATATTTGCAGCGGGATTAGATTATTTTGCCCCTGCGGGTCGACATCTCTGGCCTTTCATTTGGGATTACAGCGTGCGGCTGGGTCCACACTCTCATGTAATCTCTTTTCTTGAGCTGAATTCTGGACTCGGTTCCAAACTGTCCCAAAGGACAGGACACGAAAACCTTTGAGCTGACGGCCGTACGCCAGGCTGAGCAGGACGTACGTAAGGCCGTTGAGCAGGATTAAAACCATCTGTGGCAGGCTCTAGACTCAGTGCAGCCGGTGTGTAGTGGTAAACTGCTCTGTCAGATTTGTGAATGGGTCACTTTGTTGGATAATAGTGTTGTCATTTTTAAATGTAAGTAATAGGTGTTCACTTTTACTTTTGTGTAACTGTTTAACTGTTGAAATTGAATCACTAGACTCTAGAGGGGATTCATTAGTAGTGTTCCCATGCAGTATAATGTTTAAAAGGGAAAAA
Organism: Carassius gibelio; assembly: GCF_023724105.1. Lineage (NCBI taxonomy): Eukaryota > Metazoa > Chordata > Actinopteri > Cypriniformes > Cyprinidae > Carassius > Carassius gibelio. Next base: position 24,465,295 of record NC_068417.1, on the reverse strand, counting down.
ATCGTTTTTAGTCACGGCTTGGTGGTTAGCATGCAAAAAAAATGATGTATTTAATAATTAAAAAAATATATCATATGTAATAATAAATAAAAGTAGATGACAATTTGGCCTTAAATATTTTGAATATTTTTCAAATGTTAATATAACATTAAGTATATTTTAATTTAATAAAAAAAAATTATCATGTGAGATTTTTTTCTTTCTTGTTGAAATACAAACAGCAGGAATATTAGACTGCTGTCACTTTAAGAGCTGCCCAGATCCAATTTACTGTTACATATGTTTTCATTCTCAGCTGTTTGCTTTAACTTGAGACCTAAATTACTGTGTTTATGAGGATACTTGCATAGAAAGACATTTAGACACAAACAAATGTGTGTATTTAACAGTTCTATAAAACGGTAAAAATAACTCCCGTGCTCTGCGCACCATCTTCATGTGCACGCGCCTCTCAGACAGCACACACATAGTGAAATTAGTTCTCTTTCACTACTGATTGCATTTCAACGGCTTAAAATCACTTGTTTTTAAACTGAAATGATAAAAAATTCAATCTATACGTTTTTGTGACCATGTAGCACAGCAATCTTATGCGAGCAACCACAAATTCCTACTGTTTATTCGTGTCCACCGGTATTTTGCCTGCCCCTATTTTAATTACATTCTATGAGATGTTAAACATGGTCTTATGACCTTTAAATATGAATTTAAATATTGAGTGTATTTTAATGAATAACCTTTTAATAAATATTTTTAATCATGTATTAAATTTGATTAGAAACTTTGCAAAGGTGAGAAAGAAAGAATAGGTTTAAAACAAAATTTCAAGTTAATTTCTGGGGAAATTGACTCGTATCTCATTTTTGAGAACAAACTGTGTTATTTATTCCATAATATTCCTTTCTTACAGTTGTATGGTGGTCACATGATGATTAATGTGTCTCCCAACTCGGTGCGAGTCTATTTTTCCTGTCATGCTATGTGTAAGACACATCTGTGCCAGTGTGACTGCTGTTTGGTTTTATACCGCCCAGTCGCCCTGTTAGATGCTAGCCGTGGTTCCAAGACGCCCCCCTGCTGTTTCTTAAAATGACGAAGAATTCCCATGGAGGTATTATTTCATCTAGAACATTGCTATTCCTCTTGTAAAACCACTCTGTCACACAAATCACAGACACATGGCATTTTTCATTACCATGTAGTTAGTATTCCTGGTTAGTCAGAGCTCTTGGTGGTTTGCCACCATCAAATGAGATTTGACCCCTCAGCTCTGCCCTCCCTATTTACTGACCCAGAAACACAAAAGTCTTAAAGTTCACCCAGGCCAAGCACATAGCTGCATATTCTATTATGCATGCATATATAATGAGGGACACGAAGAAAGACGGGGTGACCCATCGAACAGAAACACTCATTGTTAAAGTGGACTCTCTTTAGCTAATGATTCAGAGCTGTATGCACTGAATAGTGAAGAGGCCTACATTTTCTAAATCTGCAATCTTCAGTGCAGTCCCATGATGCTTTTAACCGAGGGTTTATGGAACAGACCGTATATATATGTGCTTTCTGAGATGAGCTGTAAGTGCTTCCGGTATAGATTAGCTCTGGCCTTGGAAACATCCTTCGCTGAATGCAAACAGGAAAATGCAGCTTTGTTTTTAAGTGCTGTTATTAATGCTTTTCCCAAAAGGCTGAAATCCCCCTTTGGTTTTCTTTGTAACACAAACTTTCGTGTCATCAAGGGAATTTTTTTTTTTCTTTTTTCCACTCATTGACTGCCATTGGTGTCTGAAACCAGAAGGAATTATGTTACTCATTGGTGGGTTTATTGGTCAACATGTCTATTGTGTGGGCATTAGTTCAATTGCTCTTGTGCTTTATTTCTAAGAGATTAACCTTTGTCTGACACTTCCTTTTGAATCGCAGTTGAGTCATTATCAAAAAATATGTTGGCTTTCTGACCTGCAAAATGTTTTTGAATTAAATTCTGTTTTCCCTAAAAAGTGTTTTAACTATTAGGCTACATATAGCATTTATTTGGTGTTTAGTGATATTTAGTACTTGAATTGATGTGAGCAAAACAATTTCATATTGTTAAATAAAATATTTGGTCATAAAAGTATGCCTTTCATAAGGCATTTCTTAAATATTTAATCTTATAGTCAAGGCACATACTCATTACAGTTTTTAAAGACTGAACTAGTTTATAAAAAACAACTGCTCCTTGGGCTTGTCTACACTTGTTGGGAAGCAACTATTTATCTTCGCCACTTAATATTCAGTGGCATCTAGGTCACCATTATTACCATTAGTGTTTTATCCTGCTTATTGTGAAACTGGCATTGTCAATGTGACAACATTTTTAAAATATGAAGTGTACACTTGTTTTATAGTCCTGGTTAGAGCATGATCTTGATATGTGGACAAGCAAAGGTTAAACTACTAAGATTCAAGTCCTGAAGGAAACAGCGAGTCTGCTGGTACTTTAAATTAGTCATTGTGTATAAAATCCTGCAGAATGTTTACTAGTTATACCTCTTGTGGCACTTCTTTTACTCTGTTTGCAGTTCTATCCATCTTGAAGGTTAATTGGGCTCTTGTTTCTCCACAAAGATGTGATTGTTAGCAGCGTAGCTGTAGCCATGCTACTCGTGGAGACAAACAGTGCGACATTTAGTTATGTAATGCTTAGCAATTGGTTAATTCAGGAAGTAAACCATTGTGTTGTCTATGAGAGGGAAGGGGTCCTGATGGGAAACAATGAACGGGACATAACATTGAATAAAGTGAAGCTCTGTGTGACACCCAGTACGTCACCAAAGGAACAAATTACAAGATGTTGGCTGAGAAGGTATGTTTATTTCTGAAGTAATAAACTGCTGCACCTTTTTCATCACATTTGTTCTTGTTCCAAAAAGAGGGCTTGAATGGATTTTAGTTGGCCACTTTTTTAGACTATTTTAGTAGCCCTACAAAACCTGGGAATGTTGGGTTTTGATCTTGGGTAAGCAAAAGTTTATCCAGCCAAAATGTGTGCACATTGATCTTGGTCGCAAAGCAGCATTTTCCCACACCAAGGCTTACTTGGAAATAAACTTACATAGCCTACAAGTTTACACCTAATAATGGTATCCACAACATGACCTGAAATGATTGTCTTCAAGCAAGATCTTTTAGCATGACATTTGAAAGTAACCTGATAGTTCAGATGGTTTCTTGGCAGTGTAATCTATAGCCCCTTTCACACTGCACGCTGGTCCCAGAAAATTGCTGGATTGCTTTCTGTGTGAACACAAACACGTCCCAGAATTGATTTCAGGATCGATCCTGAGTTGAGGATCTAGTAAAATTGCCGGGTTCAGTCCCAAAACGAGTACTGTGTGAACAAAAGCCAGAACCAATGCCATTAATGGTGTGTTGTAGTGATGACACACGATATCGTGTTTCTCTTTTACTGGGTGTTTTGAAGGCAGATCAACATTCGCAACAAAAAATATGTGCAAACTGTAATGAAGCAGAGATCAGGTATTTCCTCACTATCCGTGCTGAAGCTGAGAGTTTTCGCCAGCTTAAGTGAAAGTTAATGTGCCTAGCGTTTTCAACTCGTACATTACAAGTCACATCCTGATGTCACGTGTTATTACGGGACCTTTACGAGTTGTGTGTGAATGCATGCACAGATTCCGGAAAAACATTGGCAGTGTGAATGAACCAAAATCTTGGGAACAATTGCCTAGACCCATTACCCATGTATTTTATGGAATCTCAGTGTGAAAAGGGGCTTATGTTCAAGTAAAAAAAAAAAAAAAGTAAAAAGTATGCGTTCATTATACAAATATTGAGAAATATTGAGAATATTGCTTTTGTAACCCGGATCGGGGGCTTCAGTCTGCAGTGGACAATTCAGACCTTGGCATTGCAGTCTCATTTTGTAAGAATAGGGAAATATCTTTCTCTGTCTGCCCAAATATTTGACCATACTAAGAGAAAAGCAGTGACAGTCTTTCAGAGGATGTAAGCAAGTCCTACTCTGAACTGTATGGCAAGATCTAATTAGTTTTTTTCAGTCCATTTGAGCCCAACTAATCCAGATATAGCACGATAGAGTAATAGTCTTCTGGGTCTCTTTAAGGAACTCCACACCCATTCCTGTGTGTGCAAGGGGGGAGGGTCACTTCCGAGATTGGGGTTCCTGTTTCTTTAAAGTTTCACTACTGCATGTGTATGCCAAATTTAATCCGATGAACTCATGTATTCCTTCCTTAATCGATCGACCTTGCATACAGTAATCTTTTGTATGTTTTTCCACCAATTCTTGGGTCAACTAATAAAAATCCAATCAGAATTCGTCTCTTGGGCTTTTGTTGCCGTGTCATTTCATTCGGCTTTAGGTCGGCTAAGCTGTATCTGTCTTGCCAAGCTGTTGTGTGCATTGAAAGCTTTTAGACTTATTAAATCATATTTGAATCATGAAGATACCCAGCCTACCAAGTCTCAGAGGAACTTTGACCCTGTATGATTACAGCATCTACTGCAGTGGCTGTAAATCTGTATTTGCTAAAACAAATCATGTCTGCGTCTGTGGTATTACGTAACGGCGCTGAAGTGCCGCTTGTGGTTTTGGCATTTGTAAGCTTGTTCTGCTTTGCTCCTCTACAGTGCTCACCCAGGACACACCCTGTGCTTAACAGCTCTGTTTATCCCAGCCTTCTGAACCCAGTCTAAGACCGTAAAGAAGCAGATTTATATGTGAATGCATTGACCAGCCCTCTCTGATAACTTCTTTGTTGGAGAAACTAATTGCTATCGATGCATTCCCATGAGATAGCATTGTTTGACCTGCCACTTATGGTAAAGGCTCTTGAGCCTGTAATTGTCGTTTAGTCAGAACTATCCGTCACATTGTCTAGTCTAGAGATTTGAGTTTTGGGCTGATCACCGAAAGTTCCAGACCCCACAAAGGGCAAAACCGATGTGCCCCTGTGCATGGCACTTGACCTTTGTTTACTCTGTAGGGGATTGATCTTGCAAGTTGCCTTGAATAAAAGCATCTACTGAATGTCCAATTTGTAAATGAAAAGTGGAAAAAATGTGCCATTTTTAAATTAGGTTTGTCTAACTCCTGGCCTCCACTCCCAGAGGTGAGACATTACATAATCCTCAGGATGTAAGTCTGTAATCGGTGCCAGTAAGCTGCTGTGTATTACAGCCAAATCGATTGGCTCAACATTTCTCTGTGCTGTGGAAAAGGAAGATGAATGAGCCACTGGCTGGTGGGAAAGGCTCCAGCTGTATCTTCAAACATTTCTTGGATCCTGCTGGTACAGATAATTGTGTGGAAAAAAAACTTCAAAGCTCTGTTGGAAACTTGCTTGGGTTTTCTTATTGTCTCCCTTAAAAAAAAAAGAAAAAAAATGACTGCTTGTTAGTGTTTATCTTCATATTTGAGTTGAGGCATTTGGGCTAGGAACCAAAAGTCGCAAGTTTAAATCCATCTCGTGTTTTCCTTGAGCAAGGCACTTTAACCATTCTTTGTTTCAAGGGGAATACTGAGGAACTTAAAATGGAAACATTGCTTTGAAAACCATTCATTGGTCGGCGCTGATAGCCTTGCTGTGACCCGAGTTCCCCTCTCTCTGCCCTGTGCTTTCCCGTTGCAACAAAAATATAATTCATTGTACCTTGAAGAAATCAACCTAGTAATGATAGACTTATCAAGTCTAATGAGTTTGTTACCTCGAAGCGGCGGACCAATACACAAGACCTCCATGCCCTCTTCTGGGAGTTATGGGATTGCATATACGAGTACGTGGTGTTTGTGTGGGTAAATGGAGCCTGATACTTTCCATTGAGGCACGCTGGGAGACTTCTGAAAGGATCCCTGCAGAACACTGACCCACTTTTTATGCAACCCAGCCTGCATCATAAAGAGCGAATTAAGCGCATGCATAATGCAAAACTCAATTAAAACGGACACAAAGAACCTGTTCCTTGACGTGCGTTCAACAAGGGATGGTGTATAGGTCCCTTTTAGTTTCTGAGGCATTAGGCATTTCATTACAACCCTGGCTTCCCCTTGACCCAATGACATAATTGTAGGTACACAAACAAACGAACTTGGAGAATTGAAAGTGTTCAAAACATTCCTGTCCATGACATTAAATTTGCCTCGACTTTGTAGATGTAACCCATCATGTTGCTGGCTTCCCACACTCGTACACTCTCCACAGCAAGGTTAACGTTCTTCAAAAACGCATGACAAAAACCAGCACAGTCTCGCATGTCGCTTTACCTTCACTCTCACATCCAAACACAAAGGCCCTGACCCCGTTACTTGTATTCATGGGCAGGTAATGGTTTACTCTGGATGAAAGCAGACCACCTGAGAGCAGTGGTTTGAAATTAGCGTCTATGTTCCTGTTCTTTGTGCATAACATGACTTGATATTCTTGTTAATATTCCTGTGGTTGTTTCTTTCTTTTCTTTTTTTTTGTTCGATTGTATTTTGTGTAAATACACCCACACAATTTTAACATGCCTTCTTGTTTTCTCTTTCAGGGATGCTTCATTTGGGAATTGCACATACAACCTGACGGTCCTCGACTGCTTGCAAGGCATTAGGAAGGTGAGATGTTCACTATAGTACTATATAAATGTTTATCTGTAAAGTGATCTATCATTAAAAAATAACTAATGCAAATTCATTAATCAGCTTACATTAGTACAAAAGATATAGGTTTAAGTGGTTCAGCACTCAACCTGTACACACCAATCCTGGATTATACTCACAGGTGCTAATCGACTGCTTAATCATCCAGGAACATTTGTGTCTACACGTTGGAAAAATTGCTTCATGCAGGTTATGCTGCTGATGGCTTATATAACACAACAGGTGTCTTCAGTTTGAGCTGCGGGGCAATGAATCTCTCTTGTGTCTTTGTTCGAATCAGCCTTCAGCTTTCTGGTGTATCTAACTCAAATCCATTTTGTTTTGCATTCTCAATAGCAAAAGGCTAATTGAATTCAACAAACCAGATCTATATTTGTTTTGGAATCCAATTAAAATCAGATTTCCTAAATGGGTAATTTGTCCCAGTTTGAACATTTCATATAGGTTTTTTTTATTTTTTTGGACACAATGCCTATACACTACAGTCAAAATCCCCTTTTTTATATTTTAATTTAGACATTTTAAAAACATTTCATACCCTGTTAAATCAGTCTTTTAAAGTTTGTAAAGGATGCCACTCCAGACTCTATCTAGGCTCTGTCAAAACCAACATTTTAGCCTAACAATGTGTTTCTGTTCAGTTCTTTGCTTAAAGTTGTCAAACTAGTTGGCAAGTGTACACGTGAGTTTGTCAGTCGCGTCTGTTTTGCAAGTATCTCCGCAACAGCAAAACAAGTTTGCCGGTATCAATATGTGGTTTCAACTTGACCCGCCAGAAAGACTTGTTAAACATGGACCGCGTACGTTCTTGAGTGCATTCCTACATGCTTGTCTCTCCAAAAAACTCTTATGCTACTTAAAATATCTTTTCGTTCAGCCTACGTCAAAGAAAACCAGCAGCACTCTCTGACAACATACCCATCCCTTGTTTACTGTTGTTTATTAGACCACAGCACTCAGATTTTTAGTAGGAGCGGGCAAGATGGTCAACAAATTGATTGACTAAATTGAGTTTAAGTATTTAAAAAAAAAAAATATATATATATTAATTTTTTTTTTTTTATTATTTATTTAAAAAATAAGATTTTTCTCTTCAAAACATTCTTTTTCCTTTTTTAAATCTTAAGTTTTTAAGACTTTTGGGCCTTGTGCTTTGATGTTAAGATGGTAGTTGTTGCTTTGAGACAAGCATATGTGACAGTTTTCTCAGTGCCTCCCCTCCGGCTCTAATTAACAGCTTGTTTTAACAGCTCCTTAATTGCATGAGTCACACACTGCATCATGTTAATGATCAAATCACCACTGCTGCCTTTCTCCAAGCTGCTAAAGAGCAGTTAATGGCCGATTTGTCAACATGAGAGCACTTCTTTTGTTTTTGGGTTTGCCTGATGGTTAAACATCTGGGCTGGTAACCAAAATGTTGTAGGTTCAAACTTCACAGAAAAATATCTTTTAAAGGTAATATGAAATCCTAATTAACCTAATTTTTACCAGAAGACAGTTGCAAATTTATCTTTCTTGTAATTGCAATATTCGATCTTTCAATGTGACGTTAACTCATAGTTTGTGACTTTTGTAATTATGTCTTTTAGTCACGTTGAATTTTTCTTAATTGTGACAAAGCATTTTTTTTTATCACATTGTCAGAGATGAAATCACAATTATGGGGAAAACATTGATTTTTTTTTAATTTTTTTTATTTTAGCCTTCAATTGACGGTAAAAATTAAATTAATGCATTAAGCAGACGCTTTTAACCCAAGTGACTTGCATTGCATTCAAGCTAACAATTTTCTCCTAACGTGTTCACTGGGATTCGAACCCTCAACCTTTCACTTGAGCTACAGGAACACTGTATCAGGGACAAGGACTGTATCATGCAATATCACAGTTTACGAGAAATTCACGTTTTTGTGACATGAAGATGCAATTAAGAGTAAACAGATGCAAATGGTCTGAAATGGTTATATGTCACATTTCGAGGAACAGTTACATTTCTTTATAAGTGCAAACTTGTTTCTTGTAATTGTGAACTCACTAATGGAATATTTGGATATGAAGTCCCATTGTGAGTTGGAATTGAGGAAAACAAATGACAAATTGTCTGAAACAATATGGCGGTGAGAAAAAGACTGAATTATTTATTATTGAATAAGTTTTCTCACAATAGTGACACAATACTCCAATAGTGAAACAGTAGTCTCCAAAAAATGCTATTGAGATCAAGTCAGTTTGTCCAAGATACGAAGTAGCAATTTAGGAAAATGTAGCAAATTGTAAGAAACTGCAGTGTCACATTATGAAGAAAGAGTCTAAGATAAACAATTATAACTTCTCGTAGTTTTTCACATTATGTGAGAAATTAAGTTGCAATAAGGAAAAAGTTGCAGACAGTCTAGAAACAATGTCAGATGTCACACTGTAAGAAATGGATGCAATTTCGAGAAACACATTTTTTTCTCATAACTGCAAACTTTTTTATCATAGTTGTGACTATCTCACTATGTTGGACTTTTGGTTTTTGAAACCGATGAAGTTGCAATTGAGAAAAAATTTCGCATTGTGAGAAACATTTGGGATTATGAAAATTAATTAACTTCTCACAATAGCTCGCAATGTTGCCGTTTTGGAAAGTCACATTGTAGGAGATGAATTGTAAAGAGCTTGTTGCAAACTGTCAGAAACAATGTAGCAAAACTGTTGCACCATGATAAATTGTTGCAATTACGATAAACATATAACTTTTTCTCCTAACTGCAACTTAATACCTCATAACGTTAGTTTATTTTAAACTCTGTGTAATATGTAATAGCTCCCTCTAAAACACACCGATAGCCATTTGGAAATAGTTTACGCTACTTTTAAGTAAGATAACCACATTTTATCCACAAGCTTTTTACCTGAAGTGACTTCTAATACAATACTACAGCGACAGTTCTCCCTGGAGCATCCCGGGGTTAAGTGTCTCGATCAAGGACGCAGTGAAGATCACTAGATTACTAGCCCAGATCTTTAACCACTAGGCTCCACCATTACCACAGCAAGAGTAAAACGAGGAGACTGGAGATTTAGGCCATGTTGGTGGTTATTAAGTGCAGCTCATCCACACCGTCCGTTGACACTGCAGTCAGCAGCCGAGGGGAGGAGGGCGGCTGGGCTCATTCGATTTAAACCCGACCAGGAACAGTTACATAACTACAGCCTGAGAGCGAGAAGACTTGCTGTATCAGATGCACACACATCTGTCGCTTTATCCAGATGGAGTAAACAGACATGGGCTGCCTGTTGTACGTCTGCACGCGTGGACTTCAGTGTGACTTGTTTGTAAATATTTATACCTGAACGCTCTCAGCTGATTGGTCCAGTAGAGTGATGTAACTCTGCCAGCTTGTGATAATCACTCACTCACTGTGCCCTCTGTCAGCCTTGATTTAGGTTTTGACTGACAGGTGCAACCCTGCAGCTCAGGACAGCTTGTTTTATGGTTGGATGGTTGCAGTGACCGTCTCAGTCATCTGTTTCCATACGGCTTCTGGTACATGCACAAAAGAAACATAGACTACAATAGTCTCACCTTAGGATGGGTGTCATCTTGAGGTCATGTGACTAGACTAATCCCACTCTTCAAATGTGGTAAAGAACATGCTCTTATGTGCGTCTACAATGGCATACTGAAAATGGCCCTGCGGAGGTATAAAGAAAGACGGATAAGGTGTAAAGAAACCGAAACATCGCGCATAGGTACATGGTGAAAGGCTAACTGCGCGCGATCAGCCATAAAAAAATGTAGCGAACACAACACTTTCCGATAAGGCAGCTCCAACTATGAGAGCCTGTTAACTCAAAAGGAACAGTGCTTTCTGCAATTGGGTTGGATCAAGGTCGAATCATATTCACATCTTAAACAAACCTCACCAGAGTTTGCTTGGAACCGAACTGAGACGTCCTCATCAGCTGGGTCTCGGTCTGGTTGTTTGGTGCACACCAGAGTGCGATTGCTGTAATCACACCTGCCAAAAAGATCCGCACCAAAGGGCGAAACGAACCTGAGTTTGTTTCAATCGAACCAAACAAGGCAGACGTAATGTTTGTCATTCTGTTTTCTCTGAATCTGAACACAGATGAGCTTAACTTAACAATTAATGTTGTAAGAGGCCCAATTTCAGTCCATTTTTACTGTTTTTACAGCTTTTTGCATAGCAGAATAAAGTATCAGTACTACGCATTGCAGTATACGGTCCAATGCTACTGCTATATAAGTTAAGTGAATAAGAGTCAGCAAAACAAAAACATCATTTTGAACACTTTCAACCAGTATTGTCAGAGGCAGACATGTCTGTGAAAGGCAGAAACCTGACACTCCATTAGACGCAGCTCTCATCGCTCTCTGCCATGTCTTATCGACTCGTGTGCCTTTTCCTTAATCGTCTTCCCCCGCAGCTCTTCACCGAGCACCAGACGGGCCGCTTCAGCCCCATTACACTGACTAATTGGTTAAACAGCCAGGATTTTGAGTGACTTTCAGGTGAAATCCAGCATACGAATGAACATTTTTGCAGTTTAGCATATGACTAATGTTTCCAAACTTTGTTTTTCAGGCCCTCCGGCACGGATTCTTGAACTTGGAGACGTTCGACATAAACGAGTATGAGCATTACGAGGTAATGATGTCCCCTCGTTATGAAATGGCACATGCTCGCGCTCATTAGGCAATGTTTTTACCCAGAATTACATTCATCGCTCCTCAAGCCAGTTACATAATCATGTTTATTCCACCGGGATCCAAAGACATTTTAACCTAATGATAGTCTGGGCTCATTCACTTTGATTTAAATCGCACACACAGTTTACAGCTCGCCGAAGTCAATGTGATTATAGGTCGCCTTCCTGTGTTATAATCTCGGCTGTTATTTAGACAATCGCTGGAACAATTCAGGCCAAATGAGCATTCAATTGATTTGTCCTTTAGTATTATGTAAATTTTCAGCTTGTGGTAATCCGTCACCTGCTGTGACCTCCCTCCGCTTTGAAGTGGTTACGACAGCACAGCTCGCCAGTTATAAAACATTCTCCATTGGCTGTGATACAAGCCTCCTTGGCTCAATTCTGTGTTTGGTTCTTGTTCCCTTAATCTTTATTCATTTTCCATCTCTTTTTTTTTTTTTTTTTGTCTATCCAGCGGGTCGAGAATGGAGATCTGAACTGGATCGTCCCGGGCAAACTTCTTGCTTTCAGTGGGCCGCATCCGAAAAGTAAAATCGAGAATGGTAAGGCTGCTTGCCATCTCATAGCCGAATGTTGAATTCATGCACTTTTCTCAGACATGGTGTTTAATGCATCTTATGTGACAGTAGAGGGCACCCTTGTTTTAATAAACACAAACGTCTCGGCTTCAAGCACATAGAAGTAGAGAGTGCAACATATTAGATGTCAGGATAAAAGTAGTTTTTAAGAGCAAATGGTTCAGTTAGGGCTCATGAGGATTTAAGTCCTTTTTTATTGCATGTATATGAATGTACTTCCTTTTTTTACAGGTTAATGGGAAAATGTTGTGTTTTTAATATCTTTTTTTATTTTATTATTTCCCATATAATTACTGTATGTCTAAATATGGGAATATATTTTATATTTAATTAAATATGGGTTTTTTTCATTCAAAAATATAATTGTAAATATAAATATTTAATATATTGAATCATTATTACCCATAATTTTTAATCTAAATATGGGAATTCTGTATATAATTTAAATTTATTGATGGTTTTTAAATATGCATTTTTAAAGAAATCTAGAAGCATTGCTTCCCATATTATGTCTAAATTTTTTTTTTTTATGAACCTTTATGAATGACATTTTATATTTCTTTGTGAATTTTATTAATTTATAAATTAATATTACATATTTATATTTTAAAACTATATTCATCAAATTATTACCCATTTTATTATAGTAAAAAAAACACAGAGAAAAATAACTCCCTGCTCTTGACTGAAGAACTTTAATACAGTTGCTAAAGTTCAGCAGTAATAAAATAACTTTTTCAAATTTTCAACGACTTTTTCACTTCGATTTTTTTTTTTTTTTTTTTGCACCAAATAGTATCGATAACCGTATCGATATTCATAAAATGTAGAGAAAAAAAAAACATCCTTAGTCAGATAAGGGAAATATGTATTAAATGTACATTTCTATTATTTTTATATATTTTTTTTTAATCGGTGATTTATTATATATTCCCCAAGTAATTTTATGTTTATTAATTATAAATTATAAGACCAGTTCTCACTATTAACTAGTTGCCTATTAACATGTTTATTATTAACATTATTCTGCATGACCATATTCTACATCTCTAATCCAACCCTTTACCTAAATTTAACATTATCAACTATTAATAAGCAGGAAAATATGAGTTATTTACGCAAAATTCATGGTTTGTTATAGTGAGAAGTGCACCTTAAAATAGTGTGACCATATACAGAGAGAGAAATGATCTCCTATTCCTGCTCTCGTGTGTGACAGGTTACCCTCTACATGCCCCTGAGGCTTATTTCCCATATTTCCGCAAGCACAACGTCACCACCATAGTTCGCCTCAACAAGAAGATCTACGACGCCAAGCGCTTCACAGACGCCGGTTTCGACCATTACGACCTGTTCTTCGTGGACGGCAGCACGCCCAGCGACGTCATCACCCGCCGCTTCCTGCACGTCTGCGAGAGCACGGATGGAGCGGTGGCCGTGCACTGCAAGGGTGAGACGCCACTTTAATCAAAAACATGGAAATACAACCCACGGAAATGACAGAGTCGACTCATTAACCTAATTATTTCGTGCAAAAAGAAGATAATTGTCAAAATGGCTTTGTTTTTATGCAGCATTAAACATTTAAATGCCTTTATTATTGAGGTCAAAGCGAACCAAATTTGTCATCAGTGTTATGATAATGTGGCCTTAAAGGGACAGTTCACCCAAAAATGTAAATTCTGTCATTAATTACTCACCCCATGCTGTTATACAAACCTGTAAGAATCTTCCGAACACACATTAAGATATTTTTAATGAAATCTGAGAGATTTCTGACCCTAGCATAACTACCATGATCAAGGCCCAGAAAGGTAGAAAGGACATCGTTAAAATAGTCCAAGTGACATCATTGGTTAAAACGTAATTTCCTTTTTAAGAGCAGCTAGGTTTTAATAGATAATTTTATTTAATAATATATGCATGTTAAACACCCATGATCTTTTTTTCAACCAATCACAGCGGGTTTAGGCCGGACGGGGACTCTGATTGGCTGCTACCTGATGAAGCACTACCGCTTCACGGCTGCTGAAGCCATCGCTTGGATCCGCATCTGCAGACCCGGCTCTATTATCGGACCCCAGCAGCATTACCTAGAAGAGTAAGTTACGAAAATGATCCACAATGCACCACTTTTGGGCTCTTAACACCTTCCTGAGGCTTTTTTCCTCTTTTTATTGTTCATTACATTTACATAATGTGGACGAGTGCTCTAACTTTGCCTCAGAGTCGTGTATTGTGTAAAGCGTAAAAGGTTTTTTTTGAGAGTGCACTCGTTTGCTTAGCAGATCAGAAAGTGCAGCAGATGTTCCACATTTTGCTGAATCATCCAACTCAAAGGAGGGTACGTTGAGTCTGATTCAGCGTTTGAGTATCATTAAGGCCTTGCGTGCGACATATAACCTCACCATGGTTCACTTCTGTCATGTCGGAGTTAAAACAGAGCACTGGTCATGTGAAGGTCAGTTGAAGCTAATCTCTCAAGTGTTCAGCTAACTTGATGCTGCAGGCCGCACACGAGAGAATGCCCACCGCGGGACAAATGAACGTTATCTTCAGGCATATTTTCCCCTTTAGGCCATTGTGAGAAGTGTGAGATTCCACTCCTGTGTGCCGGATACAGAGTGTCTGTTATCTGGCATTGGCTTTGAATGAATGGTCCAGATTTCTTCCCATATTTGTGCAAAACAAGATACCTGTGTGATACTCTGATACTGTGTGCCTGTACAGGAAGCAGGCCAGTCTCTGGGCGCACGGAGATATTCACCGCTCCAAGCAGCGGCAGTATGAGGACCGATCTGTGCCTCATCTCATCTCCAGTATGGACAACCTCTCCATCAACACCTCCATCTTTAAATCACACAGCTTGGACCGTATGGAGGAGGTGAGGCCTGCTGGGCCAATGTTTATTTTTAATTTAAAATAAGGAATGCACAATATAACAATACCATATCAATTAGAGGCCAATACATCAGGTATTTCTAATAAGATCACAATGGTTGGTAGTGGGTATTTAATTGCTTATGCTCATTTCCTGTAGATGTAAATGTACAGTATGAAAACAGCAAAGAGTATGTTGTGATACCTAATTCACCAACTAATTAAGTTTTTAGTGTTTAAATGTTAGTGCTAAATTTTGTATAAATACAAATGAATGTAATGTATATGTAATTATATATTATGTATAAAATATGATATATAGAAATGTAAATTAATGTTCAAAATAATTTTCAAATAATTTGCATAAGATGCTCCGTTAATCATTTGTGAAAATAGACAAAATAATACAGAATGTCGGCACTTTAGGAGTTATTAGCCATGAAACACCGCCTTTTGAAAGCTGTGTGAACGCAGCTGGCGCAAGATGGAATGGAACACGGACTGTGAAGTATAGCCGGGCCAGGCCAGGCCTTAGAGCAGAATGCAGCGTTTTTGCATTCAAATGTGTATTTTTATTTCAAATTCAATGAATATTAAAATTTTAGTTTTTATTAATTTTTTTTACAGCCCTACTATATACATTTTAAATATGATATAAAAATAAAACCTTTAAATGTTTAATGACTTAAATATTGGGTGTAATTTTGGTATTATACTAAATTTATTGTATTAATTTTGAAACCTGACTAAGAAGAGTTTAACCTCTAACTCTCAACAGAACGATTACACCGAGAACGATCTTGGTATGACGCAAGGAGACAAACTGCGTGCCCTAAAGGTTCGACGGCAACCAAGGTCTGCGACCACCGGAGCCATAAGGTAAGACACAATTCCAATGATCTTCTGAAAGAAAATCAAATCGTTAATCGGTTTAACTATTGCGCAACATGCAATAGCACCCCCTGTGGCCACACTGAGAATATGACTCATACTTGTTGCATTATAAATTGCGCTCAGAGACATTTTCGTGATGCAGTATTCTATTCTGGGCCTGAATCTCAACCTGGACATAAAAGGCAAAGCAAAGCTGGTCCAAGACCAATATTGCATCTTCTATTCAAGTCTTTGTATACGCAACGTAATGAGTCACATTACATAAATGACACTCGTTCCTTCCGTTCATGAATGAAGCCTTTTATCACGGCTCTTTCAACTTCCATTAGCTTTTAGCTCAGTGAAGAGCTAAATGACGGCAGACCACGGTTACTGTTTCTAGTCCACTCTTAAATGCGTAAGACACTAAGTTGATATAAATACAGAAGAACACAGCGCTGATGTACCAGGCGCAGAGCTGGTTGGCATAGTAACATGGCTTCTCTGAAAGATGCTTTCCCTGTACCTCAGGATGGGCGAACCTTCAAGAAATATTCTGCTTTCTGCTTTTAATTAGTTTTGAAAGTTCTAAATTTGAAATGGAACACAAGCTTACAGCTCATTGCATTCTATGCAGTGTATAATCTATACTGTGTACTCTTTTTGTAAAAGTTGTATTCAAAACCTTCTAAACTAATTTATACTACTACGCGAGTAACCCAGTTAATCACCTCAGTTTTGTGCCAGAATGTTGTAACTTTGGAAGCTTGTAACTTAAGATCAAGTTTAGAGCGTTGCATTGTCAGATACAGTATTCCACCCAGTATAATCTGCTATACTGCCCAGTTTAGCAAATTTAGTAGATGTTTGGATATTTTATGCATACTTAATACACCTGCTGTACTCGGTATGCATACTACATACAGATTTACTTTAAATGTTTCAAATGTTTGGTTTGAATGCTTCGCTTGAAAATGGTATGCTAAACATTTTAATTTGGTATAACATGACCTTACTTTTTATGTTAATTCAGTGACTTGCTTCCAGTTTTACAAATAAAAACTATTTTTATTTTAATTTTTAATCACTTTGTACAGACATGTTGGATACTAAAAATGTGCATAATTTACATACTATTTTCTCCCAAGTTTTTAAATGCTTGGTTTGGAGTGGATTACTAGCATGCTCTGAAGTGTTTATGTGTATGGTATTCTGTTTTTAGAAAAAAAAGTATGCAAAGTATTTTAAGCGTGACCTCATTAAAATTAGTTTTTGAATGGCAATTAAATATCGTGGCTTATATACTGCATAATTTAGCAACTTTTAAATGAGACTTCACTACCTTGTATAAACTGAAGTTCAGCACATTGCATTGTGGGATATAGTATTCCACACACTGTGCTCTGCTTGTGTACTACACAGTTTTGCAAATATAGTAGATAATCTGGGTAATGAATGAATACTAAAAATGCATTAGTGTGTGCATTAACTGTGCATAGTATGCATGCTGCAAACTAATTTCTTTCAAAAACTGTATGTAGTACGCATCATTTGGGACGCAATCATTAAATTTGTGTGTACTTGAACCCAGTGACATCTCCATGTTCTTCCAACAGACTCGAGGACATGAAGATGCACACTAGGTCTACATCTCAGCCTCTCAGGTAACTTTTTCTTCCAAGTTTTCTTTAGAGGCCATAACAGAGGTGATTTACATAGAACTAAGTCTTAAAGGTACAGTAGCACAACTACCTGTTGGAAAATGGTCATGTGGCCTGTTTTTGACGTATGAAATCTTATCTAACCTTCATAAATTAACATCAGTTAAACAAAAAAGAAATGCTTTGTGTAAGCTGCTGGCTCACTACACTGGCTATTTTACCTCAGACCTCTCCAAACGTACAAAAATAGCCTGAGGAAAAAACATGTGCTTTCCGTTTTATGTACTTCAGCCACTCAAAGGCGAATTGTACCCTGGCGTATCTTCATTTCCAGTCCCTCCTTTCACACAATGCTAATAAAACGAGATCTTCAAGTGCCGCTCGATGAGAACAGGATGCCGCATCTTCATGTGCATGATGCTGTCGTCAATAACTTGAACAGGCCCCGTTTTAGGACGTTTAACCCAGATGTAAATTAAACACCCCCTTGTGAGCAAATACACAGTCCTTAATTAGTTTCCCACAAAGAGCGGCGAGATGAAGAGGCCTCTCGGACGTAACCTGCCCTCCTACTCCTCCTGTCACAGCTCGTGCTCACAAGAGTGAAGGATGAGCTCTTGGCAAATTAGTTTGGTTTGTGTTTAGCTGATGAGAGAGCAAATGAGCTCCTGTGTTTTTATTTGTTTATTTATTTATTTATTTTTTGTACAGTGTTATAGATGAGAAGTAATTGATTAGGTATTAGGGCTGTCACTTTTGTGAAAAATCATTTACGATTTTTAAGACATAAGTGTTAATTGAATCGATTGTAAAATGTCTAAAAAAAGACGTTTCCTTTATCAACGTCAAATAACGGACGCACGTAAAGAGAGCACTGGAAACGCACAAGTTAGCAATATTTCGTATTTATTGGCACGAAGTTTCGTGCAGAATAACAAACAGCAACAGGAGTGCAACATTCTCCAAAAAATATATATGCAGAGGGGACGGCTGCCATAACAAAAGAAAAACATCACTGCTGGCTTCAACCCGGCTGCATTTAAGATTTAGGCAATTCAAAAATCTCCAAGATTATTTTAAATAATGATCAATCCATTTCAAACAACTTTAAAAAAAAAAAAATGAAACTTTAAATGGACTTGAAAACGTAACCGACACTTAGGCAAGGCGGCACTAGGCTGGCATGAAACGTGCAAAAAGGCTAGGGCCATTACAAATTTATTGGACAGGAAAACAAGTCTATCAACATTTTCGGGGTCCAGAGCAGAGCGTTTTTTATTCACTATATGTCCAGCTGTTGAGAAGTGTCCCAGGGACACTCAGGTACAGATGCGCAAGGTAGGGGTATCGCTGTCAGCTTGCAACGGTCCTTTTCTCCTGTAACTAGATGCGCGAATGAGGCGAATTCGCGTCTACCGCGCCGCGAGACCTCCAGACGCACGTAAACGTGTCTTTACATTGACTTAACATTGAAATCATTCCGTCCAGATGCTATATTCGCGTGTGAACACAGCATAAGAGGTCGCTTTCGACGTCACTGGGTCTTATAGGCGCGTAAAATTGCTTGTATTTTCTGTCTAGCTCCACACCCTCCAACAAATACATCTCGTCAGTTATTTCATTGAGATTGAGAGTCAAAGAGGAGTTTTTGCAGTGGGTGAAAAAGGAGAAAAAGCTGTGTGGGAGATTGTGAATAGTATTAGAGAGGGCAACTAATAAAGAAAAGAGCATTGAAGACCTGAAGGAACTAAAGAGAAAACTAAAATCGATTTCCTGTATGAGCAGAAAGGTTCAATACACAGGGAGCCCTTGCTCTAAATACTAGACCACAGTGCCAACTGATAATTTCCAGAAATTTTGGATCCTTGCCTGTAACTTTTTCCAGTTTCTTTTCCCATTTTTCTTTTTCTTTCTTTAAACAGAGCCTAAATGCCCTGGTTCCCTCCTTGTACACAATGTAGCGAAAGTGAGATGCTGAAGTTTGTGGAACTTTCTTCTAAACGGTTCAATTCCCAGTAGATGTGTTTGGCTACAACATTATCAGCTCGTAGAAATGTTCTTAGTAATGGGAAATTTCACTCATCATGAGCAGACAGCCTCGCACTTTTCTTTAAAGCTGGAGTTTCAGGGAGGATTTCGTTGATAGTATCGTGTTTACTCAGATCTCTTTTAAATAACGGCAGACCTACTTTTGCTTTCTTTTAGTTTCACCAACTTCCATTTAAATGAAATATGAAATCTCACGGAAATCGGCCTTGATTTTAGATTTTTTTTTTTTTTTTTACATTTTTTATTTGTATTAAATTATTTTTATTTGTTTTATCATTTAAATTCCCTTTGTGAATTTATATTTTTCTGTGAACTGTTTATCTGATATTTATTTATATCCATTTTGAATAAAAAAAATAAACTCAAAAGTAACTCAAATATATACAGTAAATTGTAGCTAATGTAATTTGAAATAAATAAATTGTTTATTATAAAAAGTATGCTTATGTAAATATTGAATGCTAAGCATTTTAAAAGGTATTTATTTTATTTTTATTTTTTAAATCGGTTCTACACTGCTTTTTACAGTTAGTAACTATAGGTATAAGTTCAAGTTTTAGTTTAGTTTCATATGTAAACTCATAACCTTAATTTATTAATATAACATTTCACATGTATACATTTGTAGTTTAATTTATAATATACAAATATTAATAAATTATTATTATTATTATCTTTTTTTTAGGTGTGTGTGTCTATATTTGCACATGCATGCAATGAAGAAACTGCTGTTAATGTTTACATTTTGTCATGGTTTTGAATAAGCGATCTGGGTGTGTTTTTAAGTTGAGTGTGTTTTGTGTGTTTTACAGTCGAGTGAAAGCAGCAGCCGCTGGCCAGGGCTCCATCTCCCCCCTCAAATCCTCTAAAGTCCCACCATCCTCCTCCGTCTCTGCCTCTGCCAAACGAATTGGCCGCTCTTCATCTTCATCAACCAACCTCAAGAGGTGAGCCTGACCTCCCTCTAATCAGCTTTCCTCCAGTCTTCTTCACTTTCCATTTATTTCTTCCTTCAGCCTATTCTCTCACTCGTCCCCCTTTTACTCTTTGAGTCTTTATTTCCCACTCTTTCGTCTAACTGATTCCTTCTTTCTTTCTCTCCCGCTCTATTTCATGTCCTCCCAGTTCCCTGGTGGCCTTCTTTCCTCTCTGTGATTACCCTGTGCTCTGAGACCCAGGGCCGTAAACGCAAGAAACCAAGTTGGTTGCTCAGTGCTGTTGGTTTCAAGCGACTCGTTTCCTGCTGTTTACGTAATCTGATATCCAGAGTCATATCACCTACCTACTACTCCATCTCTCTCTCTCCAAACCAGCACCTATCGGGTCACAGCCATGTATTTTTGGACCAAGTGCATACCCACTGCTTTCTAGTACTGTTCAAACCATGTTGAAAAGCACTTTTTAACACACTCTGGACTAGGGCTTTACTTTTTTATGTATATATGTTGGTGGGTAATGCATTACAACTTACGTAATTGGATTGCTTTTCCCCCAAGTAGTTAGTAAAGTAATCCATTACTTTTTAATTTACAAGAAAATATGAGTAACTTTTTCAAATAAGTAGCGGCAGTTGTCAGAGCTGCTAGCCTTGTGGGCTGCGAGCCGATGTATAGCACCGTTGTGCTTTGAGTCCTGGCTCGCGAACCTTTCCCGATCCTTTCCCCCATCTCCCTCCCATCTCGTTTCCTGTCAATATACTGTATAGTTTCCCATCCGAATAAAAAGGCCAAAAAAATAAAATATTTACAGAAAAAAGTAACGCCAGTTAGTTACTTCACAAATGTGAATTTCCTTCAGCCTGGGAGAATGAAAGGGCTTTTACATTTGCCGAAAATATAACCCCTTTTTTTATTATTAAAAACAAACAAGCCCAGATGAGAAAAAGTAACACAGAAGTAACGAAACTGATTAATTTCCGTAAGAAGTAGAAGAACAGAATTGGTTACCTTTTTCTAGTGAGTAACACAATATTGTAACGCATTACTTTTAAAAGTAACCAACACTGAATGTGTCTGATAATTGTTGTCTGATAAAAGTTACCAAAATATCTGCTAATAAATAGCAGTGTTCCCACATTATTTTACGTAACATTTTAAAATATATAGAAAAACTTTCAGTGGTAAAATAGAGAAATAGCACTTTATATACAAAATTCTGGATATCTAGTTTGTAACGTTATCAAAACATTTTTTTTTTATGTTCCAGATTGTCTAATTACCATTAAGTCTACTTGTCAGATTGCTCAGAACACATTCACAAGTAACTTTCCCGTAATATTTGAACAATGATAGAATGGAACGTTATCTTAATGTTTACTCGATATTTCACATAACCTAGAAAAAATGTAAAAGAAAATAAATACATATATATATTACATGATATATGATAACATTTAAATTGCATAATTTAATGGTTGACCTGGATAATGCAGCTGAATATTTACTTTTATACAGATAAATGTAAAAAAATACTAGTGCTGGGCAATGATTAATGGCAATTTAATCGCTTCTAAAATAAAAGTTTGTGTTTATATAATAATCTATGCACTGTGTATATTTATTATGTATATATGAAGACACATACATTATATAAACATTACATATGCATATGTATTAATATATACATAATAAACACAGTACATGTATACACATGTATTATGTACTTTTATTTTGAATGCGATTGTTGCCCAGCACTAAAAAATACATACTTAAAAACAGAAATGTGCCCACTTGAATTTACATTAAATATTTGAATGTACTAACAATTTTATGAATTCCATATAAAAAAAAGCAATATTTACAATTACAGTATTGAATAAGTCGCCCAACTCTACTCAAGAATGCATGCAGTTCCTTTATCAGACAGATTTCCACGATCTCCGTGTCCTGCGGTGTAAATATAGGTATGAGTACATGTCCTCCCTGTCGTCCACCCTTCATGTGTGTGTGTCTCCCTCCCTCCCATCCTCCAGCACCAGGTTAGCCAGCTCTCTGGGTAACCTGTATGACCCAAATGGCGAAGCCAACAGCTCTGGGAAACCTCCTTCCCCTTCCTCGTTCACTTCCCTCCCTGTCCGCATGGGCTACAGTGGCCCGGTCGCCACCCACAATTACCACTACGAGGTCAACAACAACAACAGTCAGTATAACAGCACCAGCACCCCGAACAGCAACGGGGTGAACCCCAGCAGCGGGGCAAAGAGCCTGAACTACAACCTCAACAACACCAGTCCAAGTGGACCTTCCACCAATGGAAGGCTGGGGGCCATTGAACAGGGGCACCATAGAAGCTCCCCAACAGGGCTGAGCGGGCTCTCGGCACGATACCTCAGCCGGTCCATTCCTGTAAGTCATGTCTCCTCCCATCAAACCTCCCGAAATAAACACACACCCAGCAGCAGCATTTCAGAAAATTTACCACGGTAACTCTCGGTTTCTGCCAAAATGTCATCGTTACCAATATATCAACTAACATGACTTAATAGAAAAGGATGGCTAGTGGAGAATGTTGAATATATGTATGCTGATGTATTATTTTTTTTATGTTCAATCAATTAATAAAAAGTATATTTATAATTTAATGGAAAAAAAAAAACTTTTATATGTATAATTTAATCGATTAAAATGTCTTTTTAAAGTTCCAATTTGATATTTAATCAAATATTTATGTATTGATAATTTTTTATTATTCTATTTTTCCGTCATGAAATTATATCCATTATATATTTTGTAATTAAATGAGAACATGACATGCATAACATTGTTGAAATTAACTAAAATTAACACCTGTTATTTATTAACACAATATTTACTGAAAAAAACTTACAATAAAAAAATTGGAGATATTACTAAAATGAAAATATAAAATTTTTAGAATTGTAATTTGATTAATTGTATAATGAAAGTGAAACATTTTAGATGCAAATTTAATTATTTTCCTTTATTAAATGTATTAGACTATTAATGTAATAAGTTCTCAAGTCGGAGTAAACATTTATTCACCAAATATTTACTGAGAAATATGAAAATAAAAATGTTAATAATTTTCAATAGTAATTAACATTTTTTAAATGCATAATTATTTTAATTTGTTTATTATAATGATGAAATTGATTAGTATTATTAATAAATATAAAATATTCACAAGACAGATTTTGGAAGTCAATTGCAAACACACGACTATATTTCTAATTCTGGAGTCATCTTAAACCGCTCAAACGAGATTCCTTATTTATTATAGTTTACAGTCATCTCAATGGTGTTTTAGTGGAAACTGTGGTTACCATGGTACATTTTTCTAGGAGAAACCTTTTTTTTTTTAAACTCCTTCCTACCTCACCCTGATCTAACACTCTGCAATCTTGTCTTTTTGTTCAGATGTTCCTAACAGATTCTTTTATTTGCTTATCTTGAGCATGTTGCATGTCCTCAATTCTTTAGCAGTGACACACTCACATGCACGTCCCTAACTTCTACAGCCGTCACATCTCACTGTGTGTAGCATCTGTCTCTAGTGTGTTCATAAAGCTCTCACTCAGATGATCTAATATTTACCTAATTAACATTGTCAAGTGAGCTTTAATCAAGTGGTCAGGATGAGAGTAATTTTATTAATTTTTTTACATTGAGCTTATCCTGTTGCCCTTTAACTCTGTGTGTGCATCCCACGCTGATGCTCTGAGGAAAAGAAAATTAATACTAAATTAACAAACATTAAAAGCCCGAGCAGGGATAATACAGTGGAATAAGGTGGCAGGCTGACAGCTTTAGTCTATTGTGTCAGTAACATGTCTACTAACAAGTACTAATGGCACCTCAATGCTGCTGTTTGATGCAAAGGGAGTGTTGTATGCTACAATATTCAGTATTTGTTTGAATTCATCAGAAAAATGGTCCCTCGCTTCAACTAGGTCTGTACTTCCTGTAATCTTTGCCTTGAAACCTCAAACCCTTAGGGTTGATTTGTATATTGGTTAAACTGATGCCAGAAACCAAACATTTTCTTGCAATTCACTTCCATATTTGTGTTCGTTATACCACGTCCAAACATTTTAAATTCGTCCATGTGTTGCCTGCGACACATGGAGTCCTTGACTCGGCTTGTTTTTATTTTAACATAATTACACCTTTTATTAGAGCTACGATTGGAAAAGGAAGATGTCGAACAGGTCTAGGGTTATAAGAAATGCTTGACCGATGCAATGAAAATGCATTGTAGTATGGCGTGACCTGATTGTGCTCAGACCGGACAGAAAGTTTGTGAGCTTATTTTAATCGTCTGTTGTTCTTGGACCATCTCCAGACTTCTTGTAAGTTGTCCTTTTGGAAGGAGTTTAGTACATCCCCTTACAATTTCCTGTTTGTGCCTTTTGTCCAATGTGAGTAATGGATATGCTTACTCAACTTTATTGTCCTTAAAAGGCAATTATTTGTGTAGACAGCAGTACACATGCACTTAACAGTAGCAACACAATACATATAAAACATACATTTTTCATAAATCATTTAAAAACCTAATTGCAGCAGGTAGAAAGTAGTTTTTATATCCGTTATGCTACTGTACATGTTAATCATGTGATTTCACAGACTTTCTACTGTTTATGTGATGGACGATCGGCTCATATCCTCCCTGTTCTGGAGTGTAGTGTGCTGTCTTTGTTCAGAACATCACAACGCCTACACATGGGAGCACGAGTGAATCAAAGTTGCACTGCAGTGATGATGAATATCACTTTCCATCTCGCTCTGACAGCAGCACTGTGCTCTGTTAAACGTTCATCCTCAAAGGGCATTCGACTGACTGTGTTTGCAGTCGCCTTCTTTACTGTCATTACAGTTAAGATGTCATCCGTTTTCTTGCTGCTAAAAATACCATCAGTTAGCTTAAAGTTTCTAATTCCGCAGAATTATCATGTTGTTGGACTTTAAATGCAACTCTCTTTAAAAATGAACAGCTTTTTTAGAATGTTCTGCACTTTGGAATTCTATGGAATTATTTTAATTGTGGTGTAATATGTTAAATGGAGTGGCTTGAACTATATTCTCCGGTAGCTGAAAGCCTAATAAATTTAAATGATATTTACTAAATGAACATCCGTAGATTGTGTAGAAGTTGTGACCTCCTGCGAAATTTTTGCACGTTTGATTAGATATTCCAATCAGATGTTCAAACCGAGTGAAGTAGCCGTATGCACAATTTTTTTATATTTTGAATAAATTAAATTGTGTGTTTGTTAAAACGTTGATCAAAGTTTGTAAATGGACAACACAAAACAGTGCTTTCTGTTGCTTTATTTTTTAGGTGTTTTATGTGTATATGAATAACAAAACCCTTTATGTTAGTGCTTGTAACAAACTAATCCGAAAAGGTTGCTTTAGCGGGAATTGTTTACTCAAATTCAGTTATTTCTGTACCGAATTTATTGCAAAATCATCAGATTTTAGAATGTTGAAATCTACATATTCATCAAGTTCAAGTTCAAACAACGTTAAGTAGCCGTATGCGCAGCATTTTATTAGAACATTTGTTAAAATGTTTGTAAATGGACAACGTAAAAAAACAATTTCTGTTTTGTTTGTTTGGTGCTTAACGTGTAGCTGATGAGTTTAATGTACGAACTTATCTGAAAATGATGCTTTAGTGAAAGTCAAATTGGGTTATTTTTGACCTGATTTTGGCTGTAAAGTCATCCGTTTTTAAAATGTTAACAACTGAGCCATTTTCTGATGCTTTGTTTAGGCGATGTAGTAATTTATGTCAGCCCTCAAAGAATGTATGAAAAAAAGATTTTTGAGGGTTGCTTCTACGCAAAATTGGTTTTGTTTACATATTTCTTACTGTAAAAGCATCCATTTTTAAAGATCTTTACAAATTCAAACATTCAGGAAAATTTTCCTATCAGAAGTTCAAATTTTAAGTAGCTATGTGCAAAAAAAAGTTTGATTTTGAATTAATGCAAATTTGCTGTTACTAAACCGTTGATCAAATGTTTATGTTTGCGATCATAATGTACGAATTAATGTGAAAAGGCTGATTTAGCGAGGGTTGTACTTAAATTTTGTAATTAAAAAAATCTTGTTTTATGGATGTTTACAATCAAGTGGAATTGACATTCATCAAGATATTTTTATTGCATGTTCAAACAACGCAAAGAATGCAAACCTAATGTACGTATCAAGTATAGGGTGGGGAATCGTTGGAAATTTTCCAGTTCCGGTTCCACCTAACGGTTCAGTTTCGATTCCGGTTCCATTTAAAAGAAAAAATATACACAATACTCAACTACTCAATGCTCAATACTGTTTATTACATACTGTCAACTTAATTTAAAGTTTGGAAATGTCAAAATACAATATATATTACAGTATACAGATTGGATAACGTATTTTCCGGGCTATAAGTAGCACCTTTTTTTTTTTCATAGTTTGGCTGGTCCTGCGACTTATAGTCAGGTGCGACTTATTTATCAAAATTAATTTTACAAGAACCCAGAGAAATGAACCAAGAGAAAATATTATCATCAGCTGCGAGAGGGCGCTCTATGCTGCTCAGTGTATGCTACAGGCTTCACGTTTGTCTGCTGTACACATTTTTTTTCCGTTCCCCCTGCTGTGGCACAATTATAGATAAGCATTCATCTATGCATGTTGTACACCTGTGTCTTCTAACCCAAGTGGCTTTTTTCGTCACAAATTCACACACTTTTAATGCAAATGTATTTCCTCTGTAAGCTCTGACTTTTTATTCTCATCTCACCCTCATTTACATCAGCGAGGGCTGTGATAGCAATGTCTCTGGTTGGCTTTTTAGACTATTATTTAACTACCCTCTGCCATGTAATTTTCTGTAATTACGTTCAGCATCGTAATCATTTCATCTTCTGTGTTTTTTTCCCCTCTTTTGCAGTCCCTTCAATCTGAGTATGTTCAGTACTAAAGCCTTCCGCTAACCCTCGTCCCATACTGCTGGCCTGGTTCCGACCCGTGACGCCTTCATTGTTACCAACGATTTGCTGACTTCTTGTCGTTAAAGAGGAAAGAAGGAAATGCTTTGAGACTGAACTGTCAGCCTCATGGTTTGATACTTCCTGCTATGACAAGACTGATCTGGAATCTGCTGCATGCTGTTAAACGACACGAACTTGCCTTGGCTGTCCTTTTTAAAATGTCTTTTCTCTTTTTTTTTTTTTTTTTTAAGAGATACTCTCAATGTATGAATATAAACATTGTTAAATATTTTTAGATAATGAATTTTGTACTACTTTTTCCTATTTTATCTACAATTCTTAATGCTCAACGACAAGGTTTGTTGATATTTGTGTATCTCCGGATTAGGGAATTTGTTCTGACGTAACTAATCATAGTTTTGTCTCCCGAGTGTACTTACTGAGTAGCATATCAAGTGCGAGGGCTATATTTGGAAGGTGCAAAATGGTTTTGACAGCAACGTGTCATCTTCAAAGAGATTTTCAGCCCACGAAAGCCATATAAAGTGAGTTTTCTTCTTTTGGGGTTTAAGGTTGGTTTGTCTCCACACAACGGTGGACAGCTAATGAGAACACGACCAATTTGCAAGCAAACCCTTTTTTCTTTTTTTTTTCAGGAAAATGAAGAGCTTTGTTTGTTAGTGTGAGTAACAGGGTGGATTGCTTTTCTTTTTTTCCTAGCAATTGTGACATCTTAATGTGCGTTATTATTAAACTAATACAAATCTGAGCTTGCATGCATTCCGAGAGCATCAAGGGCTGTTGAAAACACAATCGTCGACACTTCACTTTTCAGGAGTGTTCTTTTCACCAGCACATCTGATATATAACATCTCCGAATGTACGAGTGAGTTACAAGCTTTTGGCTGATGGTTTTAACATGCACCGTTTTTTACATTAAGTAGCTCAATCTGCTTAAAATATACAATAATGAAAACTAATATAAACATAATTAATCGCAAACTCTATTACAATAGATTAGCTTTTGTTAAAGCGATGATATGGATAACAAAATCCTTTGTTAGTGCACATAATATATGTACAAACTAATCTGATAAAGTTTGTTTGTTCCAGTGTTTGTCTAAAATTTGGTTATTTTAGGATGTTTACAATCAAGCGCAAATAATTTATCGTACAGTGTTCTCAATGGTGACCAGCAGGATTTATGCTGAAACCTTCCGATGTTTTACTTCACATTAAATTTCAACGCAGTCAGTCAGCCTCATGTCATTGCATACTTGACCTAAATTCTTCTATTAAACACAAAATATTTTGCGCAATTCACTGAACTGTTAAAGGACTGGGTTTGTTGAGCTTAATATGTCTTTAATTATAATTCTACATATTTTTATTTTATTTTTTAAATCTCAAATTCATGTCCCATCAAAACATGTTGCTCCAGATTTTATGTAAATGTCAAGATGTGCAAGAAAAATAAAATAGGTTTACGATCATCATGTGGAGTCTGGCGCAAAAAAACCCCCAAAACAATTTAACTTACAAATAAATCTACTGCGGAGGGGGAAGTTTACTGCAAATTGCAATGTACTTTTCGTTTTGTTTGTCACACAAAGCTATCGTACATGTTTGGTAAACTTCGGTATAGTATTTCTTCTGAAAACAGCAGAAAGTACAAATATGGCACAAGATTGGACCCCAGCAGGCTTAATTTAATCGAATGGAAAAGAGCAGCATGAACATTGTTCTGAATATCATCTTTTGTGTTCCACAGAGGAAAGTCAGTTATACAGGTTGAGTAAATTATGACTATTTTAATTTTGGGGTTAAACTAACTAACTATGAGTTTCTTTTTAAAGAAAATACTCCAGTACAAGTTTATGCAATTATAACTTGATTGATTAATTGACTGTTCTGTATCTGTTAGTCCTAAAGCACTCTGTACATTCCAAATGGTGTTATTAATTATTTGTGTATATATATATATGTTTTGGGAGAATCTTATTTGATTGAAGTATTCTACCTCTTTGACAAATACATGATGTAAACTACTCTCTTGCTTAAAAAAAATATAAATATATATATAAATCTATATTTTTGGAGCAGTGTGTAAAGAAAATCTAACAATGTACAGTGTTTGCTTTTCACAAACATACTGAATGGACAATAAAATACAAAGTAGTGGGTTGTACGTTATTCTTTTACAATGTAAACACGATTTCAAATACCACAACAAAATAAAAGACTAATTTTGCTTCAGCTTGGTGGGTTTCTTTCATAATTTCTCTCAACTGCATGTTTCCAATTAGTCTTCTGCAGTGCTGTGCAGATTGTTGTTCTGGGACAAAAATACCGCTTTTAACAGCTCCAAAAAGAAAATTAAGTGTCAACGATTCTCTCTCCCTGACAACCAACAAAGTGTGAACTGCAAAATCGCCACACATTTGTGAACTAAAGCCTCGTTTTGAGTCTCTCTGGCAGCAGGCGTCGGGCCGTGGGCGTTTGGAGACGGCTAATGGCTGCTAGTCGAGCGACTGTTCACAGCCATTAATTCGGTGAGTATTTCAAAATGTCACTTTAATTTCTACACAATTTGATGCTTAACTGCGTCGTGAATTTTCTTTTCTACCCACTTTTAGGAAACGGTTTTGTAGGCCCAAAATGTTCTGAGGAACTCACTCAATCTTAATAGACAGTTACTGTAGGCCTAACGTTACTTGAACATTATAGCTGTCGTCGGTGCAATATTATATTTACTTGAAACCGTGGCTTCGTGTTTTCCCGAGTCCTTTCATTCAGCTTATCATAGTATACTGCCGGTCTTTGAATACACATTTAACTAAATGATCAACTCGAAGAAAAAGCAGGTTTCAAGGCTGCTGCTGCACTCGTTATAATAATAGTGCTCAAGTTTCTTTGAAATACTTCTGGAGAAAGGCAGCTTGACATGTCAAGCCTGTCACAGTTGTTCTTTCTAACATATAACGTTACTTGGGTTGAAGACTTGAAAAATGGATGATTTACGCAGGCTGCTCATTTTTAAGGACAAATAAAAAGCTCGAAAGTGCACTATTTCGCCAATAATTCATATGCACTGATTATATTTAATCTACGGCTCAAGAGTCAAATCAGAGTTGCTTTAGTGAATCAAAAACACACACCGAGATTGATTCCTGTACAAACGAATTATTTATTTTACTGAATGAAAAACACAACGCTATCAGTTTATGAATTGCATACAGCGTGACCATTGTTTGTCTGATTGCTAAATCAGTCACTCGCCTGTTTTTTTTTAGTCAATTAAAATAGCCAGTGTTGCACGATTTCTGAATGAATCTTTAACGCTTATGAGCTAGTTCTTTTTTTAGTCAATCAAAAACATGCAACACTGTCATTGTTTTCTTAAAGGGACAGTTCACCCAAAAATTATATTACTCAGCATCATGTCGTTACAAACTTGTAAGACCTTAGTTCATCTACAAAACACAAATTAAGATCTTTTTTTAATAAAATCCGAGAGCTCTCTGAACCTCCTATAGACCAAGATCGAGGTCTAGAAGCATAGCAAGGACATTGGTAAAATAGTCCTTGTAACATGGTGCCACTGCTTACGTTGAACAGGCACATAGTCGTTTACATGAAGCAAAAGCAATGCATCATTATACTCTGTCTATATAATTGTGGTACCACCAGCCGCGGCGCCACCATTGGCCCACCCATTTTAGGTCCAGGCCTATGAGTAGTGAGTGATTTTCATTCTAGCGGTTCATCCAATAAGCAGTCTGGGGAAAGCTTTGAGTTAAAGATTCTCAGCCAATCAGCTGCTTCTACCCCACGTGTGGACTCTGCATTGTCACCATCAAGTGATCCAATGAAATGAATGACGTTGGCGGACATCATTCATTCAAGACAGACACAGACAGGTTTGTTAATATGAAACGTAAAACAAAAAGCAGCTTATTTTATTTTTAATTTCAGAAAGAAATGCTCTGAGGAACAGCGGGAGGAAACTCATGCAGTGCCGCAAAAAAGCGTTGGAACGGAGATGAAGAGAAACCCTTTTTTTTTTTTTTTTTTTTTTTTATAGGGGGGCTTATTTTATCTGGCCCAACCAGTTTTCTGGAGGCCCAGCTACAATAAAAATCCTGGCACCGCTAGTGGTACACGCTACAGGAAAACAAGGAGAAGAATTGTTGAATTTTTTGTTCGCAAAAAGTATTTTTTAGCTTCGTAAAATTACGGTACGGTAGTTAATGGTAGTTAACTTGCTGTCTATGGGAGGTTCAGAGAGCTCTCGGAGTTCATCGGAAATATCCTAATTCATGTTCTGAAGATAAACAAACGTCTTATGGGTTTTGAACGACATGAGGGTGATTTTTCATATTTGGGTGAACTATCTTTTTAACCAAAAAATATGACTCTTATTAGACCGTTCTTGTTAATGAATGAATGAAACACAGAGAGCATAAAATCAGTTTCTTCTGGTTCTCGAGTGCACAAATGACTCCTATGAGCCAGTACTGTTGCATACAATTAAATCGTACGACGAGTGAATCGTGTTTTAGGGAATTTCATCTCCATTCCTCATTCACTTCCATTGTATGACACAGAGCAGTGTGAACATTCTGCAAAACATCTCCTTTTCGAGATCCACAGAAGAATGGAAGAATGAAACCACATGTAGATGAGTAAATGGTGCCAGAATTGCCCCAATCATAGCAAACTAATATTAAGTTCTTGGCTCAATTGACTCAGAATACATGCAACTCCCGTTCCTCGTGTTCCTGAAGGTTCTCAATGGGGAGCCCATTATAAGACGCTCTATTGATTATCACAGGCTCGATCCATTATGAATAAATACTTGCCTTCATGGTGATTGTGCACCCTGGGAATAATGAACAAACGTGAGAATGCAGCGTGGGCTCCTGTTGATCTCACGCCTCTCGTACTCACACACACACACACACACACATATAAACCTCGATTCTCCTCCGCTGCATCACCAAAGGGAGCTGCGCTCTCTCACGCACACGCTCCTCTCACAGTGTGAGATGCGATAAGATGAGATGACATTATCCGCAGATCTCCCATCATGCCAAACGACACGGACGTGCCGCTGTCGGCGTGTGCTCTGGGACGCGGCTCGCGCATCTCTCTCACCACGGTCTACAGCTTCATGTGCGTTCTGGGAACCCTCCTCAACCTCCTGGTGATCTATTTGGTGGTGACGTTCAAGAAGCTTCGCACAGCCAGTAATGCGTTTATCGTGAACGGCTGCGTGGCGGACCTGCTGGTCTGTGCTTTCTGGATGCCCCACGAAGCAGTGGCCACCTCCACTGGGACTATTCTGGTGATTGGCTACCAGGCGTTCAAAGAAGCGCTGCTGTTTCTGGGAATCACCGTGTCGCTGCTCTCCCACTCGCTTATTGCAGTCAACAGGTATGTTTTGATCACCAAAACCCCTGCGGTGTATCAAAGCCTGTATCAGAAGAGAAACACCGAATGGATGATCGCAGGATCGTGGTTGATCTCCTTGGGCTCCTTGTTCCCGTGGATCACGTCCTTTCGGTATCCGCCCGAGAGGTGTCGGGACGCTGAAGATGCTTCGTTCGCGAAGGGAACATCGGTGTCTGTTTTGTCCAGTCGGTTTGCTGCCGGTACACTTGCGTTTACTATCATCGGACAGACTTTGGTCGTGGTGTACTGCTACTTTAAAATCTTCCGCCGAGTGCAGAGGAGCGTGAAAAGAGTCAGTATTTTGAATTTCCAAATCGTCAACAACCTTCCTTATTCGTTCCCCAGAAAGGACAAGCGGCTCGGCTTTTACGTTCTCGCAGTGTGCTTTATTTTTATTCTTACGACCGAGCCGATTTTTTGGGTTCTCGTCGCGGGACTCTTTGCCCCGGTGTCCGTGGTGCTTTGGACGTCAACGTGGATTGTGTTCTGCACTATATTCGTGTCCAATCCCTTTCTGTACACTTGGAAGAACGAGGAGTTTCGGAAGTCCTTCAGGTCGGTGATGAGGGGAGACTTCCTGCGGGGGTCCACGGTTGGAGTCGAGCCCATCACCATCAGTGCTATTTCTCACATCTTCCCCAGACAAAACAGCCGCAGGGCATTTCTGGGTGAGATGAACTGAGCTAGCCTTCGGAAGCTTACGACTAGTACTGTGGCCAAATTTCACTCGTGCTTCAACAGTCTGCTGGTGATTTCTCAGTCACGATGAGCTGTGTGTATTTTGTAAAGATTTTGTAAATATATATATATATATATATATATATATATATATAGAATGTATTTATTTTATTTTTTTGTGGAAGTGTGAAATGTTTTTTGCACATCTGTGAAGGCTTCACTGCCACTTTTTAAATGAGAAATGTTTATGAATGTCCAAATAAATCAGAGAAATCTCAACTTGTGTTTTCTCTCATCTTTATTTATTTCAAATAATTTGTAAATTATTAATAAATCATTTGTAAATCATTAATAAAATTAATTTTAGATAAAAAAATATTTAACAGTTATTTTAAACGGTTTAAAATATTATTTTAATTTGAATACTGATACTGTATTAATATTATAAAATGATGTTTTAACGTCTACAATTTCAAATATAGTAATTATTATTTTGTTAACAGTCATAGTGTATTAATAATATATATAAATGCTTATTTTATTTAATAGTGCATTTTATGTTTAATGACAGTTGTATTCATATTTTGAATTAATATTCATAAAGAAAATAATATTTAAAATTATTTTTTAAGTGCATTTTTATTAGTTTGTTTAAATGGTCAATTATATTCAGAGATTGTATTAGAATTAATATTCATAGTGTAATAATAATATTGCTTAGTTTATTTAACTATTTAAAAAAATGTAATGGCAATTACTATATATCATTTTAATGAATATACATAAAAGCATATAAAATGATGTAAAATACTTAATATTTAATAGTGCATAGTATTTTAATAGCCTGCTTAAAATGTCAATTATATATTATAAACATTTCATTTTCAATGAATGTACATAAAGGGCATTAATAGTTATATATAAAATGCTTCATATTTTATTTAATAGTGTTTTCTATTAAACAACATGTTAAAAAAGTAATTAAATTAATATTTTATTTGGAATCAATATTCATAGTGTATTAGTAATTTGTATCAAAAGCTTAATATTTAAGATAACGTTTTATTGAACAGCGATTTTAAATGTAAATTATATTACTAGATTATATATTTATACATCATTAAGATAATGTAATTTTAATATATCTATTTTTTTTTAAGTATTAATATATAATTTAAGATTTGTTTTTTTTTGTTTGTTTTTTTTTTATTTTCAGCACCAATTAAATAGCCAAAGTCTCTTGTTTGATTTCTTTTCAATTACAGTGTAACATTTTAATTGGTGCAGTTACATCTGTGATGTAGTAAAGTTGAGTGGAAAGAGAGAGGGATTTCTGAACCCTGTTGACACTGTGCTAAACCGTTACTTCCGCTCTTAAACACTCGCTTACATAATCCTCAGACTCTCTTGTTAAAAACCTGAGCAAGCATCTGTGTGAGCGTCCTGAAACACCACTCTGATTTATTGACTCCAAGTAAAATGGTCCAAGTGAAAAGCAGCATTACGTAACTAAAAACACAGTACTCTTATAAATACGTTTACCATTTTAATTACATACGCAAATCATTTGCATTTGATAACATTTGCATACATTTATCAAATATGGTAATCATATATGTAAATATATCCATTTAAGTAATTAAACCCTTTAAAATAAATCAGGTACACAAATCACCACAGCCTCCCTCTACCTCCATGATTTTAGCTGCTTCTTTTAGATTCAGCTTTTCTGGGAAAGAAAATGATTTCCCAAAGCGTATAAAAACATTTGCAGTTATTTTAATATGCGATTAGTCACTGGTAGTTCATAATGGAAGCGTTATCTTCATAGTGTACACGAGTAGTTTCCGTTAATTGGGAAGAACCCCTTCAGGACAGCAGAGGGAGCCTGAGGAGGGATGGAGAACACAAAGCATTTAGGGCTGGGGAATTCCTCCATGGTTTATTTGGAGAGTGAGGAGGTGGGCTATGACCCCTCCCCCCTTCTCCTATAAATCAGATCCAGAGCTGAATGAAAGAAAGCACATTAAGTCAGCTTTGCTCTCGCTCTTGGAGCTCTTCGGATGTTCTTCAGAAGTGGACAGCATGGATTCAGCTTTACTGTTGACTTTGCTTCTGCCAGTTGCAGGTAAGTTTATTGACTGAATCAGGATTCTCTTGTAAATGTTAGTATTTTAACTACATATGCTAAGTAACCTGAATATTTTACCATATTTTAAGAGTCCTGCCATCCGCTCTTTCTTATAGGCATTGCAGCTTTAATCGTGGTTTTTATAATTCATTAAAACTAACCTAAAATAAAGCAAATAGCACAGTTTTTTTTTGTAACTTAAATGTTATCTGAAATATATTTTTAAAATATATTTTTGCTAGTTTCCAAAGCAACATTTTCATTAAAATTTTGCTCGACTTGAACTGAAAGAAAAAGTATTTACAGACATATTTAAATAAAACAAAAACTACTTAAAATGACATAAGCAAACACCAAAATTACTACAAATTTATTAAAAACATGCGGTTTTGGGCATTATAAAACATCTTTACTTTATAAGACTACCATAACCACATATGCAATTATTTCATAAATTTGTATTTACATAATTGTGCATTATAATGTTTCCTATTTAGTCACTTTGTCGCATTTTAGTTATTAATGCACAGAAATTCTAATAATGTATATTTAAAAACTACTTCATTAAATATCGTGAGCATTAAAAAAATGAAACGTATGATTTGATTACATATTACACATAATTTACACAATGATTATAAATAAGACTTACTGTTGAGTTAGTGATGAACTAATGTGCAGTGTTCTCTTGAATAGTTGTGTCCTACGTCCTGGACCTGCCGCCCCAAGTTCTGTTCAAAGTGGGCGACAGGAGACAGTTGTCTTGCAGAATGTCTTCTTGCCCGGAGAAGGTGAAGTTTGCTTGGATCACATTAGAAGACAGACCGATTTTTGCCACGATTGACACACAGGACAGAGAATCTGTGCTGGTCTTTGACAGCGTGATGAAGAATCACGAAAACACCTTACTGTGCAAAGCCATGTGTGGAAAGGAGACAAAACAGGCAAAAACGCAGATTAAAACTTATTGTGAGTTCATTGAATATATTCAGTTTCACTATAGCTTCAGCAGGCTTCATGATGCACTGTTAGCAGAGACCTGGGTAAACAGTCACTCCTTTTCATCCACTAAATATTATATGTTTAGCACTGGATTACTCTAAATTATAGACCATTCAATGGATTTAAAGCAATTATGACTCAAATCAATTTATGAGAGGGATAATTTGTGTAATTAGACGTCCAAAACCTTATATTTATTGAGATTTGTGACGTCTGACCCCGGTCTCTCTTATTTATTTAATAATGCTAAATATGAATCACGCAAGCATGAAATATCTCAACTTAAAATGTTGGAATCCATTTCAGCTTTTCCCAAAAAGCCAGTTATATCCGGATATGATCGCTTGAAGCTGGGCGAGGAAAACATTTTGCGCTGTGAAGGATCTTCTATACACCCTTCGGAGATGCTCGAAGTGCAGTGGCTGTACGGAGACACTGTTCTTCAGTCGTATGAGGGACAATCCGAAAGAGATGCATATTCACTTCCTCTTAAATTCACACCTTCCGAAGAGGATGATGGGAAGGCAATAACATGCAGAGCGTCACTGCGTGTGGATAATATACCAGCGGATGAGATGACCAAGGAAACGTCTGCACCCATGACAGTTCTCTGTAAGCTACACTGGCATACTTTATATTAACATGAACTATTTTTTAAATTAAACCCAAAACGGATGTGGGAATTATACTTCCTCTCTGAAGAAGATGACCCCGTTGATCATTGGTTTTTCCCATTGCTTTCACAGCTGCACCACATAACGTTAAAGTCTCTGGAGCGACCGGCGTCCTGCGGGGATCCAATTTGACTTTGACCTGTGAGGCCGAGGGCAAGCCAAAGCCTGCGTTTACATGGACGGCTCTTAAACCAGATGGCTCATCTGTGGAAATGGGAAAGCATCACGATCTCTTCATCCAAGGCGTGTCCTTATCGGATACTGGTACTTATCAGTGTGATGTTAGCAATGACTTGGGAAATCAAAAGACCAGCGTTTCAGTAGTCGTTCAAGGTTAGTGGTTCATTAAAAGACATAGTTCAGCCAAAGATGAACATTCTGTCATTAATTACTCACCCTCATATCGCGCCAAACCTGTAAGATCTTCGTTCATCTTCAGAACACAAATTAAGATATTTTTGATGAAATCTGAGAGCTTTCTGACCCTGCGTAGACTGCAACGGTGCTACCGTGTTCAACGAAATGTAGTAAGGTCATGGCTAAAGTAGACCTAGTCCACTGACAGAGAAGAAATTGTAAAATCGTTAGATTTGTTTTCTTTGCACACAAAACGTATTCTCGTAGCTACATAAAATGGGTTGAAATTGTCACATGGACTATTTTAACGATTTTTTTACAATCTTTCTGGACCTTGAATGTGGTAGTTACATAAGTTGCGATCTATGGAGGGTCAGAAAGGCATCCGAGTTCAATAAAAAAAAAAAATCCTATTTTATGTTTAGAAGATGAACGAAGATCTTACATGTTCGGAACGACATGAGAAATTCTTTAAAGGTCTAATTTTGGTGAAAGCCAATAATCTAAATAAATGCATTTGATCTTAAAAAAAAAATTTCTAATTTTGAGACATTGCTTTGCTCCCAATTAATCAATTTATTTTATTTCTTGGCAGCACCTCCTATGGACACCTACATTGCAGTAAGTCCACAATCCACTCTGAAGGAAGGGGACTCTGTGAACATTTCCTGCAAATCCATCGGTGTTCCAGTGCCGTACGTGGTGCTCAGTAGGATGGTGAATGGTGTAAAAACAGAGATATTGTCTAGTGAAGGACCTGAAATATCAGTTACCATTGATTCCGTCAAGCTGGCCGACTCTGGCATGTTTCTGTGTGAGGCTTTCAACGATTATGGCAAACAGAATGAAAATCTCACTCTAACTGTTGAAGGTAAGACTTTCAATGTCTGTCATTAGTGGATATTGTTGGTACAAAGATTGATCGGTTGAGCGCAGTTACAGTGTGGGTTGTCTTTAATAGAAAGGCAGAATCAGTTGTGGCCTTTTATCTCATAAAGATACCTTGAGAGTAACACTTACAGATTCCTCATCCTCATCTTAAATATGAGCTT
This sequence comes from Carassius gibelio, assembly GCF_023724105.1. Taxonomy (NCBI): domain Eukaryota; kingdom Metazoa; phylum Chordata; class Actinopteri; order Cypriniformes; family Cyprinidae; genus Carassius; species Carassius gibelio. Next base: position 24,426,567 of record NC_068417.1, on the reverse strand, counting down.
GAAGTTCAATGCTCTGCAACTTCAGATTGAAGAACCAACAATAAATTTGTCTTCTTTTTTTTTTTGACAGCTCATTTGCTAGAAGTGGCACTACAACCAGACGTCGAGGTTGTGTTGGAGAAAGGCTCTAGCCTGATCCTCTCCTGTCAGGCTTCAGGTTGTCCTCAACCCAAGTTCTCCTGGAAGAATCTTTCAAACATGCCGATCCTCAGGCGACCTAAGACAGATGGCTTCCGGTCCCAGCTGGTTTTCGATCGAGTAGAGTTGGAAGACGAGGGAACTTACCTTTGTGAGGTCACGTGTGGCTCGATCAAGAAGTCCAAACAGACAGAAGTCAAAGTGTTTTGTAAGTATCTCGAAAGGTTTACCATCTGGTCTTGAGTTTACGTTAAAAAAATTATAATAATTTGCATTGGGAAAAGGTCCTCAAGCATCATAGTGGTCCTCAATTCTGTACCTCAAGATTCATTTTCCTGCAGAGTTTAGCTCCAACCCTAATCAAATACACTTGAACAAGCTAATCAAGGTCTTCATGATTAGTACAAAGTTGCAGGTAGATGGGTTTAATCCAGGTTGTACCAAAACTGGATCTTAAGAGTAGATGACCCCTGTACTGAATGGTTAACTGGTTGATGAATGGTGGATATAAAATCAAGTTTTCACCATTTGAAGTTGAAAAGTGTATTTTTTACATCACTAGTATCACCAGTTGGAATCGCAAAACTGATTCACAAAAAGTTCACAAACAAATCTACCATTAGTCGACAAAACAAATGATACTGTCCAAAACTCAATGAGCTGTGTTTGGCTAGATGGGATGCTCAAACAAAAAAAAGTTTAAAAAGAGAATAAAAGATTTAAATTAGAAAACAAGTTAATCTTACTGTGAAAGGAAAAGTTCCCTTCCCTTTAACTTCTCGAGAATTTGAGTTGCAATTAACGCGCTGTTTAAACGTGAATCATCTGTCAACAGTAATTCAGTCTCTTCAAATCTCTTAGTGGAAAGTTTTAAAAATAGCTCACGTTGACATTGATTTGATGCAGGAAATAAAGCATTTATTATATTTTCCAGAATGAGAATGAACAGGGACTTGAGAGGTCATCAAAATGAATGATGTTGTCAAGATTTCATACTCCTCTTATAGAAACATTATTGCTTTTAAGGTCATAGGTACTTCCTTAAGATGTTCTGCTGCTCTTGGCAGAAAACATCTCTTAGAATGTGCGAGGGAGTGTTGCTTTATTTACATTACATGTTATAATACATACCGACTCTGTCAGAATGATGATCAGCTGTCGTCATTCAAGGTTCTTCTTAATCTTGCTGTATTTATTAGTCGGTGTGTATTTATACTTAAAAATGCTTAGTTGTTCCATTTTCTTCTCTTATCAGCATTTCCAACGAGTCCTGTCGTGAAAAATTCTGGACCTTCTCTGGTGGGAGAGATGATGAAACTGACCTGCACTGCTCAGGAAGTTTTCCCGGCCAATATTTTCCAAATCTTGTGGATGGATGGAGAGCGAGAAATGCATTCGGAAACTGGGCCATTTTCAAGTGGTACAATAAATCTGACTTCAGAGTATTCTTACCATGTAAACACCACAGACCAGGACAAACGCATCACCTGCAAAGTTTCGCTGAAAATGCACGGTGTGCCAGCTGCTCAAGCAGTAAAGACAGCATCTACTACACTGTCCGTTCACTGTAAGTCAAGGTATTTCTTTGTTTCTTTTAAATATCAATTTGCCTTGGGTTTTTAAACATTGTGTTCCTTCCACAGATCCCCCAAGAGCAACCAGCATTACTGTGAGCCCACTGACGGAGTTGAAGGAAGGAGAGTCTGTGAGCATTTCTTGCCTTTCTGACAGCTTTCCAGTGGGGCGCACAGTGCTGAGCAGGGTGATGAATGGTGTACAAACAAAGATAATGACTAATGATAGTCTTGAAACATTGTATACCATTCCTTCGGTCGAGCTGGAGGATTCTGGCGTCTATGTTTGTGAAACCTCTAATATGTACGGAAGCCACAACGATAGTGTGGAGATTACTGTGAAAGGTAAGCAACTAATTACATTCGGTCAGAATCAATCAGTGGCCACTCTATAAACATGCTATACTGTTTGAAATATCAACAGTTATTTGAAATAGATTAACATTTTTAGAGTGCCTTGATCTCCATTTTGCCTTGTTCTCCTTTACATCTTAAGTTGATCCGGTCTAGGCAATTGACAATTATTATGCCTCTCTCATCCCAGCACCACCCAGGAATACAACAGTGGAGATCTTTCCATCTAAAGATGTTCAGGAGGGGCAGAATATCACCATCTGTTGTCGCTCCGTGAGCTTCCCTCCTCCTATGGTGGTCCTCAGCAAGTTGGATAGCGAGAAAAATGTCTACTCTCTTGATGGGGTATTCCTGCTGATCAACCTCACTCCTAACGACACAGGCCTTTATCAGATCAACGTCACCAATTACCTGGGCTATGAGACTGAGATTTTCAATATTAGTGTGATGGGTAAGTAAAACTGGACATACGTCATATCAAGTGAATGTATTTCTGAGTTCACTGACTACATTTAGTTCATGAATCAACACCATGTCCCAACCATACATTACATGACCAGTCAAGTTTTGCACAAGGTTTAACTTGTTCAAATCAACAAAATCCCAACCATTCGGAGCATATTTGACGCTTAATGTATATTTATGTCATGTAGGATTTTAGACCAATGAAATTTCACTGTGGCCAGTGGTCCCCAGTTACGACCTGAATCACATAGTGTGACATTTGATAGGGAACAAACTTGTTATGTGATATCCGGCATCAATTGCGTCGCTTCACTGATCCCTGACACATGTTGAGTCGCTTCAGTGCCATTCACAACTCCTCTCCCATGGCCTGATGGGATAGTAAAGTGTCCATCAGATGCGCACTTCGTAATCTCAGTGGATGTCTCAGTTTTCGCCTTGTTTTATAAATGGGAATTCTGGAGATATTACTCTTTTCATATATAGTTTTTAGTCTGGTTAAACGCCACATTAAAAGTGTCACGGTTGAAAATTAGGCTATGAGGAATAGGCTTACTTTTTTACAATGCCATGTGTTGACTAAAAGTCATAGATCATTTTGCACAATATTTTGCTTTTTGGTTCGAAATTTCGTCAGCTGAGCAATCGTATTGTAATACAATGGTACAAACCATAGAACACACTGTACTTCTATCCCTCACAGTCTCATTTTCTTTCCAGTCAAAAATTGTATATAGTGCTACCCTGGGGTACCATGTAGACTGACAAAATATTTACAAATGTTTTAAATTTATGCATTTAGCAGACGCTTTTATCCAAAGCGACTTACAGTGCATTCAGGCTATCGAGTTTTACCTATCATGTGTTCCCGGGGAATCGAACCCACAACCTTGCGCTTGATAGTGCAATGCTCCACCAATTGAGCAATAGGAACACTAAAAAAAGTTTAAAGCATATTTCCAATTTGCCAATCTCTCTAACTTTTCATTACAGAGAAACGAGTCAACGATCCATTAGGCTGGAATGATTTTCTAATACCTGTGATTTGCCTGGGAGTTGCTGCTGCGCTGCTTGGTCTTGTGGTGTACGTGTGGAGAGCCAGAAAGAAGGGATCGTACGACCTTACAAAGTGCAATCTGAGCACTGTGTAGGCTGTGTTTACATTCCATGGACTTATTCTGGAAGCTGCTACACTCGGCTGAACTGTCTTGTCAGGGCCCAGGGCCTCCTTAAAGTGAGAACTGCAGGTGAATGGATTCATCACCTTGAACATCAGGTGACAATAACCCAGCTGGATGGGAAACTGCATTCTCCACAGCCAGAGACAATCAATGGGACCGTGATTTGCCGCCCATACCCAGAGGAAGGAAATCGAACCGGAGCGGTTTCTTTGTGGTCTTTGTGTTGGGAAGTGTCAGCTGTTTTTGAGACCACGTTGTCTGCACTTAAAGAAGTTGGAAAAGTCTAAGCTTGAAATAAAAATAAAAAAAACTGAATCGGTGATTTAAATATTTTTGCATTATGAGAACATAACCACCAAGTACTGATTGAACTGTTTGGTACATTTTAGAAACCTATAACAGTCCGATGTACCGAAGTAGACATTGTGTCCTAAAAAAAATTATCTGTATTTAATTATGTGTGTAGTTTTTTCAAATACTTTCATTTTCATATTTATTGAACTAGCAGCTTTCAGTCAAGTGTTTTTATGGGAAAATCCAGGGACATTTACAGGAATCCACATCGTCTATTAAAGCTTCACTTTCTTTTTTGGATATCTCACTTTTGCATTTCATTTTTTTTTTTTTTTGCAATGTTATACTTTCCATTAAGCACAATAAAGATGATTTGGAAAGGTGTATTCGCACATCCTGTGTCAGACAGCCATTTCCGAAATTGCAACAAGACGGGAACAAGTTGATCAAAACAAGATCTAACACGCCTTCCAAAAATAAACCACTCTACATTTGTGCCTCCGTCCTTTCAAGACCGATCACACCTTATGAAAAAACACCGATTCCTATTTATCTTGGCCTGCAAATTAAGACCAAATGATTCAAAATCCAGTTCCTCACTCCTTTTTTTAGTGTGTTCTATTGATTTGTTTTGGGGGGTTTGTCAGGGTTGCGATAAAAGGCTGTTGCCATAGTGACCATCCAGATTCAGTGGGAAGGGGGGTGGGTCGTGTTTTCACGTTCCACAGGGAAAAGAAGGAGAAGCAAAGGTGCGAATGGAACTGTGTTCTCTTAGAACGATGGAGGGCCACTCTGCCATTTCTTTTTTTAACCTCTTCATATTAAATTTAGTACAACCTTTTGGAAGAACCAGCGGCAAGTCATGTTCTTACTTAAGAAAAATGGCAGTATTTTATCATACTTATGCTAATATTTGTCTTTGTTTTGACACTATACTTCACAAATGATTCCAAAAAGGGCTAGTGTTTGACTAAGTATGAGTAATAATAGTGATGAACGACGTGATTTATACGTGCGCTTCCAGTAAAACACGTCCTTTATGCATAATGTACGTTTTGAACACGGCGTGTGTGTGAGAATCGTGAGAATTGTTAGTGGTGTAAGTGTCATCTTTGTGAACCTATCAGAATAATTGGATGATGGTCAAGAACATCTCATTCTTGTTCTCGGAGTCTGTTTGAAGTGACTCATATTTGAAGGAGCGCTTTAACAGTGATTCATCTTACCTAGATTTTAGCCAGGTTTCGGACTAAATGAATTCCACTGGCAAAACATTTAAAAGCCATATGACATTTATTTTTTTTGGTTTGTTGATAAATTATAGAATTGCTTTGATACAAATCAGAGCGGTCTGTAAACTGATGTACTTTGAGTAACAATTCCTGTTTCGTTTCGAATCGAAAAACAACTCGCGGAATTCATCAACGGCTCTAAATGATTCACCAACTACGTGAATATGACTCAAACTGATAAGAGTCCAACATATTTATCTCCGTGATTTAAAAAGAACTGCTTCATAGAGTCGTCTGATAATGAGCCGCTATTGAAAGATATCTTATATAATGATATCATATCATGTGACTAAACTAGGTTAGCTTTTAAGCTATTTTTTTTTTCTTGTCACATTTTATTTCATATTTAGCCCTACACCCAAAATATATCATAGTTTTATTGTAGTCAAAGTGTAATAACCATGTTTTTTGTTGTTGTTGTTTTTTTTTGGGGGGGGGGGGGGGTATAGATATTGATTACCATTTGTATAACCATAGTTGTGCTACAAATACCATGCTTAAACTGTGGTAAGTTTAGAAAAACCATGGTTAATTTTCGCAAGGGAGGTCATGTTGTTAATATCTGATAAATGATTTGGTTATTATTTAAAGATTCATATGTTTCTTAATACTTCAAAGTTTTAAATACTTCAAAAATGAAACGTAGTGCAACCTGACTAATGTCTATTATAATAGAAAGTGGGCACTTTCGTTTCAGACCAGAAACCACCTTATCAACCTCATAGCAGCATGCTTAAACCACCTAAAATCACCTGTGCAACTGCCTAGCAATGCCCTAGCAAAACATTTTTCCAATGTAATGTCCCTCTAAAGCACCATTAAAGTGAATCACAAGCAGTTACAGTATGTTTTTGTACTCTGTTTGCTTAGACAAGGGTAATGAACCACTGTAATGACATTTAGCACAAACCCCCCCAAGGACAAGAAAGATCAATAGTTTATACAGCTTGCGAAACCACCATTATTTTTAAAGTTTTCTTATGAGGAGTTTGTGCAAGACTGTGACACATTTTAACCCCCAGACCCCTTTAATAACTCCTGCTTATGCAACCCTCCGGCGAAACAGAACAGCAACAATGATTTGTGCAGAGTCCTGTCTTTTTTAATCACTGTAAGACACTGGTATTTCCTGGTTCTCAGCTGCTGTGTGGACACTAAACGGCTCTAAACGCCTCCACTCCAGCTTGTTTGTTTAATTGCCGTTTAAAGAAAAACAGAATATTTCTGGAGATGAACCCCCAGGTTCAGCAGATGGCATTTAACCCAAGGTCTCTGCGTACTCGGGGTGCATCCTTTGCCAATAGCAGATCAGCAGCTTTTTTACAATGTCCCCACTGCTTTGTCTTTTCCAAGAGATCTGTTGTGTTTTTAATGTTTCCTATGTATCTGCATTTCTTTGGGTACAAACAGATGCAGATAAGCACTTAACTGCACACAGCTGCCTCACAGGTCTGTCCGTCTATTAAATGGAAGATGATCTTTTCCAAGAAAAACAGCTAATAACATGAGGAATGTTTCATTTGGCTGGCATGTTTATCAGTGCAGGTCAGATGAGTATTCTTTTCATCACTAACAGACTGCTTCATGCTGACTCCCCAAATGCTGCTTTTGAACTTTGGACAACACTGAGTGATATGCCATAAAACTTCCCATGTGCTGGAGTTTTGTAAGACAACATCCGTACTGATGTCGTAACATTAGTTTTGTTTGTCAAAACTTGGACAATTTCATGTAAATATGGAAAAAATACACCTTAAAATGCCTAAAACTGCCTTTGTTGCAGTAACAACACTCATAAATGCAGATGATATGAATATAAAAGTAGTTAATAACTTGAATAAAATGAAATTGTAAAAACCAAGATAAACCAATACATAAATATAGTTTGAATTCTAAGGTAATAACATATCCTATGCTATGACATACATATCTCCCACTTAAACCATACGAAAACAGGCAAATCCTGTCTCCAAGTTACGCATAAACTAGACGTCGTTTTTTGTGTGTGAGTTGAGTGGATTATTATTGAAATTTCTGTTAAATTTAGGGCTCACGCACTTTTGAAGGAAGTAGATTTATTTTATTCAACACGGGTATTTTGCATAACCGACGGAACCTGATGCGAAATCTGTGTGCGGAAATCATTCAACCAAAAATTGGTTTCCTATTGGATTTTTCCTGCGAAAATTCTAAATATAACGGCACATTCTGCATGATTCTAGAACCAATCCCGCTCCTGTTTTCACCTCAACTCCTGGATTTCCTTGATTGAGCGACAAACCCAACTCGGAACGTGAGAGAACGTCCTACGAAAAAACTAACTACGTATCATTTACGTTTATGTCACATTTTCACTTCGAATTTAATTATTCTTAGAGCTAGGCTTTTTTTATTCATAATTTTAAAAGCAACAGTTATTATATTCCTGCCTTGTTTCAATAATACAAACTTCAACTTTGTTCATGTAATGTAATACTCCTGCACACATCAGTCTCTAGCCTATAGCCTATAGATAAGCATGCATGCCTACACATTTTCAAGAGTGGTCTATTTTTAATTTCAGAATGACCTTGCATATCCACTGCCCTTTCTGAGAAACATGTGAACACATTGTCATTTCTTCAAATACTGTACGGATGTGAGGCGTGATGCATATGTGAGGTTTGCAGACCCTATCAGCATATTTCGGAACACAGACTGACCCACAATACGGCTGTGGGACCTTCCTATAGGGGGTCTCTTGAAGACAGTGATTATGGACACATACTTGGCGTGAAGCTCGAGTTGCGAACCTCAGCACAAGCTCTGCCAAACACAGGACAAACTGTGCTTCAGTTGTTCAGCCACTGTGACGCTACGACTTCAAGACCTGCCTGTCAGAAAAAGTACTTTAAAAGACTGCTTTTAAAAGACTTCTTTGGCCCTGTTTATTCATTTTAACCAGAACATTTAGAAAACTTCACATAGATTCATCTTTATTAGAGATGTTTGCTTTATATTTAAGGCTACCGGCAGCAATGTTTGTGCTCCACACATGAATATTTCAAGTCATACACTATTTTTTAAGGAGAGACTGTTATTTTTCTAACCAACTGGACTTTTGAGTTATTCACTTAGTGAACGATAAACCAGGCGGAAGATCCCATAGACTTGCATTGAAAGAGCCACATGACTTTTGAACTAGTAAGCAAACACCAGAGACATCAGAACATAGGATTATCACTGTCAAAGGATCCCTCACATTTTCTTACAAAAAGGTACAAATCTAGTTTAAAAATGACTTAAATTTGTGACTTAAAAATGATTCATTGTTTGCTGCATGCAAAAGAGTCTGTTAAGTCTGTCCCCTTAAGATGGGACTGTTATTCATCCGAGTATTCATGCCCTACTGACTTACACTTTCTCCTTTTTTATCAGATACAACCCGACAAGAACATTTGTACCTTCCTCTTGTTTAATTTACAGTAAACGTAGCCAAATAGAGGCCTCTCACGTTTAATATCTCATGTTGTACCTATAGACAGGGCCGTGCACAGACCTTTTGAGGGGCATGTGCTGAAACTGAAAAAGGGCACCCCCTCCCTTTTTTTATATCAATTATATATATTCTCTTTTTTAGCTATTCTGTTTGGTTTCATAAGCTAATTTGTATTATTTGGTTAACATTATTATGAATGACATTGAGAAGAGGGGAAGGTGAGCAACGAGTCAAGTATTTTTGACTAACTTTTTTTAAATATAATTTAAGTAATCATGTCCAACACTACAGTACAACTCAATTCCAGATTATAAGAAACTATAGCCATACAGTTACTATAACATATCCAACATGTTTCCGCCTACCTGGCAAAAATTTGATACTGTGGTGGACCAGGGATGTTGGTTTCTTGAAGGTCTCTTATTCACTACACTTTCCCTAAAATAAGCCAGCAATGAAAAAATAAATAAAAATAGTGTGAAAAGTACAGTTGCAGTGAAAAGCATTTCTGAAGGATCACGTGACACTGAAGAGTACTAACTGTAGTAATGATGCTGAAAATTCAGCTTTGATCACAAAAATAAATTACATTTTAAAATATATTCAAATAGAAAACAGTTATTTAAAATTGTAAAAATATTACACTATATTACTGTTCTTGCTGTATTTTGGATCAAATAAACGAAGCCTTGGAATGAATCATGAATTACATTCTGCATGATAAAATATAAAGATTTCACAGTGATCTTCTGTAATTTTTTTTTAGTTACTACTACATTACTGTAGTAAAACCATGTTTTACTACTTTTTATACAGAGAGTATACGGAGAGTATACCATAACATGATTATCCTAAATGTTAAAAAATTAAGTGTATCAGCAATCATAAATCAAAGAAGAAATTTCTTAGAAATATGTTATCTAGGTGCCGAGGATCACTCGTCGCTGTGTGAGTTCCAGTACGAAACAGCGCGGGGGCGCACCTGTTATGATTTTCCGATGGTAAAAACAAATTATATGTTGTTGTTATCAATATATAGTTTTTGACCAGCGAATGCGTGCAAATGTTATTTATTTTTTTTGTCCGTCATTAAAACGGGGACGGCGCCTGCCGCTGCCGGGATCACATTACATTTTCATCTACAGGTTACAAACTAGTTTTTGTAGCTATATAGACGGAGCGCTCAGTTTTTCCTGTGGTAAAATGCATTTGGCCAAAATCGCATTTTATAAAAGATGAAATGCTACTGTATGCACAGGCTATTTAAGTGTTGGCTATGTATTGGCTATGACTAGATGGCAAATGCTAGCCCTCTCTCTCAGGCGACGTCCCACATGTCTCAGCCAGTCAGACAGACATCCAATAAATAAAATATGAGCCTTTATAGACATAGTGTTTAGTAGTACTTATTCAAACAACAAGATATTTATTTACCCTTCGCAAAACTGTTCAGCTCAGCTGTTGTCTACTGTGCGGCTGATGTGGAACTTCAGTTCAGTTGATTCAATGAATATAGAGGGGGCGGAGTTATCAGCTTACTGACAGCTTGAGGGTCGAATTAGATTTACACAAGCTCGTTTTAAGAACTTTCATTTGCTAAATGTTTGTAAAACAGACATACAATGGTGACCAATAGCATTGAAAAAAAAAAAAAAAAGGGCACTTCGGAGTGTAAGGGCAAAAAGGGCATGTGCTCTGCACAGGTTGAGCCCTACGTGTGCACGTGCCTGCCTATAGAGATGGTCCAGTCCAAACTATGAACTCTGTGAAAAACCGTCTCCAAACCTTTGAAACATTCGCAAAAAAACACACATTTGTGTTCTTAGCTTGCACTCATTTTCTTATAGAAATAAGCAGTCGTAAAATGAGATCACGACCCCTGGATTTTGGTGAAACTTGGTCGGACTACAAAGTCCTCATGTTTTGACTTTGTAGACACTTCTAAAGGGCAGTTCACGCCAAGTGCTAACTATAAACATGACGTTTTAATAAACATAACACCCTAAAGGGAAAAATATATATTTCAGTGTTTTTCAAATGCATTCTTTCGCAAAAGTCTTGCATTCCAATCAAAGTTCCTGAGAATGTTTCTTTTATTTTTCAAAACCTTTGCACTTTCCAGAAAAACTTTGCATTTGCTCACAACGTCTTTGAGTTTTCCAGAGAAACTTATGTTTGTCTTACAAAACCTTTGTTTTTATCGGAAAGGTTGCATTCAAGAAATTTTGCATTCGCTCACAAAACCTTTGCATTTTCCCAAGAACCTTTTTCAGATTTCAGTCAAAAAACCTATGCGAATTCACAAAGAAATTGTGTTCACTCTCAAAAGCGTGCATTTTCCCCAGAATGTAGCTTTCCTCGCAATGTCCTTGCGTTTTCCAGAGAAATTTAGTGTTCAGCTACTGTTTTATCGCATGCAAAATGTTGCATTTCTTTTTACGAAATATTTGCATTTTCGTGAGAAAACATAGTGTTCAATTACTAAACTTTTGTTACCCAGAACCCCGTTATTTCGCATTCCTCTGAGAAATGTATCGATTGTAAAACCTTTGCTATTTTCCAATAAACGTTACATTTGCTCATAAAAGACTTTGCGGTCCCCCGAAAAGCTTAATCGCAAAATTCTGTTTTTCATTATTTGTGCACAATTTCAAAACCTTTGTCATTTTTAAAGAGTCACGTTTGTCTGCAAAACACATTCTCTGAAGAAACTCCTTCCGTTCACTGACAAATCTTTTGCCTTCCCATGAAAATCAGTTACCACAACGTTTTCTTGGAGGAACTCGAATTTTGCATGAGAACGCAAAAGCAATTGAAATTATTTTCCTTCCATCTAATATTTTAGTCAGTAGTCAGCCATACAGAATAGAGCAGTCCACATCACAACTATAATGATAATTACAAATGGTTGGAATCACTTTCAGGAGGATTTTTCCGGATCACGAACGCTAAAGACATCAACAGCCAATCACAATCCTCCAGACTCCTCCAGTACGACAAAACTGCATCGCGTTCTTAAACGGCCAAAACAAAATCTGATCGTTCGTTGGTGTGAACGTGCCTTAACTGTAAAAAGACATCCGATTTAATTTAAGACCTTGTATCCTTTTTGTACTTTGTATCCCACATACACATTTCCTTTAAAAGAACAACATGTTGAAACCAGAAAACCCCCCAGCATGTCTCGCAGGAGGAATGTTTCCTTGTTTTTAAACACCGATGTCCATTTTAAGAGATGTTGCCCAAGTATTCCTCGCATTAACCATTGGTTAAACTGTGGCGTTCTTCAGCGCATCTGAGAGGTTATTATAAGAAAGAAAGAGCCTCAAGTTGCTGATATTTCTGGACTGACAAAAGCACTGATCGATCTTCTCATGCATATTAATGAGATTACTGAATGAGATGTGTGAGAAGCCTCTCCCATGGTCTTTATGATGCTCGTGCGTGTCAAGCTGTGATTCAACACGAGGATCCGAGAGTTCGAATCAATTTAATACGCATCGGTTCGAAATGTTGATCAAAACTGCTTTGGAGAGCTTGCATTTCAGATGCATTTGAACCAGTGGATCCTCGTGGAATTATGTTCGGATGATCAGCGTTATATAACAGAAGTGTCATTGTACATTTCTGTATCTCAGGGAAAACATATTGTGAGCGTCTGGCAGTGCTCGACTTCCCATTCCTGTCTGCTGAAGCAGTTACCATGGGAACACCATTTTCCCCCCAGTATTGAGGGAGCATTGAAGTGTTGTTTTAAAGTGTTTGAAATGCAGGTCTTTGCACAGTTTAGCATTTAGTTCCTGTTAACCTCTGGGAGTTAAAACTTGTGTTTTACTAGCTATTTGTTGCATTCAAGTCCTTTATTCTGCTTGAATACTTTGTAATTGAATAACCCACTTGTTTTCCTTTTTTTTTTTTTACTCATTCATTTTTAATTTGTTAGTTAGGCTATATGTAGCCTATACTTTATTTTGATTTATTGTTTAGTTTAAAGTTTAGAGGCCATCAAAAAAGCAGTTTTAACTTGATGAGATTATACCTCACGTTTTTACAGTAATGTATATCAAGTTTTATTTGTTTTTGCTGTAACAACAGTCATTAATATTCATTAATATTCATTTAAATTTTTTTTTTATTTTTTTAAAGGAATTTGTTTAAGCTTATACGTTATAATGACCTAGAGTCTAGACCAAATATTTGTATATTTGAAGAAGTTTGAAGAGGACAAATCTTTCAGTTTCCTGAAGTCTGTGTGTAGCATGTGACTGTAATGGACCTACCTGAGAAAAGAGTGACATCTGCTGGTGTTGTGCTGAAAAATAAAATAATAAGAAGAAAAAGTCTATTTAAGAAATTGTCAGCTGACTTTTAGAATGTATTATATATGATCAATAAATTCACACAAAACAGTATTATATATACTAATAATAATCTTTTTTTTTGTGTGTGTGAGAATGTCATGATGGCATATATATTTCAAATATAAGAAAGATATTTCGGTCATAAATTTAAAGAACTAAAAATATATGAATGGGTGCATGAATGAATTATTAACTTCTAGATAAAATAAAAATGTATGAATAATTTTTACGCAGTTTGCATTAGTAATGTAGTAAAACGCATATATTAAAATGCGAAATTCAGTAAACACCTAATTGATTATGTATATTTTGTACAGGCAAGCTTTAAATGTTTTTACAACGTTTTGTCGCAGTTTAATGATTGAAATATTGCCGAGGTGCTTAATATGGATCGTAAATGGTCAAAACTTGCATTTTGTTTACATACCTTTGTTCTATAGGCTAGATGTTTTGCCCTCCTGTTCTTCGAGTTGGTCACGTGATTGACAGCTATGAATTGCAATAATGTGTAAAATTGCTGGAAAAAAAAGAAAAGAAAATCATGTTGTTGTTTTTTATCCTGCATTCCAATTAATATCAATCAAACTGCATGTGGGTTGTTTTGATTAAACAATAATAACTAAATAAATATAGCCAACTTACAAAATAAACACAATAAAAACATGAAAACACAACATAAAAACATGATTTTTTAAATTGAGTTTTATATGATATTTTTATCATGAGTTTTTCTGTTTTTGCATATAAACTCTACACATACAACGTTAGTGCATTAGCTATGGATACTTAGTCTAGCATACTAAATGGCTTCCTGCAGAAATTAATTAGCGAAGTCTAGTCATTTTAGTCTCAGTATCTTATAAATACTCACCAGCAGTCACTGCGTGCTAAATTAAAATGTAGTTATAACTTTTAGAGCAGGAAAGAAAGGAAAAAAAGCTTTGGAGAATGCGGACATCGATCCCGCTACCTCTCGCATGCTAAGCGAGCGCTCTACCATCTGAGCTAATTCCCCTACGTAGTGCACTACAGCTAGTATGCAGTAATTTAACATTAGTACGAAACTCTAGCTACTCGCGCTCTTTTCAAGAATTAAACCTGCTTGCCAGTTCATGAACGGGAAAGAGTCTGGTTAAAATTAAGTTAAGCTTATTCGAGTTTAAATATTCACGACAAAGTGAAAAAAACATGGCTATGCGATCTGTTCTAGTCTAACTGAGACTTGTCATGGCACTTGTATACTGTTGTTGTTCTCTTGTTGATCTGATTGCATTTGTTATTCTCATTTAAGTCGCTTTGGATAAAAGCTTCTGCTAAATGATTAAATGTAAATGTAAATAAACTACGGAGTAACGCTACAAACACAATCTACAACATAGGCAACCATAAACAAAGTTTGTTTGTTTATAGTTATACAAAATAAGTTTATAGTTATAATCAACAACTCAAAAGTATCGATACCGTCTGATTAACGAGCAAGCCTCTTTGTTACCACAGTAATGTTATATCAGCAGTCTTAGTGTAAACGAGAGTATATACTCACAAAGAAATAAACTGAGAAAAAAACCCTGAAAATATAAAATATATGTTTATAATAAATTCAGCCGTTTTTAAATCCTACCTCACCACTGAGCCAAAGTAAGCCCACATGAGTCTATCGCGTTTCCCCAGTGGCTTACTTTTGACCAATTGCGTTTCTCCTGTGGCTTACTTTTGACCAATCGCGTTTCTCCTGTGGCTTACTTTTGACTAATCGCGTTTCTCCTGTGGCTTACTTTTGACCAATCGCGTTTCTCCTGTGGCTTAATTTGACCAATCGCGTTTCTCCTGTGGCTTACTTTTGACCAATCCCGTTTCTCCTGTGGCTTACTTTTGACCAATCGCGTTTCTCCTGTGGCTTACTTTTGACAAATCCCGGTTTTTATTGTCATCTTTGTAAGGCTAAGGCTATTTAATTCATTACTGAATATCGGTCATTATTATTTCATGTGTATTTTTGGAAAATTAATCGTGGCAGTATAGCTAGGTAGCATGTACAGCACACCTTTTCCTCAGTACCTGTGAACCTTTAACTTTTCACATGATAAATGATCAGATAAAATCATCAACCGTCCACTAAGCTATATTACTGTCAACAATGATGTGTGTATCGTCTCCGAAGTCATGGTTTCTGGGACCTATGACTGGAAATAATGATTAAACAATTAAAACGTATATTTGATAATAACACATAATAACACACACTTTTATTATTATTATTATTTAACAATCATTAACAAATCGTTGTGGAGATAGGGACAGAAAATTTACATGAGTTTTAAAATGATGTAATAATAATTACTTTTGTTTAAAAATAAAAAATAAAGTATTAACTTTTTAAAATCCCACATTTATCCATATGGGCCAAAGTATGTGGGATTAGTGCTCTTTTTAATTTGGGTAGACTAAAAGGTGAAGAACACTTGAGAAATGCCTGAGACTTTGAGAGCACCTGTTAAATGTTAAAGCACCTGGGGTGACCCTGGGGTAAGAGGAAATTTGAAGTATGTGTGTTGTCAGAAGACTGGTCTGCATTTTTGTCGCACGTTGTGAGTGTAGTCATGGTTTAAAAGCACAGTGTTTGAAACAGGACATGCTCTTTCATGAGTCTGTGAAAAGTACTTTGTGTTTATTGTGCGTACACCGTGTGCATAGTCATAGTTTAAGAGGACAGCATAGGAAACAGAAGGAAATTTCAAACTTCATATTTGACTTTAGGTATATCAGGGATTCCTGTCATCTGTAGTCGCCGACCAAGAAGCGGTTTCAGGCTGAGGATGGAGCTCGATCTTTGCTCCCGCACGCAAGCCAAAAAGACGCAGAAAACGGGAATACGCCGACTAATTTCCGCTACAAATTAATCTCCCGGCTATATTGCTGTGCATTTTGAGGAGTTTTAGCTACATGTGAAACAAGTCACCCTCCACGGGATGGACTCGAACCCGTGGTCTCTCGGCTGAGCCATGAATGATATATCATGTCTGTGCAAAAAAACTATGATATATCATAATATTTTATCAAAAGCGACTTACAAATGAGGACAATGGAAGCAATCAAAAAAAAACAACAACAACGACAACAAAAAGCAATGATACACAAAGTGCTATAACAAGTCTCAATTACCTTAAACGCAGTACACCTAGCAAGGGCTTTTAAGTAATATAATAAATAAAAAGAAAACAGATAGAATAGAAAAAGAAGAGCAAGTTAGTGTTAGAGGTACTATATATATATATATATATATATATATATATATATATATATAAAATTCTATAATGAATGAAAAGAAAATAGAAGACAAAAAGATTAGAAAGGTAGTTTGATTTTTTTTAAAGAATAGAATTAGAATAGAGAGTACTAAAGTTAGAGGGTCAAATAAAGATGGAAGAGATGTGTTTTAAGCCAATTCTTGAAGATGGCTAAGGACTCAGCTGTTCGGATTGAGTTGGGGAGGTCATTCCACCAGAAGGGAAAATTTAATTTAAAGCTGCAGTAGGTAACTTTTGTAAAAATATATTTTTTACATATTTGTTAAACCTGCCCTGACAGTAGAATATGAGACAGATAATCTGTGAAAAAATCAAGCTCCTCTGGCTCATCCCAGTGGTCCTATTGCCATTTGCAGAAAGTCATCCGCTCCCGGTAAAAAATAACCAATCAGAGCTGCGTAACTTTGTTTGTGTTCAAAATGTAGTAAAATGTATAAGCGAGTACACCATGAATCCATTTTCCAAACCGTGTTTTTAGCTTGTCCTGAATCACTAGAGTGCACCTATAATAAGTGTTTATATTCGTGTTTAGATTGCTTGGGGGGTACCGCGGCGGAGTAACCCAGTACCTTTGTGATTCTTCATAGACATAAACAGAGAGAAGTAGTTCCGGCTACGATGTTCTTCCGCAAGACGCAAGCAGTTCTGTTTATTAACCGCTAAAGCGTCAAATGTTACCTACCGCAGCTTTAAAAGTCCGTAAAAGTGACTTTGAGCTTCTTTTGGGATGGCACAATCAAGCAACATTCACTTGCAGATCGCAAGCTTCTAGAGGCCACATGAGTCTGAAGTAATGAATTTAGGTAAAGGGGTGCAGAGCCAGTGGTGGTTTTGTAGGCAAACATCAATGCCTTGAATTTTATGCAAGTAGCTATTGGGAGCCAGTGCAAATTGATAAACAGAGGTGTGACGCGTATTCTTGTCGGCTCATTAAAAATTAATCTTGCTGCCACGTTCTGGATTAATTGTAAAGGTTTGGTTGAACTGGCTGGAAGACCTGCCAAGAGGGCATTGCAGTAGTGCAGTCTGGACAGAATAAGAGCTTGAACAAGGAGTTGTGAAGCATATTCCAAAATAAAGAGCCTGATCTTCTTGATGTTGAATAAAGCAAATCTGCAGGACTGGACAGTTGTAGCAATGTGTTCTGAGAAATTCAGCTAATACTCAATCATAACTCCAAGGTTTTTGGGTGTTTATGAAGGAGTTATGGTTAATGTGCCTAACTTGATGGTGAAATTGTGATGAAACAATGGGTTTTGCTGGAATCACAAGCAGTTCTGTCTTGGCAAGGTTGAGTTGAAGGTGATGGTCCTTCATCCAGAAAGAAATGTCTCTTAGATAAACTGAGATGCGAGCAGCTACCGTCGGATCACCAGGATGGAATGAGAGGTAGAGCTGAGTGTCATGAGCATAAAAGTGATATGAAAAGCCATGTTTCTTAAAGACAGAATCTAATGATGCCATGTAGACAGAGAAGAGAAGTGGTCCAAGAACTGAGCCCTGAGGCACCCCAGTAGTTAGATGATGCAACTTGGACACCTCACCTCTCCAAGATACTTTGAAGGACCTATCTGATAGGTAAGACTCAAACCACCGGAGTGCGGTTTCTGAGATCCCCTTGCCACTGCCAGTAGGGTTGATAGGAGGATCTGGTGATTAAGCGCATCAAAATAAGCGGACAGATCAAGCAAGATAAGTAATGGAGATTTGGTTTCCGCTCTTGCCAGTCTTAGGGCTTCAACAACTAAGAGGAAGAGAGCAATAATTAATTAACATTAATAATCATCATTGTTTAATAATGTTTTATTAAAACGAAGACACACACACACAATGAAGGACAATATGAAAATGGGCCCATGTATTTTATACAAAAGGGGCTTTATAAATTAAAAAATGCCATAAAACGGTACAAAATCAGTTTTAACTTACTGGAAAAGATTAATGTCTATATCACTGCTGTGAACTGATCCTAACACACACACAGTATATCACACTTTAGGAGTCAGCTGTCTACGCTAAGCCCTGCAGATATCAGAGCAGTGACACTCGGATGAATGAATGAATGACTGAATAAAGGAGGTTTCTGTTGGTCTTGTTTAATCCCACGCCCGGTGAGTGGTGACTCTTCTCGCGTCCAGACGCTCGTGAAGCCGCAGCGCTACTGGAGACGCTCGGCGGAAAAATGCTCCCGCTGTCCATCAAAGACGATGAGTACAAACCCGCCAAATTCAGCCTGTTCGTCAAGATATCGGGCTGGTTCAGGTAAAGACCGCCGAGTGCTCAGTATTTCAGTGAGGTTCACTCACAGCTGTCAGCTGTGTGGCTAAGGCAGTTAGCATGCTAACGTTAGTTAGCTCGCGATACATCATTAGAAATCACAATTGACTCTGTTAAATATAATTTAAACTTTTATTTATTGTTTTGAAAAACACAAACGTGAATTTAACAGTTAAGTTAGAAACAAAGAAGCAGACAGCTTCAGCTAATTGTTTTTCAGCCGGACAGATGTTGTTTGTTAGCAGGACGAAGTAAACATGTGACACATCCTATTTTATCTGTCATCTTAATGTTACTTCTAAAAATGTGTTAAAACGTATTACGCGACAAAATGCTGCTATCAAGAGATTACATTTTTTGTAAACCACTTTATTTCACTAAACCACATGAGTGTGTTTGCTAGTACAGCCGGGTCAGTGTCTGGTCTGAAACCACTTTCTGCTTTCGTGTTTGTGTCCTTCCCCAGATCAATTCTTGCTGATAAAACCTCTCGCAATCTGTTTTTCTTCCTGTGTTTGAACCTGTCCTTCGCCTTCGTGGAGCTGCTGTTTGGCATATGGACTAACAGGTAACAGTAGGAGTATATGCCACGTAGCTCTAAATGTGGGATGAGCCAGTAGTGTGCTTCTGTTTGTAATGTCTTGAGTTGGGTTTCTTTCACAAGCTGTTATCCTAGCAGTGAGACTGACGGCTGATCAAAGTTCAGCAAATACAGGATGTGTCTCCAAACCTATGATGTCTGAAAATGCATCTGAAAGAGCAGATCTCACTTGGTTCTGAGAAACAGCTGAAGTATTTAATATCCCTTGTGGTGGAGGAAATCCCCTGGATAAAAGGAAGTGGCGTAAACCATTTGTATGCCACTGTATTTTAATAACTATGTCTTTTCATTTGTGCGTCATGCATACACTTTAACTGAGGGTGTAACATTGTTGGTTTAGGCTTAATTAAAAGATTTAGATCTATGCATCAGATTTAAAAAAAAAAATATTATCAGGTTCTCACACTTACAGTAGTTTGCAGTGACGGAGTGAGGTTGTGTGTTTTTGGCTGATGTGATTTTAGGTGACATTGTAGTTAGAGGTACAGCATAACTGAGCATTTCAGCATCATGCAAATTACACAATCCCACTATTTTTTATTTATTTTGCTGTTGATGTTTATTATAATAATTTATTTAATGTGCTATCTTTATCTTGATAATATTATGCTACAAATTTAAACAATATCATGAATTGCAGTGCAGATGGTGGAGGTTTTATTATTATTATTATTATTATTATTAAATCAATAATAGCCAGTAGTAATAATAAAATGGTAATGTATAATAGTATACATTTAAATTTTTATTTATTTATGTTGCTGTTGTTGTTTATAATACTGTATTTAAATCAATGATAATGTTATGCTGTTGATAATACTATGCAAATTGCACAATCCCTCAATTTTTTATGTTATTGTTTATTATAATAACTTATTACATTTGCTATCTTTTATTTAAGAATATTATGATAAAAAAAGACACAGTCCCATGAATAGGAGTGCAGACAGTGAGGCTTTTATTATTATTATTATTATTATTATTATTATCATCATCATCAATAATAGTACCAGTAATCATATAAAAGTGTGTGTGTGTGTGTGTGTATATATATATATATATATATATATATATATATATATATATATATATATATATATATATATATATATATATATATATATTGCATTCTTTGTTGCTTATAATACATTATTAAAATAATGGCAATATTATGCAGTTGACTATTAATTGAATATTATGCAAATTGTACAATCCAACAATAAAGAAAAATGATTCATTTACTAATAAAAATACTTTATTTACAAGTAATCTGTTTAAATCTTACATATAAATGTGTAAGAGTAAAATTGACGTATTACATTCTTGTTTTTTATTATTACATTTTAAAATGTATTTATATATTCATTGAATTATTTCATTAAATTTTGCATAGTTGATGATCCATCTGAAACTAGCTTGACAACCATATCTCTGTCAGAATGAATGAACCTTTTGGACTGGTTTATTTTTGTCTAACAAAAGACAACACACAATGGGACTCTGACCTCAGTATGGGGCAGGATGTATTTCTCTGGTTTCGTGATAATTTAACACTTCCCTTTTTGTGTTGGTTTGATTCCTAGTTTAGGTTTGATATCCGATTCCTTTCACATGTTCTTCGACTGCACGGCTCTCCTGGCAGGCCTCGCAGCGTCCGTCATCTCACGCTGGAGGTCCAATGACTCCTTCTCATACGGGTGAGAGAGCAGTACTTTAAAAAGAGCTTTTGTGGGTAGAGTAACGATGACACAAGTTTCCTAAAAAAGATGCATTCACTTCTGCCTGAGTGGTAATGACAGGAAACTGCGTGTCTTTGGTTTCATCACTGGGTTGTTATGGAAGTCCATTCGATTATTTTGTAGGTATGTCAGGGCAGAAGTACTCGCAGGATTCGTGAATGGCCTCTTCCTCATCTTTACCGCCTTCTTTATCTTCTCAGAAGGAGTGGAGGTGTGTACAAGAATGAGATTACAGTTGATTAACTTGCTAAATGACTTAATGCACTAATATGTTTTTGTTGAACATGGCATCTGGTCTTGTCACCAGAGGGCGCTTGAACCCCCTGATGTGAACCATGAGCGTTTGCTCCCGGTGTCTATAGCTGGGCTGCTGGTGAATCTTGTAGGAATATTCGTATTTCAACATGGAGGACATGGGCATTCACATGGTGATGAAGGTAATTATCTCACACACCACAACCATACCATCACGTTTTTAATAAAAAACACTCCACTTCAAGTTTCAGTAATATTCTGGTTTATGGTTTTTTTCGTGCTGTTTTAATACCCAGCAGGTAAAAAAAAATAAAAAATGTTTCAGAAAAAACCTAGTGAACTTTTGATCAGTAGTGTATATATAATGTAGATAGAAATATAGATATACACATAAAAAAATCAATGTAAAGATATATAACTCATAAAATATAAATGTGTATATAATATAGAACAAGTTTGTACATCAATAAGCTATTGTGTTTTATATAAATGTTTATATGAGTAATTTTTTGTTTCTAACAAAACATTTTATGTGAGGAATCTTATAAATATATTTTTATTAGCATATAAAATAGGGCTGCAAATCGATTAACCGCATCCAAAATAAAAGTTTGTATTAACGTAGTACATGTATGTATACCGTATCTATATAAATACATGCATACACATACATGTGTATATTTAAGATATATTTTTTAAATATTTTGGATGTGATTAATCAATATGGCAGGCATAATCTAAAACATAAGCATATATACGTAGTTCTTGATATTGCTCAACTGAATGTATATGTGTGTGTGTTAGTGTTGGGTGATATGGTCATTTTTCAAATCGTCGTATCGTAAGATCGACGATATACGATATTATCGTGCATGGGTGGAGCAAGAGAGAGACTCTTTGTTCCTGTCATAGCAGAACTATTTGGTGTTTTAAAGAGAGCCTATGAAATCACCAATAATCGATAAAATAAGGATAAGTTCGCTCTGCCACTTTGTAATTATTTTGAGTTCATTTCTCATGAATGAGAAGAGCGCGTTGCTGTGTACCAGCCATTAAATGTGTGGGACACCAACTCCTCGTTTTCTATCTCTTTTATTTCATGGCTTTAACGAGGTTTCCGAGTCAAAGTGTTTCTTCAGCGACAGGCTCTAATCCTCTTTTACGTGTCCGTGCACTGTGTGTGTGAGAAACTGTGTCTGAATTGAAATAGCTGGGCAGTTTGATATAGGCTGCCTAATAAAAATAATAATAGTTAATATTATTATCATTTAATACATTAATAGGAGAATGAGCCTAATATCGACTTGACTATCGACAGAGAAATCTGCTATCATCGATACACTATTCTGTTGTCTAAACGGCACAACCCTAGTGTGTATGTGTGTGTGTGTGTGTGTGTATACACAGTATATGTACATAGTGCATGTGACCCAATTGATCATCATTTTCGCGACACAAGGATACATTTTCTACATGTATTTACACTTTGGCTTGAATGAAAATAGAGCGTGTAGATGTGTTCCCGAGACGAACAAAGCTTTTATGGGTTTGAGACGACACGGGGTTAAGTGATTAATGACAACATTTTCATTTCGGGGTGGAGTATCTCTTTAAACTTGCCACAAAGCACCAGCAAAAGTAATTAGCGTGAAAGTCAGGGGGAAACAGGAAGGAGATATTTAAAATATTTGCTAATAAACTAGTGTTTTCTGAGTCCGTTCCAAAAGGATGAGCTCTCCATCTCCTCGTTAGATGCGCCTTTAGAGATAAGTTTGCATTTGACGGATTATGATTGATTTTAATGAAAGTGTATTTTGTTTTTTATTTGTTTTATCTCATTAAGTAGTAACTTACAGCTTTCTATAGGTATATTTATCATGTCTTTTATTGTCGAATTCCCTCCATTTCTACACAATCTGTCTTGACTGTGGACTGTTGAAGTCCAGACTCTTCTGACATGGTTTTGAAACCTTTTCTAGTCTAATGAACAACATCGACTCTTTTTCACAGGTCCTCAGAGATCTAATTTGTTTTCGTGAATCGATTCACTTCCTCAAACACGATCAGACTTTCAAAGATCCCTGTTCTTTAAATAAAACAGGGGACACACGGACACATGATAGTCATCTCACTGATTAACAGACGGACTCTAATTTCACTTTCAAATGAACAGCTAATGCTAGAGATTCACATAATATTGCACCGCACTGAAATGCAACACTGGGTCATTTTTCTCAATAAATAAATGAGAATGAAAATGTTTTTGTCCCATTAGTTTGATTGGGTTCTCTTTGTCTACTTTCAAGACTTGTGCGAAAATCGGATGATGAACTGGGGTCATATTTATGCAGAAATGTAGAAAATTGTAGAGGGGTTCACAAACTTTTGAGCAGCACTGTATATATATATTGTATATAATATATACAAATTTTTTTGTGGAAATTTCATTAACATTTATATAAAATTGTAATTATTATTATTTTACTGAAATAAGGTGCATAGTATCTTTATGTGTCCTCTTATTTTTAAGGTCATGGCCACAGTCACTCTCTATTTAATGGCAGTGTGGGACATGGACACAGTCATGGAGGCCACGGCCACAGTCACGGGTCCAAACATGGACACGACGATCACGGACATTCACATGAAGGACACGGACATTCACATGAAGGACACGGACATTCACACGATGATCCTCACTGCCATGGTAAGACCCCAAGCTCTTTTAGTGATTTGACTGCAGATTCTGTCATGACTCAGTAACGTTATAATGCATTAGATGTGTTATCTGTTCCTCATGCTTTGTGAAAATTGCAGAAGCTGTTTTGATCGTAATGGTGTCTGGTCTAGTGTGATTCATTTCTAATCTGTCCGTGTCCTCAGATGACCATTCGCTCACACCAGGAACAGGCTCCAGCAAGCAGATATTACAAGGTATGTCTGTTTTCCACGTTTGTTCTCCTCCAGATGGCACTAGAAGTCTCTTTGTCGCAGTATTTGCCTTTGCTTTTGTACAGGCACCAGATATGAAAATATTTACAATCACGTCTAGACAGCTTTTTCATCTTTTGTCGGTGGACGGTATTATGGATTCTTAATAGATGTGGTCCTATATTCATAACTCCTAAAAAAAAATATCAGAAGTATCTTCTTCATTTAACCTCTTGAAACGACTGCTCAGACATGACTGGATGATGGACTTTTATGACACCTCTGACCATCCCGACCTCTGACCTTTGACTCGGGGAACACCGGGTTAACACTGACACTGGAGCAAACACGGTACACTGTCGCTTTAAATCCCTTTGTCCGAGCTTGTGTGGGAAAGAGCAGAGCAGAGAAAGTAGTTTGTCCCCTTCACCCTGGCACACACAGAGAGAGAATGGATCCTTTGGGAGGCCTGCTGAAGGGAGAAAGAACGGGGCACGGAGGGAGGACCATGTAGAGAGGGGAAGGGGAGGAGGTGACAGTGCAAGAGGTTACGCTGCCTCCATCCAAGCCGAGGGACCTCTTCTCCACTCCCCGTGATGAATTGCAAGTGGATTTTACCAGCCTCCTGTCTAGTTTGGCTATGTTTATTAAGCTTACTTTTTACAAAGAAGACTTGGTAGATGTACTCTGTGTGACAAAACTGCACTATGCAATATAATGCACTGCACAGAATGCAATGCACTTGACTCTCCTTTTGTGGTGTAAAAAAATTATCCATAATTTATATAACAATGGTTAAGACATTAGAAACTATTTTATTTAATTACTACTTCCATTTATGAAAATAATGATTTTTACAAAAAGTATACTGGAATAATATTATAATAATAAGATAACATTTTATTTATCATTGATGTTATTTTTGCTCATTATTATTTTAAATATTTCTATTATTAATAGTAATATTTTGGAAGAAAAAGCTATTATTTAATTACTATTATTGGGAAATTATTAAAATTAGTGATTAATATTTTTTTACAAAAACATTATTTTACAAACAATATAGTGGGATTTTTTTGTTATTATTAAATGAGAAGAATAATAATATTTACATATTTTTATTATGTAAACAATAAATATATTTTCATTAATCATAATCATTGTTATTATTATTAAGTATTTAAAAAAAGATTATTTATGGAAAAGTAGTACAAAAATAGATTAATAATGTAATTGATATTAGTAGTAATATTAATGAAAGGTAGATCTTTGTAATAAAACTTATTTTTATATTTATAATTGTAATATTGTATAATCATTATTTTACAAAATAGACTATTAGTAAAATGATTAGCAGTAGTTATGAAAAATTAATTTTATGAATTTTTATATCTATAATTTTAATCATTTAGCATCATTTATTATTATTATTAATGTTGTTTTACCAAAACAGATTATTAGTAGATTCTTTGTGGAAAATGATACAAAAATAGATTAATAATAGACATGTTGGTAGTAGTATTAATTAAAGGAAGATATTTTTTATAAAATAAAAATGTTTTCATATTTATCATTGTAATATCTCACAATTATGTATTATTATTATTTTACAAAAACAGTTTATTAGTAATTATTTGTGAAAAGGTGATACAAAATTTGATTAATATAAGTATTATTATTATTAGTATTAATGAAATGAAGATACTTTTAATAAAATAAAATGTTTTACATTTTAATATTTTATAATGTAATGTATTATTATTATTATTAGTAGTAGTAGTAGTATTATAATTAGAATTAATATTATACAAAAATGTATATTTGAATTACATTCTCTTGCTGATACACTTTAGATAGTTGTTTTGCTTTGATTGTAGGCAGTCTGTACAGCTAGCAGTTCTGTTAGAATAAAGTTCGTATCACTAGAATTTAGAACTGTATTCTAAACACAGCCTCTGTTTCTAAGGACACACAGAGCTCCAGCATTCTTCTTATTTTTCTAGTATTTGTTTTGACCACATTTGGACCGGGTCTTCACTTATTAGGGAGTTTGCTCCATTACTGCGGTTGTGCTTTCTGTAAAGCTGAAAGTTACCGCAAGTATATCATCTCATTCTGAGGGAAGAAAAAGGACTTAGTGGAGCGTCTCATTGCGTGCCGCCACACAACAGTCCACAGCTATTCTCCAGGACAGTTCAGCAAATGTTGACCGACTCACTCATGTTGGTTTCAACACAGTAGCGTATGATGTGCTATGATATATTATATATATGATGTGCTAGGACAGTCCTGCAGGTTGACCATTCATTCGAGGGCGCACTCATATGAACTGTTTGTGGAATGACCTCATCAGTTTGAGGGTTACCACTAGAGATGGTATCCAAGACAGCGGGTACGTTCCGTCCGCAGTAGTCATGTTCAAACATGAGTGCTAGCAAATGTTGCATCCTCATCCCAGACACAATATTAACACTTATTAAGTGAACCCAGGACCGTGAAGCCCTAGTGCCTGATTAACTATCTACATAGACTGTTGAGAAACTGTCAGCTTCAAAAGTGACCAATTTGGAGAAACTCTAGTCATTAACTTACGCAAATTGTTTTTTTGTTTTTTTACACTCTACATTAGATTTGATGTTATGAAGTTGTTTAACTAAAAGCCCACACAAACATTTGGTCAAATTCTTTTGAAATATAAAAAATGTATGTCTTTTTAAGAATTGTTACATTAATATAGAGTGTTTTTTGTGTCTATTAATATCGAGATATATATTTGTTTCATAAAGTTAATATTAAAGCAATATATATTTATAGTTATTTTAAAGTTCATAAATAATGTTTTAATATTAAGTATATAAATATTGAGAGATAGGAAGACATTTTCAATATTATTGAATATATAATTATATTTATATGCACTATTGCAAAATATTTTTGTTTCAGTAGATTTGTTTTTTAAAAAGAAATTCCTATTTTTATTTAGCAAAAATGCATTAAATTGATCAGAGTTTGACAGGTTTTGTATAAAACATAATCAATTGTAACAATGCAAATAAATATTATAGTAAACATTATAAATGTCTGAACAACTCGAAAGAAATGCTGTTATTTAGAACTTATTGTTCCCCAGAGTCCTAAAAAATGCATCAGCGTTTAAAAATAATAATAATTCATATTAAATACAGCTTTGCATCAAGGGAATGAATTACAGTTTTCAAATATATCAAAATTGAAATATATCACTGTATTTAAAATATACTTAAAAGTTTTTTAGAACAATGAATCTAAACCCTAATTCTCTTCATTTCAGGAGTTTTTCTCCACATTGTTGCGGACACGTTGGGCAGTGTCGGCGTCATTATATCAGCCATCCTAATGCAAAAATACGACCTGATGATCGCCGACCCCATCTGCTCCATGCTCATCGCGCTTCTCATAGGAGTGAGGTGAGTACGCTATTATAAGCGCTGACCTTTCTCGACTCGACTCAAGACAATCCTCCACCCTCAAACCCCGCCCAGAAACCCTCAACAGCACCTAACACAGATCATACAAAAGCCACTTCACAGTGCCCTTCACCAAGAGCCCTGCGAAGCCGTTGGCGCTCCAGCCGGGTGAATTACAGGATACACGCTCCGAGGGTGGAGGCCAGAGCACTTTCTCAACATGTGGCGAAGCCAGAAAACCCAGGATTTGACTCTCTCATGTGGCATTTTTCAAACAACTAGTCAAGAAGGAAAAATGCATAGCATTTCATCACTTTTTAAACCTACCGAAACCATCCATAGTCTTGAAATTGGCATCAGATGCTTTTATGATGATTAATATGCTTCGTTTTGTGTGTTATGTAGGTAAACGTATGCAAAGGCTTTGTAAATGTGAACAGGGCTGCACCATGTTTAAATTGCAGATGGCTTGTGGTTACTGTGCTCCAGTGAAGAGGCACCATTCGTGGCCTCTTTTTGCAAAATGCACGAGTTTGAGTGAAGCCTTTCCCGCATATTCATCTCGTCCCCTCTAACCCCCGACCCCCCCCCCCCCCCCCATCTCCCTCTTGTCCGCATTTGAGGCCTTTTTTTTCCTCCCTCTCTGGAATGTGGTGGCGATCTGTGAATGTTACTTCAACAAAGGCATCTTTTAAGATGGATTTTTCCCTTCTCTTTGTTTCTCAAAAAAAGGGGGGGGGGGGGGTTATGTCATCGAGACCTGGCCTTGGACATTTTTCTCCCTCTTCTTCAGTTTTCCATGCAGTGGCTGAATGGCAAATCCTGAAAATCGAGAGTAGGGCTTGTTTTGCTCTGAAACGGGCAGTGCGTAGCCTAAAAATGTGTGTTCAGTTTAAATGGAGATCTTAAAAAGCATTGCAGTTAGTCGGTTTATTTTTTTTTTTTAAGTATTTTATTTAGTGTTCAACTCAGTACCATTCAGTACATTGTGGGATAAAATTGTGGGATTTACTATGTCAGAGATACTTGAAGGGTTCGAAATTTGCATGCTTAGTACAGCATATCGACTATATACTGCATAAATAATAGTATGCTAGTATGCCATTCCAAACACTGCCCAAGAAAAGTGATGTGTTCTCCAGAACTAGGCTTAAATGTGTTTGGGGAAACATGGCTGTTATGGATATAGATTTATTAAACACATGATACGCTAGTGTGAAAGATGGTACTTTGGACCAAAGCATGAGTTCATCTGCAACTCTAGTCTCTCTTACGCATTTGAACTTCATGCCTGTGTACGTCTGGTGCTGCAGAATCATTTATCGTTCGAGTCTTGAGAGAGATAGAGCATAATTGGCCGCGTGGAATGTCTGTGGTTCTTCGTTTGATCGTTAAGATGGACTCTGCTTTGTTTGGACAGCATTTTTTCCCATGTACCCCTCATTGAGAGATGGATATTCTCAGGGGAGCGCCTTGTTTTGATCCAGCCATCTTGCTCTCATTTGGATGTTTGACCTTTAGCTAGGATGATGAACTTCTCCTTCATCAGCCTCACCTGAGGCGTGAGACATTTTCACAGGACTCTCGGCAAAAGACCCCCCGCTGCATACCAACAGTTTAGCTAAGGCCGCTCTTGGTGCGGTAGGCTTGCTTTGGGGGATATCTGGGTCCTGCTGCTGGGACCTACAGCAGTCCTCCACCACCAAAGTCTTCCAAAGACCGCTAATGAAAAACATTAACGCACGTGAAAAACATTAACCGTAATTAACATTTGTTCTGGCCGTACTAAGCCGGGCCTTTTTGGATGGTTTCATTTGTCAAGCCTCAGTGCACATGTGTTTAAATGGTTCTCCAAAGATGTATATACAAGTAATCGATGAAAACTGAGAGATGTATGATTTTGTCTGGAGAGTTTCCGATTTCCATTGGGTTTCGCTCCATTTTCACTAATTGAAAGGTTATTGTTTGAGCGACTTGAATCGATTTCATTTAAATTTCCTATTAACTGGTTTTGGTTTGGTTCTAGCTCATTTATTTCCAAGCTTTTTGAATTTTTTAAGCTTGTCTCCTTTTTAAGTCTTTGGGGCGAAGTCCTCAAAAGTGATTGCACCCCAAAATCAGAAGAGGGGAAAAAAATAAAATAGAAAAAAAAATATATATATACTTTTTAAGTAATTAAAATCATATTTTTATTGCGCATGTATGCAAATTATTTTGGAGAATGAGCTTAATTTTTTTTTTTACACACATTCTTTAGATTTTTGAGGTGAAATGGGACCCAGACAATGTTCCATGATATTTCATTCCAATTTACACAAATTGTCTTCTACATTCTGGACCTTTTGTGACCATCAGCTATGTAGGAAGAAAGTTTTCGTATTCTTTATCGTTTGTAGAGCTGTTCAGAAGCCGTTTGAACATTTGCAGACTCTCAAACTATAAAAATGAGCTCTTGAATCCAAGCAAAAGTTTCATGCACTAGGCCTAATAGCTATACAATCCTGTGGTTATGGCCATAGCTTGAGTGCAGTCGGTTTCTAGCAGGAAAGCATCTAAAGTTTTTTTTTTTTTGTGTGTGTGGTGGAATCCCAGTAACTGCTTTCCCTAGAAATGGAAAAGTTTGTTAGGTCCTATTGCATATAAATCTTAAATTAAATGTACCTGTTCTAATTCCTGTTCAGACGCAGACCTCACTACAGTCCCCTCATTCTTGTGGTGGTTTTGGTGTCATAAATATTTCTGTGCTCCAGGTAGGTACTCCAGGTCGTCTGGGTGTGATGATAAATCATTTCCATGTGGTTTAGAAGTGTGCTTTTACGAGTGACTGCTTTGTGCCTCGTGACTCCCAAGATGTTTTCCTGGTTTACAAAAAAGTCCATAAGTGATTACTAGCGTCCTTGCGGAAATATTTGATCCTGATTGTCACCATGATCTGGGTGGTGACATCTGGTCTATGTCACTGGCCAGCGTAACCTTGATGCTCGCACGTAATGGTATTTCAGCCAGCTGAGTCACTCGTGTAACTGCATTACAGAGTTTTCGGGGCAGGTTAACATCAAGCGCCAGCGAATGGTAAGTAAGAGTGCCTCCGCTTCGCTGAACAGGAAGGTGTGGAACAATAGTATGAAGTCAGAGGTCTGAGGTACCCTCGTCCAGTACTTTCCTGTTTTCATTTTATTGTCCAAAAGAGGGACAAACACACCGGTTACTGAGAGGAATGCACAGTTTTATGATGCCTTGTCACATTATATTGCATGTGTATTTTTTTTTAATGACTATATAATGAAATATAATTATTTTTATTTGAGTTGTCACATTGCTGGACCATTTACTAAAACCGTTTACATAAACTAATGAGAGCAAAAAGGTAAAAAATATCGACAAGCCCAAATTTCAGACATCCAATTGCATTCAGATAACAACATTTGCTTTTTAAACATTCGTAGCTTTTTCTGCAACTTCAGAATGGATCTATTTAGTTAGTCTGCCAGTAGACTTGATACATTTCACTTTCCAGGTGTACTAAAGCTAATAGATCCAAAAAGGGATGATCCAATCAGTCTTTGGTTTCATGTTCCTATATGGCTTTAGTATAGATTACAAGCTTGTTCAAGCTTGCAAACATTACTTGGAAAACCACAGTCATCTTGGGGGAGGTATTGAACGGAAATGCTTGCATGCGTTGCACTTTAAACACATCACCTAATGTTTACCACAAAGAGCACAGAGTAGCCAGTTTCACTATAGATTGGTCTGGGGCATAGTGCTTATATTGATATTACTCGCATATGCTCTCAATATAGTGAACTGAAAGTTTGCCAAAACCTCACAGGTCAAGACACATTTATTGTGAAATCGAAGCCTTGTGAGTAACATGACTGCAGTTTTTTTTATTTAATCAAAACAAAAGTTGGGACAAAATATTTTGAACGCACAAATAGTTGCAGTTTTTCAGCAATGTGTGCCAAGGTGTGTTTAGCAAGGCCAAATGTTGCGAAACGTGGCATTTTTACCACAGTTTCATGAACGGCCAAATGAGACAACGATCAGCTTCTCCACTTTGCCGTGTCCCAAACTGAGGCTGGGGTTTCAGGGAGGAGTTCAGGAGAACATGGGGGTGAAAGAGTAGATTAGGGACCGGGAAAAAAGTCCAAACCATGGAACCCTCTAATGTTTCCCAGATGGAGCAGTGGTCAGGCCTTGAATGTTTCAAGGAGGACTGATGAATTTGTAAGATGCTGGCTTAGCCAAGACCTAGCTTTGATAGGGCAGAAACGGCTGACTTGTTAGGAGAGAAATAGTCCTTGTCCTTTCTTAACCGGTCAACCGTTTCTACCAAGTGATTCTTCAACAGAATGAATGGGTTTGGATGTCGATCATGGTGTGCTCAGGGTTGCTTGCTGGCTCACACGCACTACAGCTGTTGGGATGACATCAGCACAGCTCTCTGTTACTCCACCCCAACCATAAGATGGGCAAGTTTCTGTTAGACCACCTTGAGCATGCCCTGAAATAATCCCAATGAAAAGAGTTCTTGTTTGTCATGATAATGACAGAATTTCCTCTCATCAGCTTGTAACATTATTTGTCAAGCTGTTAGGTCCCTAACCGATCAATGTCCAATGACGTCTTCATGTGTGGCGTACCTTTCCTTTTGCCAGAGTTTGTGTAGTACTTGGCACTCCATTGAACTCATGTCTCACAGAACGGCAACTTATTTCTCGCCTCCCTCTTTCCCACAGTGTGGTTCCTCTGCTCAGGGAATCCATTGGGATCTTGATGCAACGGACGCCTTCTTCTCTGGACCATACTCTTCCTGAATGCTACCAGAGGGTGAGTCGTTTCCATCTTCTGGATCCAATTTATGAAAGTTGGCTACTTGGTCAGACAGAGTTAACCTAGGATATCAACTGGAATTGTAGCCAAGGCACTGTGTTTACACCTGGTATTTACTATGCATTTTCATGCTATGCTGTTCTATATAGTACAGATAGTTTGCGTTTATTTCTTTGGTTCAGACAGACAGCCATGTTAATCTATATTCTGTGTGACTCTCAGCCATGCCTCTGTCTACGTTTTGTCCACTTTGACCACTTCCAGAGGTAGTCGAAAAACACATTTGACCAGACAGCCACTAAAGAAATCCCCCTCCCCTTAAAAGAAACTCAGACAGAAGTGGTCAAAATTGGACAGAAAAGATGGATTAAAATGCCTCCTTCCTCGTCCACTTGTGATGCGATCAACCATAAGGCTTTTTAATACTAGGTGTAAACAGGGCCCAAATTTTCCTAAAATGTAGCTAGGTAACCATTTGGGAACTTGACCCTCTATTGTGAATCAGAACCTCAATCTTCATCCCTTTGCAGTGTTGCGGTTCCTGAAACAGTTCTAGATAGCCAGTGAGGGTCCAAGCACCCTATTGAGCATCATCAGAACCTTCTCAACTTCTGCTCAAAACTTGGGCAGCGTTTGCTAACTTCTAATGTTCCCTGCAGGTCCAGCAGCTTCAGGGTGTCTATAACCTCCAAGAACCTCACTTCTGGACCCTTTGCACAGACGTCCACATTGGCACACTCAAACTCCTTGTGGCGCCCGATGCAGATTCTAGATGGATTCTCAGCCAAACGCACAACATTTTCACACAGGTGGGGACCGTCTGAAAACACAGCTGTTAGAACTTCATCTCACTTGAGAGATGTTTCAAAGTTTCCATTACGTCATCTTTTCTGCCCTTTGCCCAGGTTGGCGTCAGACAACTGTATGTCCAGATTGATGTGGCAGCCATGTAGAAGTCCGCCACACTTCTCCTGATCTTTGGGAGTCCCGGGACCAAAGGCCTTCTGTGCTGCTGTGGGGAAGTTCTCCACCTCGACCCATCTCTTTTTGGGTTTCTGTCACTCCACTTCCATCTTGGATCAAGATGGAGTTGGTGCAGTCCAGCAGTCTGACTCCACTCTTGCAGGAAAACAACTGACCAGCTACAACAATGTGATGTTTTTGAGAGGAAAAAAAAGACCTTTTTTTGTTTTTGAAGTTCCCCATTGCTTTAGATTTTTTTTTTTATGATCCCAACAAACTGTTTCGTTTGCTCATAATCGCTGCACTTTCCCATCATCAGAATGGGATTTTAATCATCGGTGGTATGAAGGTGGAGTTCAGTGGACATTTGTAACAATAGCAGTATGTGATTCATTGACTTTTTGTACATCACCTGCTTTGTATTTTCGGTTGTAAAGAGGTGCAGAATTTGTTCGCCAATGCCATTATGTAAACATAAATATTTGTCTGCATTTCTTAAGTGCCTTTTTAAATGGACAATCGCTTGGACCATCATGTCTGGTGGGCAAAATGAATGCATTGAAAACTGAATCTTTATGTGCTTGAGTTCTGTTCACTATTAAAACATTTCTTTGCATTTGGCTTTGCTGTTTAAGCATGGTGTGAAATTTGTATTAACAAGTTTCTGAAATCTGTTATATAGACAAAATGACACAGAAGCAGCTGTTTTCATCCATAAGTCTGATGAATGACTTGAATGGAAATCATAAAACGGCTCCATGATTTCTCCATGAAAGCACAAGAAGGTACAAGCATTAGTAGGGAAGTCCAACATATTTTCAGTAGATTGTCAGAGCCTATTACTGTTTATTTTCTTTCAAGTAATAGGTGGAAACAGTTAATCAAGGCTGATCCTGTCTAGACACACAGACCTTTACCCGTTTAAAATTGATCAAGATTTACTCCAGTGGTTTTCTGAATATAAATACTTTTTTACAAAGTCTTTTACTTTGTGTTTTAATGCTGGGTAGAAAGAGCGAAAATATTAATGAACCACAATATTGTTTACAGATGGGTAGGATAAAGACACTTTTAACACTGAAATTTCACTTCTCCTTTGTAAGAATAAACCAAAGGATGAATAGTTTTAAGGGTATGATTTGCAGAGGAGAGTTTTATCATCATATACAGCACGTGAAGACCTGATGCTAAACTTGGTTTGCCAAGCTGTTAAAATTGCAGGTTAGATTTTATTTTATTTTCAT
This sequence comes from Carassius gibelio, assembly GCF_023724105.1. Classification (NCBI taxonomy): domain Eukaryota; kingdom Metazoa; phylum Chordata; class Actinopteri; order Cypriniformes; family Cyprinidae; genus Carassius; species Carassius gibelio. The sequence goes on along the minus strand of NC_068417.1, from coordinate 24,391,830 downwards.
ATTTATAGAAATTTGTTTATAGATGGGTAGGGTAAAGACACTCTTAACACTGGAATTTCACTTCTCCTTTGTAAGAATAAACCACGTTTCTTTGAGAAACATGCAGGATATTTGTGAGAGTTTTATCACAGAACCAGTTTCAACTTGTAACTTCTTCGAAATTATGTTAGGTGGAAAATATAAGTGTGTTCTGCAAAAAATGACAGTAGGCCTTTATAATTATTTTAATATGTTCCTTGAGGATGTTAATATGTACAAGTAAAAAAAAAAGACATCATTTTCAACCCTCATTCTGACCATCTAAAACAACCTGTTTTTAAGGGGCGGACCCTTTAAGGCTTGTCAGAAATTGGCGACTGTTATGATTGGTTAACATCATTGCATATGAAACCTTATCAATGCCACCATGCTATTGCATGTGAATGTACTGAAAACATGATCAAAAATAAAATGGTAATTTCCAGACATAGCGATATGAAATCATTTACTTGCGGTTTTTGACTGCAGCTGCAGTCAGCTCTACTACCACTTTATTTTTCAACAAATCTTTCTCTGTGAACTCTCCATGACACTGTGCCAAGTTTACAAAACAAAATGGAGCCATTTTCTGAGGGTTATTCCATAAATGCTTTTTTATCGATGATGAGGACATTTTAAGTTACGATACTTACAGGATGTATTAAAGGAACACTCCAATATTTTTGAAAATAGCTAATTTTCCAACTCCTCTAGAGTTAAACAGTTGAGTTTTACCATTTCCGAATCCATTCAGCTGATCTCTGGGTCTGGCGGTAGCACTTTTAGCTTAGCTTAACATAGCTCACTGAATGTGATTAGACCGTTAGCATCTCGCTCAAAAATGACCAAAGAGTTTCGATATTTTTCCTATTTAAAAAGTGACTCTTCTGTAGTTACATTGTGTAGTAAGACCGACGGAAAATGTAAAATTGCGATTTTCTAGACTGATATGGCTAGGAGCTATACTCCCATTCTGCCATAATAATCAACGAACTTTGCTGCCGTACCATGAGTGATATTACGCAGATCTGTAAACCCAATCATGTTTAAATGCAACACGTGAACTTAAATTTGTATAAATAAATCAGACAGAGGCAAACTACTTTCTGACAATAGCTTTGTTCACTTCTTTTTGCAATTCATGCTCACAGAAATTAAATGAGAGACTACAGACAAAACCACAGATGTAGATGAAAACAGACAAACCACATGTAGGGTGTTGATGTGGTCAGTGGCGACGAAATGAGTGTCTTTATTGTACGTAAAAATCAATCTTCATCCATTATTACATGCTCAAAGGAATCTTATTTATATTATTAATGAGAAAGTTCCATTAAGAAAGGCTCTTGGTACGGAAACATTATGCCAATTTCGAAGAAAGCTCAATTTCAGAGGCACTAATGTAACCCAGATGAAGTTAGTCCACAATAAGTTTTTCCATTTCCTATATTTTTAAGGTAGAATAAAGTTTAAATGATTAATTTCATCATTTACTTTTCGACAGCAAGAACATGACTGCCACACATCAAAATAATCATCCCACTTGCATGCTCTCCTGACCCTCTGGAAGCTCCAAGCTCTCACGTAGACCAACTTTTACTTAAAAAAAAAAAAATCCCAGCAGAACTGGAAAGGGAGCTTTTTTCTTGAGGAGCACAAGCTTCTTGGATATCAAGATACGTATGTGGAACTATCGGTCATCTTCAAGGTCTTCAATCCCTCAGGACCACTGAAGAGTTTCAACATGTCCACCTCCAGAGGGTGAAGGTGTCCACTGATGATCATTGAGTGAAGTGGTCCTCCTAGGTCACTGGATGCCAACTCTTGCAGTGTCCCAGAACGGATGGTCTGGTCCTCGGCTCCAATCCGAGCCAGACCGACGCACACTGTGCCTTCGGTCATTGCTGCATTGAAGGAAAGAACACAGGATAAACCATGAAACCAAAGCTCACAAAGCTTTCAATCAAATCTAATCCAATTTCCCATCAGTGCTTGCCAGAGTTAGCCAGACGTCAAGATGGTTTAACCACAAAGTTTACAAAGGTTTTCATGCAATTTAAAAAGGTTTGCAAGAGTTACCCAGTTCCTCGCCCCGATCCCGTCGGTTCTGTAGTATCTCCAGGAGTTGCTCAGCTGCCTGAGCGACAGTCATGTACCTGGGAGGCTCATAAATCTTTCGACCCCTAGAAAGAGAGGGGATTGGTAAACTTTAAGGTGAGCAGAAGTATCTAGTGTCTCCTACTAATTTTTCTGGATCCTTGACAGTGTCAAAATTAGTTAATGCACTAATGTTTGAGGAAAACATTCCAGGATTTTTTTTCTTTATATAGTGGACTTCAATGGGGACCAACAGGTTGAAGGTCCAAACTGTGGTTTCAATACAGCTTTAAATGGTACTTCAGCCTACGTCACGTGTGACTTTTCCAATGTGACTACATAATGCATGAAGTCGTGGATGCAGAGCTAGTGCAAGACGAGCATCTGTGGTTAAAATGTGTCACTTTTTTGTATTTTATTGAAGAAAATGACAGACCGTTTCGCTACACAAGGACGTTATTCTTCAGATGGGATTGTGTAGAGCCCTATGAAGATGCACTAAAACTGAAATTTGGACCTTAGACCCTGTTGAAGTCCCCTATATGGAGAAAAATCCAGCCTAATTAATTTTTTGACTGAAAAAATAAAGACTGACCATATTGGATGATATAGGGTTGAGTAAATTGTCAGGAAACTTTAATTCAGGTGTGAACTAATCCTTTAAGTTTCCGGGTTGTCCCAAAACATTGAGCAAGTAGGTGGTTATTAATGCAATTTACATCTGAGCTTTAAAATTATATACTCTAAATGCTTTACTTAAGGTGCATTAAACATTAATGGACCAATGGTCCATCATTGATGAAAGCAGTCAATTTAAGGAAGTTGGAGACATGCTTTGAATTTCTTGCTGGGGCCATTTTCCCCTCCATGCAGTGAAGGGCACCAACCTCACTGGACAAGCATCTGACTGTGACCAAAATCATGCAGCATATGGTTATTCCATTTCCGAGTAATGGTACAACAGTGCCAATAAATCTGGGAGACATTAGCACACTTTCCAGCCTTGAACAGGGAGCATGCACCAGGCCTAATGCTCGTCTCCTTATAGCGTACATAGTGGAACACTAAACCCATTTGGGGTTTATGTGGACTGGATATAAAATTACACAAAGTGCATGACCATGGGGGAGATAATTACAGGACACCACGAAGAGAGCAAGGAGTTAACAACCTTCTTCTACGATGATAAATAATTCAACATCAGTGAAGGTTTTTCAGAAAGAATTTGAGTTCAAGTTTGAAAGCAGACAACGAATAAAACATATTTCTGAAGGTTTCAGATGGGAAAATTATACTGTGGCAGTTCTGGAGGCGGACCAGGGAAGGTCCATGATAACATATCACGCGTCCAAGTCAAACAAGCTGCCGTGGTTTTTACTTTTGTTGTTTTTTTTCCAACTCAACCAGTCTGCCCCCCAACAACTTGCATGAATGTTAACTCAATGTCTGCTGAAAACCACAAAACGACCCTCCTGGAAAGCACCACAGACTAGATATAAATCAGCACAACCCCACAGAAAATCAGAAAGTGCGAGTCTTACCTCATTAAATTCTCCATGGACTGCTCTTTGACTTTGATATCTGCGAAACAAGGGAGTTGTAAGTGTTGTACAATACAATAAGCTTGGGTTTTATAAACTAGGCCTCTCTGGATGTTACGGTCACATCATAAATAGCAGGCGCCCCTCCATCTGGGGCTGTTAACCCCACGCAGTCTGGAGCGTGAGTACATTTTCAGACTGCACCTGAGAGGGCCCCATATTGAGAACAAAGACAAATGTACAAATCACGACCAGTCATGTTCTCGCACCATGTCTGCACTGAAAGTGTCTACTTTAACCTCAAAATGTTCATAAATAATGGACCAATCAGATGAAAGTTCAAGGCTAAATTCAGCTGCAGTAAAATGGGACTATTTCTTTGTTTCCTACTTTCTTTATAAATGGAGATTTGGTATCAAAACTGATTTGCATGCATTTTAGAATAGCAAAAAAAGTATATAAATCTAACTTTTCTACATAAAAGCGTCACAAATTATTTAAATTAGTAGGCTAGAAACCAGAAAACTGACATAAAATGAATTGTTAAAAAAATTGCACAAACATGCACATTTAAACAAAAAACTTAATTAATTATATTTGTAAAAAAAAACAAAAACAAAAAAAACAGGAGATTCATGATTAATGAACTAATGAAAAAAAAACTGAAATTGGGAAACTGACATAAAGTTAACAATTAATTATATTTGACAAAAACAGAAAATTGTCATAAAATTCATAATTAATGATATTTGTAAGGAAAACAAAAGTTTTTGCAAATTTGGAAAATAAAAAAATAGAAAAAAATAATAATAAAAGAAAAAGAAAACTGACAAATCCACACACAAAAAAAGAAAAGAAAATGAATATTTGAATGAATAATTTTATTAATGATATTACTGATGTTTGTGAAACAATATCACTTTAATTTTTAGTTGGACAGGAAAAAGCGGTTGGAGTAGCAGTGTAGTGAATCAAAAACTGAAATGGAACAAGTTCATGTACGGGGCAGACACTGTATTGGACTAGACTTTTTTGGAATAATAAACAAATCTAATTTTATTTTTTTATTTAATTTAGAAACACCAGCAAATAAATTGACCAATATTTGCCAGCTTGATTAATAGCCAATGTCTTGTTAGCAACGTTATGATGAATGGATGCAGTGTATAGTCCTTGTGTTTTGTCTATGTGTGCTTTTGTTGTGTCTGCAGGTTATTGTATTAGAAAAGCGCACTAGTGGCCAAGGGTGGACGGGGAGGTGGCCAGTCCCCGCCTTCCTCTGTTTGCTTTTGAATAATGAGGTTAATAATCCTGATCCCTCTCTTGCTCATTTTTGTCCTCGCTCTTGCTCTCCGACTCCTCAGCTGGGAAGCACCTGGGGACTCCCGCCCCTCCCCCTCTGTCCCACCAGCCAATGAGACATGACCTCAACCAACAGACCACGATTTTTACCAACATTCATTACCAAAGACGCCTTCCAATGGGAAATCCCACTGGTAATTTGGAAAACTGGGGTTTATTAAGAATTGGCTGGAAATCTCCACGGCGCAAAGATATATAAACGTAAATTATTTGTGACCATCTGCCTTGGGGGTACCAGAGCGTTTGCAACGGGCCCAAGTTTAATGTGCGCCCCGAAGGGACATGCCTATTTGACGGGACGTCAAAATACGGGGCTCGTCTCATCTGGCTTTGACACATTCATTGCTACAGTGATTGTTAAAGATGCAACACACATACATGCTTGAGGACGTGAGCCAAGGGACAAACCAGGGAATCTGCCATTGTGCCACATCATATAACTTTCTAATCAGAACATCTCGTTCACAAAGACTCAAAGGAAGTGCTTACCCAGCAGGCACAGCGTGTGCAGGCCCATATCCCTGTTCTTTTTGATCTTATCGTAGAAGCTTTCAGGTCTCCATGTGTCCGTCCAAAACACAATTGACACCGTCTCTCCGAAGTTGTACAGCTAAGGAGGAAAATGCAACCACATTCATACTTTATTTACTCAAACTAGTTCTTATTTTGCATTGATCACTGTGCACATGAGTAGCCAGCTATGTTTAGCCACCGACAAGGTGCTTCCTGTTATTCAGTAAGCATGACATCATTCTGAACACTAGAGAGCCACAGAGCTGACACAACAAAGTGACTTTACAGCAGACAGACTTGTTACTGGTTACTTTAGGTCCTACAGACCCTCTGGAGCACATATTACTGAGATATGAACATATACACATAGAAGTCATCCCACATCTTCCAAGTCTAGGGGTGTCCGGTTATGCTTCTGAAAGGCCAACGATCTCCAACACACTTGCCTGGAATTTGCTTAGGCCATGTCCACACTAAGACATTTACGTTTGAAAACACATAGTTTTTCCTTTCATCCACACTGAGACAGTGATTTTAGTCAAGGAAAACTGAGCTTTTTAAAAACGCTCTCCAAAGTGGATACATTTGAAAACGCAGTTTTTCGCGTTGTAGTGTGGACTGTGAAAACGGAGGCTTTTGAAAACGATGACGCAAGTTAAGTCACGTGACGCATATTATACCAAAAGATATCCGTGTTTATACTGGTATTGTGCATGTTATGTGCTATGCACTTTCACACTATCGCTACAGATGTGTTACTTTGTTCACTCTTCATATCACAGTCCTGCAAAGGTAAAAGCAAATTTACTTGCGATCGCTATTTGTGGCAAAACATGAGGGTAGTTACGTTTTACATCAGACACACAATCGTAAGTATGTGATACCTGGGCGCGTCAGTGCATGAGGAGTTCTTTTCGTAAATAAAATATATAAAATTTACTGTCAGAAAAATGCATGAAAATGTCTTATGTCTGTTCCATGTGTATCACCTGCAGTGAGCTTTTTGAGGCTTTACGCATGCGCAGAAACCAAATTTAATGTTTTTTTGATGTTCCTGTGTGGATGAGACACTTTTGGGAAATGCTTGAAAACGCTAGTGTGGATGGAGAGCATTTTAATGCCTTAGTGAGTCTGGAGACCTTGATTAGCTGGTTCAGGTGTGTTTAATTAGGGCTGGAGCTAAACTCTACAGGACAGTGGCCCTTGAGGAGCAGGTTTGGACACCCCTGACCTACTTGGTTACTGAGGTCAACTAGAGACCTAGATGAATTCATTTTTGTTTATCTAATAAATCTATAACAAATTCAGCAGTGGAGACTTAAAGGGATAGTTCACCCAAAAATGAAAATTCTGTCATCACTGTGCTACTCTCTTGAATGCATGTTGACACGGAAGAGAAGAAACTAGAATAAAGTAATTATTTTTGTTTTCTGATTGCAGAAAAAGTATTCTTGTAGCTATATAAGATTCCGGTTGAACCACTGAAATGACTATTTTGACAATCTTTTTTGGGCCTTGAACGTTTCAGTTCTCTTTGTGATCTGAAACAAGGGAACAAGCATGGATTCAGTTTACCTAAACAAGGGTACCGATTAATAAGTTCAGCAAATGATATCAAATTAAAACATGGCAACAAATCAATCTGTCGTGGAAACAAATTCCTATGTTTTGTGGACATGCTTTCTATTTTTTCTCACATGTGATGTGTGAGGCTCTGCAGGTTTTAGCGTGCTGATAGTCAAAGAAAAGAAGATGCTTTGAAAAATAGGTGAAGTACAATTTTGGGTGAAGTACACATTTAAATTAACATCTAAATTAAATTTCTAAATACACAAGCTGATCATATGTTACCAATTGATCCATGCAATTTTTGCATTAAGATATGCCACAATCAAATCAACAACTAATGAATAGAAAGTTTCCATTATATATATATATATATATATATATATATATATATATATATATATATATATATATATATATATATATATATATATATATATATATATATATATACACACAATTCTTTTTTTTTTTTTTCATTTTTGATCACCGGTTTCATTATTATGTATGTCACAATGTGGAAGAAAAGATATGTGACTACGTTTCCTTCATTTCAAACTGTAAGATCATCATTCAGAATCCAATACCTAGGGAAGCAGAGCAAAATTAATCCTTCCAATACAATCTTTGGAAACACAACCAGATGACACTTTGGGTGCAGAAAGTCTCAAGTCATGCTTTTTTGTGGAATCAATTGTTGTTGATTGCTTCCAAATAGCGCATATTGATCTACACTCGAACAGTAACTGCAAAGCTTGCGTTAACCTACCAGATCCCTCGGTGGCTGAGAGCAGCAGCTGTGGCAGATGATTTAGGACCTGCTTTTTTTGCCTAAATAATATCTTTTAGAAATGGCACCACTGATCTCAGATCATCTGAAGACTCCTATCGTCATCTGGGGCCTCTTGGTACACAAAGCTGCCCTGACAGGTCAATACAGGGGGCTGTTATTGATGGCCAGTAGGCTTAGTTGATAGACTCCGCTGGGAAGCCTATGGCACAAAGGCCGTAATGCCGTTTGATAATTTTCACGAGAGACTGGGCCTGAATGAAGCACGATAGCGAAGTACATTCTCTGGAAAGGACATGTTGACAATGACACCACAGGGAAGCGCTGCGATGAGGTGCGGTCGCATTACCGATTTTTCAGCAAAATTCAGTGGGCAAATAAGGACTGTTGGTAATTGTTTAGTGTTGTATAAAGCAGAATTCACTTTCAAAGCAAACTACTTTCAGTTTGAACCAGTTGCAAAATCTGCATGGGGATATATTCCGCCCTCACATGAAATTCCAAATTGCGTTGATTCCAATTGAAATAACTGAATTTCGCTTGCAAAAATTCACCAAACAATGTTAAACTTGGGCCTTACCTGCAATCCACAGCAGCCCACTGCGTTCATGATGGAGGCATTGTGAATAACGCGATACTGAATCCCAGCATTCAACGCTCGCAGAACCAGGTCGCTGTGGGTCGTAGCTCTGAAGAGAAGAAATGTAGTAGTTTTTATTTATTTATTTATTTTTTACGTACACCTCTCTAAATCATGTGCCAATGGCATAAAAATGGCTACTTATCAACATATTTCTTTCTACTGTGTTGTGCGGTTTACAATGTGGAAGAAATCAGAAATGCGCCAAAAATGCTTATCCTTTCGATCTCGGATATATCATTAAATTATATTAAACCCACACATTCCTAAGTGCAGGAAAATGAGGAGTCAGACCCCCGTCCCCCTCCCGCTATGTGGGTTTCGGTGGTTTGGCTGGAAAAACGCTGGAGCCAAACACTACACAAAGCTCAACCGTGACTAGAAACGGCCGAGACGGGAAAGTGGGGCGTAATTAGCTCATCTCTTCTGGAGAATTTCCAAAGTACCCACACTTCAGACGTCCACATCCCACTTCTTGTAAAAGCGATAACGTTGCACCCCAGAGCTTTGGTGCTCAACCACTCTTGTGGTTCTTCAGGCACAAATGTCCAGAATAATAGGAAGCATTTCCATTATTTATCTTCTGTTAGGCTGTAGAATGTGTTTTCCGATAGTTTTTTCTTTTTCTGATGTTTCAATACACTTACGGAAGAAAGGGATATTTATTTTGAGGAGTGCACTTAATTGTACTTGAGGGGCATTATCAGAATCAGAATGGAGTTTATTGGCCAAATAAGTTTGAACGTTTCCAGCAATTTCTCATATAATTGCGTCTCTAAAAAACTGAATATAACTCTAATAGGCCAGTGATAAAGCTTTCGGGTGAACGTCTGTGCAATGTCTGGATTAAGGTTTCCAGATGAGTCATTGCATTTGTGGGATTGTGGCATATGTGATGGCAAGTTATGGGTGAGTCAAAACAATAGCAACATGAGGTGCATCTTATGACAAATATGCACAGAAACCAGAAAGTTGGCAAATGGTATTGTTGAGTGTTAATCCTCATTGGTGGATCTTTTAGTTTAGGACAACTTTGAACTTGTTGTCATATATGTATTAAATATGACAGTAGAGATAGACAACTGTACTGTAGATTGTGAAGTGGTAGGTTAGTCTTACCCAAAAGGATCACCAACCACTAGAAACGCCACATCACTGACATCTGCTCCCTTCAGGATCTCATCAGCCTGTTGTTCCACCATATCTCTGTCGGCCAGCAGCAACTCGCGCCCATAATACTCCTCCTGAGACCGAACACAACGGCGCCGTAAATCTGAGTGCCAAATATCATTATTTCTGATCAACATGTATTTGAATTTCATATCAGACTGTACCAAGTGTTGCATCAAGTTATAATGCTTGATAATATTATTATTAATGTTATTGCTTGATACTATTTTTGAATAGAATTATATTTGTAAATATAAATACATTTTATTTTATTAATTTAGCTGATGCTTTAAACCCAAGTGGTTTACTAATGACGAATACAACAAGCAATATTATGAATAAAATAAATTTCATTAAAAAAAAAAGAAAAAATTAACTATATTTCTTTGTGGAAAAGCTAAAACAAAGCTTGAAAGAAAATAATTTTGACTGGTTGTGGAAGATTTCTTTTAATTTATATGGTTAAAAAATGAAAAAAAAAATGAAAATAATAATAATAATAATTTTCAAATCATAGTTACCGTCAAGGTGGTGGAAAAAATCTTATTAATAAGCTAAAAAAAAAAAAATGAATATACACAAACACAAATTATGATTACTTGTTACAAAATTATTATTTAAAAAAACTTTTGTCCACCAAATAATCAGTGTGGTGCAGTAAGTTGACCAATTTCTTGTCATGTGACAGGAAAACTATTAAACAGGAAATGATATCACCTGTAGAGCTTCATGATTACATGTCAAGGAAAGCAAAGTTCTTAAAAATATATTTGGACCTTTTTATGACAAAACACTGCTAGTTCAGGTCAAATTGAGTAAACTAAAGCATATTTGATGTAAAATATGGAATACATTTAACCTTTTGAAAAATGTCTGACACATTTCTTGGCACTTGTTTTTTAAACTAATAGATAGATAGATAGATAGATAGAGAGAGAGAGAGAGAGAGAGAGAGAGAGAGAGAGAGAGAATATTGCAGAATACGTGAGTTTTTCCCTCCATCTAGTTTTGCCTGTGATGTTAATCGAGCGGTCACCTGTCAGGATTCAGTCATTATAATATGTTTAATCATCAACATACCAAAGCGTCCTTCCCGACGGTCAGTATGGACGTGTATGCCTCCAAATAAACACGACTACACTGCCGGACGATCTCTAAACCTTTAACAGTGATGTCTTTACAGTCGCCCAGACCAAGACCGATGAGATACAACATCTCTACACCACAGACGACAAGCTAAATCACACACAAAAAACATACATGTATATGAACGTTAACTTGCAAAAGAGCTGCCTGACGAGATACTATTATGCGATCGTTTATCAGACACTGAGAAGCTTGCAGAATACATTCAGTTCTTCACCGTTTTCTGTTATTCTGCACTCACATGGTGCCACATGCAGCAACTGACAACCGGCTGCCGTAAAGCGAGGAGAGGTCCACGACACTGTCGCGTACTGTATCCATAGAAACAGAATAAGCGCTGATGATTGCTGGCTGGACTGAAACCACAAGACTAATCGACAAGACGTTCATTTAAAACCACATTCACTGTGTCTAGGATGTTGATGTAATATATATATATATATATATATATATATATATATATATATAGTTATAGTTATTTTGTCACCTATGCACCTTTGCGTGACTTAAAATAACCACACAGCTCACAACCCATTGGTTTAGAATAAAGTCTGGCCATTTAATGAGTGAACTCTCATTACCCTCAAAACCACACGTTCAGACATATTGTGCAATTCGGTGTAAAAGTCTGAATAACTGGCAAGTTCAGGGCTATTTACTGTGCTGTTTTCTGTTTATTTACTCTGTAAAGCCATCAGTTTCACCCTCAAATTGCAGAAAAAAAACATTATGTTGATAAATGTGCACACAATCTTTTCCCAAATACCACAGAATGCAACATTTTATGACTTTCTGGGTTGTTGATTCATGATTTGTGCAGTACTTTTAGCATGTTTGGATGTTACGAATTCCAAGGTGTTTTCAAGACCATTTATGGATTTATGACTGTCTGGATTACTTTAAAAAATGTGTGTAAATCTTAATGACAAATAATGTCCAAAATAATTTCCTAGTGTTATCTATTGACTGAAGCTGTTGTAAATTCATAGTCTTTATTATGATTCCTAATGCGAGTCGGAATTAATCCATGGTACTTAATAACCACGGTTTAGCGGACCTTGAGCTTGACCTGTTTTATTTGTAGGTTAATAGGCTGTGAATTAGGGTGAGGACCTTTTGTTACACACAGCTGATACCTGTAATGAATGAACACAAAGTGCAGTCAAAGGTCTTTAATCTAAATATAAGGCTTACAAGCCCTAAAGGCTCATGGACCATCTGGTCTCCACCCCCAATGAACTTGTAATGTGAAGTCAAACAAAGACATTTCAGGTTTTTCAGCCTGTAATGTACTGCCTTGATTGACATAATTATTTAAATCTATTTGCTTTATTTAGGAGAGTAAAGTAGAGCGGGCAAGTTGCTCGGAAGTCACTTGGCAGTCATCTTAGTCTATTTCCAAGCACAGCTCCTACAAGAAAAAATTAATTTTCAGAAACTGTTTGTGAAACGCAAAGTATGGGTAATGCAAAGGTTAAGAGATGGAGCGCAAAAGTTTTGCAGGTGAATGTAAGGTTTTGTGAATAAATGCAACATTTTTCAGGGGAACGTGAACATTTTTCAGTTGAATACAAAGTTTCTTGGGGAATGCAAGCATTTTGCGATTGAACCCAAAGTTTCTTGAAGGAACACCAACATTTTTAAGCAAATGGATGGACATGAATGTATTTTCAAAGTTTTCCAGGTAAACTCAAAGTTTCTCGGTGGAACGTAAAAGAATCTTGGGAAACGAACACTTTGTTGAGTGAATGCAAAGTTTTTGGGGGAGTGTAAATCATCTTTTTTAGATGATTCAAATTTCTCAGTGGAACACAAAAATTTTGCAAGCAAACTCGAATTTTATAGTGGAGTGCGAAGATTTTGCAAGCAAACACAAAGTTTCAAAGTGAAACGCGAAGATATTGCAAGCAAATGTAAAGTTTCTGAGTGGAGTGCCAAATTTTTGCAAGCAAAAGCAAATGTTCTCGGTCTAACGAAAGAGAGCAAATGTGTTTGTGCAAGAGTTTTGCAGGGGAATGCAAAACGTTTTTGCAAACATTTCCGTAGGGTACGCAAAATCTTTCTGAGAGAAGGCAACATTTTGTAATATATATATTTTTTTTGTTACCATTTTTTGAGTAGTGCAAAAACTACAGTAAATCAAAACAGATTTAAATATAAGAGTGGCAAATTACACAAGATATAGTTTAAAATGCAGTAAATATAGTCTAATTTATAGTTTGTAAAATAAAGGCATAGTATATTTTTTAAACATATAGTAGAAGAAAATAAAGTAAAAAAAAATAGAGTACAGCAAATAAAAGCACTCGAGTAAACAGTTTTATTGTCATCGTATGTAGAATTACACTGTCATTCTTATGCATAATGAGCTCTGGTTCTGTTTACTAAAGTTGCAGACAGCGCATCGAAGCGTCGTTGTTTACCTCAAATCAAACTGATGTTTTAAGCACATCCCAGGCCCGAGAGGTGTGTGTGTGTGTGTGTGTGTGTGGAAACGTATGACTCGTCTCGAGGCCTCTCCAGTGGAGCTTCCTCACCATTTGTAAAGTGCAGAATGGACTCTGTCAGTCCGCATTGTGCCAGGCAGAATGGGCTTAGTGGAGCCTGGCAAAGAGAGGGGTTTTTTTGCGCTGTGGGCTTTGGATCCGGTGCTGTCCATTCCACTGCCAGCGCTGCTCGCTGCCTCCCAGCTCGTTGCTACGGCAACCGGACCAGGCCAGCATCTGAAAACAATTTGGTTCTTAATGAGAATTTACTTTGCGCAAATGGTGGGAAAATTGGGGGTGGGAGAGGGCGAGGAGAAGAGGGGAAAGAAAGGAAGGGAGGAATGAGGCGCCTGGGTCTTGGATGCTTGTCTTGAACTTCTGAGGCATACTGGAGAAATATACAGAGTTTCTTCTTGTTGCTTATTGATTTAAAAATCTTTCTGAATGCATTTGTTATATAAGCCCATATAAAGCCCATTGTTTTTTTTTTTTACAAAAATTCCCAATCCCGAGAGGTAAACATAAATCTTGTCCACTCATTTCTGAGTGCAACATTATGTAATGCGTCGTCTTGATGTCCTGTGTGTGTATGAGAGGCATTCAGCTCTCCGATAGATGGGGAACGATGCCAGCTTCTGCCGGGATCCCCCCTTTGTACCCGTCTCCCTTTTCCCTTGTTTTGTTTGGGCCCAGTCAGCCAGTCTCAAATTGTCCCAGAAGAAAGGGCCAATCCGGTTGCACTGTGGCGAGAGAGAGGGTCCCTACAGAAAAAAATTAACTGTTTGTCTCTGCCAGCGTTTGGTCGGACCTGGCACCGCTAGAGGACCAGAGGAGAGGTTGAGATAAGCATGAAGGGGTGGAAATCTGGGGCTTCTTCGAACCAATAAGTTTGACTCCTGAATTAGTCTTGGTGGGAACTAATTGGGTAAAAGGTCACATTTTACCCCCAAATCGAAATAGTTTAGAAATTATGTTGTTATATATTATATATTTGGGTTTTTTTGTCAATTGTTGACATGTAGTAACAGTACAGAGCTTAACAATTAATATAAATCATGTCCAGGTCACATTTTACCCCAAAATTAAAAGAAATAGGAAATTACATGATATGTTTTATATTTTGAAAACAGCCGGTGCTTGACTGTTGCATTTTCTCTGGCATTTTTGACCATTTTTGTTACAACATCTTTTTATTTAAATAATATATAATTTCCTCATTTTGCATATATTCAAAATTAGTAAAATTATATATTATAAAAAATTTTGAGAGAATTGTCAACATATCGTAAGTGATTAAAATGAATGAATAATTTCTTCTTGGAAGAATTCGATTTTGAATGTTTAAGTATATACTGAGACCCCTGACTTTTGAGTGTAGACTTTAGAGTCTAACGAAGCACAGTTCAAAACATTGTTGAGATCTATTTTTAAACTAAAGAAGACCGATGTTAACATTTTCAGTCTAATCAGTCGTGTCTGGGAGAAACAACTGAGATCATCGCTTCTTTTAGCTTCTGCTCGAGGTAATTCAGTTCATGATTTCGAATCCATGTTTTGTTTTTATTCTTAGTCACTGTTTTATTCCAAGACTTGAAACACCAACACTGTCTTATCTTGGGACTTAAAATACCAAGTGAAGTTTGTTTTCTCAGCGATATAAATTATTAGCATACATGGCGCCATAGTTTATGCTCTGTCACTTTGCTTATAACAGAAATGTCCAGTTTATGACTTTCAAACCAATACAAAACCCCCAGGCCTTTCGACATCCATACAAACAAACTCACAAACAATAAATATCTGATAATGCCTAGATCTGGTAAAATAAACCAATAACAGGAAAAACACCCCCTGTTTCCTATTCCTGTGCTCGGGTCGTGAATAGCTATTCCCCATGTGGCCACTGCCTTCTCCCACGATTCTCGGTGGGAAGTCTCTGGCTCCTTGCATACGTCGTCGCTGTGAGGCAGACTTGTCAGGGGAATACTGAAGAGTGTCTTTTTTGGTGTCTGTTGTGATTTTCTGAATAGCAACTAATAACCAGTGGGACCAAAACGCCAAAACGTCTGCTGATCTTGAATACAAACAGTCTACTGCTGCTGTGGATGTAAGTCATGTGACCAAGTAACACAATCAATGCTACAGTACATTCAAATATTCCTGAGATGTTTCAGCTTATGAGTTTGGAAGTCATAATGTGCATTACATTTTTGTGGTTGGGAAAACATGGCCACATTGCGTAATTCGGCTAGCTTTTAATGCTAAATTACGCATTTAAAAAATTGCATTAAATGTATAATGAACGTTTTATCCATTTTTTTTTTTTTTTTTTTTTTGCATTCTTGGACTGCTATGGAGAATGCTATGAAATGGTGTCACTTCATAAACAGAACTAAATGAGGCAAGTTTCATCACTAAGTCCTTTTCATTAACAAAAAGGCAAAAAAAGACAAACTAAAGATTTATGTTTAAAAAGATGTACAAACTATCATAGTCATTCACGGTTAAAACAAAGTTTGAGCAAAATGTATTTGATTGTACCATGATTCTTTAAATTTACAAGCCTCCGACTTGTAAAGCTTCAAAAGCAGGGCTAAATGATGAAAGCTTTATTCATTAACTATTTTTCATCCGCATTTGTACATGAAAAAGACGTACAAACTAAACTGTACTAACCTTTGATGTAAACTGATTTAACTCTTAAACTTTAAAAGGCTAAATGACGCAAACATTATTAAAAATTTTCATCAACATCAGTACATGAAACTAAATTGCATCGTAATACACGATTTAAACAAATTTTGAGTAGAACTAAATCGATTCTACCATGAGTCTTTAAAAAGCTAAATACCACAAATTGTCACAAAAATGTCAGTACACACACACACACACATAAAAAAATTCTTGCACACTAAATCATTTCCTCAACGTTCACAATTACAACAAATTATAACCAAAACTGATATTATTCAAAATCTTAAATTTCCCAGTGGTTCATAACCTTGCAAAGTATCATTCCAATGTAACCGGAAGGCAGCATCAGTCTAGGATTTCAGAAACGCAAAGATGTTCAAATATATGAACATTTTGGGAACCTTCAGCAATTTGAGTCATTTGAGTTCGATTACCGACAACATCCAACGTGTGAACGGAAGTCCTGCTTTAATCGCACCTTGGGGAATCCCAGTAATTTAAGACATACCGAAACTGTTTGATGCATCAGGAATTAGATGCCTGAAGAGTAATGAGTATTAAGGTCATGAACATGGTGCAATTACACTACAGGTTTGTGTGTGTGTGTGTGTGTGTGTGTGTGTGTGTGTGTTGGCCTGGAAAAGTCTGAAGTGACCTGGAAGAGCCTGTGGAATGTTGTCTACTTCCAGTCAAGGGATGCACTATCCAGAATGAGTCATTTCCTTAGAAGCTGACCTTTGTCCCGTTGAGCATGCCCTACAAATGCCATAGACACCGACACATCCTTCCACTGAAAACCCCACAGTAAGAGTGAGATTTGAAAGTTTCGAACATATGTACTCAAACAACAAAGAGACACTGTCAATGCCATGCCAAGTGCATACTCAGATTATCAGGTCCAGGATGCTGCCTCAGCAACTGTTGGAAAGTCCCATTAAAGTGTTTGAACACTACTTGAAATATTGAGGCATATTTGGGAAACTCCTGAGGAAATAGTGCTCACCTCATTTTGGCGACAATCAATAATTGCTATCTCAAAAAACGGGACTTCTTGGCACCACAAGGCAAAGCAACTGCGGGAATGTGTGTGTGTGTGTGTGTTGTCCTGCACGGAGAGCTCCTCTTAGCATTCCGTGTAGTCTTCATTTCCCATGCAAAGCCCTAGTGTTCAGTCCATGCCTCCTGAATGAGCTCCTTTTGTGCTGTAATTGGAGATGGTTCTGTGCGGCTAACAAAGAATAGCTGGGCCTCTCTCGTCTCTCTCCTCTGCCCCACTCTCTATTTTCCTGCCATCTTTCTTTTATCCTGTCCTCCTCATTACGCCCCGGTCTCTTATCTCTTGTGTAACGTATTGCGTTAAGATAGTTCAAAGCGTCTGTTTTCTATCTTTGTAGGAGGCCATGTGGTAGCGAGTGGCTTTCGTCACAATCTTTCCATTTATTGGATTAGCGTTCCGTTTTTGTGGTGCGCCATTGCCCCGTTTGCCTCAGTCAACAGGCTTCTGCAATTTCAGTTGGATGAAGCACAATTCCACAATCCCAGCTGACCAAACATGGGGAAAAGCAGAAGAATCCGGTCTGAGTTATGTTTAAATCCGTATCCGAACTCAACCTAGTGTTTGTTTTGCAGACCTTGCATGGATGAGAATCAGAGGCCCAGACGTTGAGGTTTTCTCTGTTGAAAATGCATCATCTTTTTGGTACTGATTGGAACGCTGAGCATGGAAAATCCACAAAGTACACTCTGAAGAACCTTAAGAATAAATAAATACACTCTTGACAGTCATTATAACCATAATAAACAGAGTTGACGTGATCTGTAGTTGTTGACCCTCAAGACTCATGACTTATGAAGATCAAGCTACTGTTGTTATTTTTCATTTTTAAATACAGATTTTCTAGAAGTCGCTGCTACTGTCAGATGTTATCATCAAACAAGTGACGTGTAGTTTGCATTTACTCCATACTATAGATGTATACATATGCATCATTAGTTGTCCCTGTATATTAAAGGTCCACATTTTAAACGGTCAAAACCAGTCCTGGAATAATCAATAGCACGCTGTACGTTTTTGAATATCCATATCTGCAATAGACTTCAGCAGATGATTTTGCTAATCTAACACAATACAACATGACGAACCTGTTAGCTGAGACAACATTAAAAATGAACATACTTTAAAAACCTGTAATATTGAGTTAATAAATATAAAATAACAAACCAACACATTTTCACCATTAAAAGATTATCCCATTTCTTTGGGAGTTTAAATCTCAGCTCTATTTACAACCAGAAGCTACTCTATGTTCTAGTATCTTGGAAATGTCATAGTTTTTTTCTGTGAGTGACGACATGTTGACCACTCCAAGATGGCAGATGGTATCGACGCATCTGGAGTGGTCAAGTGTGGCATCTACAGGTACATATTTATGATGTACCCTAGCAAACATGTAAAAACCTTAGTATACTTTGGGCCTTAAAGGGATAGTTCTACAAAAAAATTAACATTCTGTCATTAATTACTCACACTCATATTGTTCCAAACCTGTAAGACCTTCATTCAGCAGTAGTTCAGCTGTAATGTTATGAAACTATGAGAACACTTTTTGAGTGCAAAGAAAACAAAAATAACTTTATTCAACAATTTCTTTATTGTTCTAACAGCCATGATACTCCAAACATTGCTATTACTTGGGTTTGGGAGTTTAAGTATGTACTGTATGTGGTTATTGTCTCACTAGCTAGTTTCGATATGATCTCCTCCATCATGATCTTAAATCATTAACCCATACCGGACAATAGTCTCTCAATCCCTCTTCACAGTGACTCATCACAGTGGGTCATTCCAGAATCGCACAGAGAAAAGAGTCACAGATGATGAGTGTTACACAGTACTGGTCATTATACAAACCCAATCCCAAAAAAGTTGGGACACTGTACAAATTGTGAGTAAAAAATCAATGGAATAATTTACAAATCTTATAAAGTATAAAGTTATATTTTATTCACAATAGAATAAAGATAACATATCAAATGTAAAAAGTGAGACGAATATCATGCCAAATATCGGCTCATTTTGGATTTCATGAGAGCTACACATTCCATGTAGGGACAGGTGGCAATAAGAGGCCGGAAAAGTTAAATGTACATATAAGGAACAGCTGGGGGACCAATTTGCAACTTATTAGGTCAATTGGCAACATGATTGGGTATAAAAAGAGCCTCTCAGAGTGGCAGTGTCTCTCAGAAGTCAAGATGGGCAGAGGATCACCAATTCCCCCAATTCTGCAGTGTAAAATAGTGGAGCAATATCAGAAACTAGTTTTTCAGAGAAAAATGTCAAAGAGTTTGAAGTTATCATTATCTACAGTGCATAATATCATCCAAAGATTCAGAGAATCTGAAACAATCTCTGTGTGTAAGGGTCAAGGCCAGAAAACCATACTGGATGCCCGTGATCTTCGGGCCCTTAGACGGCACTGCATCACATACAGGAATGTTACTGTATACTTCCAGAAAACATTGTCGGTGAACACAATCCACCGTGCCATTTGTCTGTTCCCAGCTAAATCTCTATAGGTTAAAAAAGAAGCCACATCTAAACATGATCCAGAATCTCAGGCCTTTTCTCTTGGCCAAGGCTTATTTAAAATGGACTGTGGCAAAGTGGAAAACTGTTCGGTGGTCAGAGGAATCAAAATTTGAAGTTCTTTTTGGAAAACTGGGACGCCATGTCATCTGGACTAAAGAGGACAAGGACAACCCAAATTGTTGTCAGCGCTCAGTTCAGAAGCCTGCATCTCTGATGGTATGGGGTTGCATGAGTGCTTGTGGCATGGGCAGCTTACACATCTGGAAAGGCACCATCAATGCTGAAAGGTATATCCAAGTTCTAGAACAACATATGCTCCTATCCTCTTTCAGGGAAGACCTTGTATTTTCCAACATGACAATGCCAGACCACATACTGCATCAATTACAACATCATGGCTGTGTAGAAGAAGGATCTGGATACTGAAATCACCAGCCTGCAGTCCAGATCTCTCACCAATAGAAAACATTTGGCGTTTTCAAGAGGAAGATGTGACAAAGAAGACCTACGACAGTTGAGCAACTAGAAGCCTGTATTAGACGTTTGCAGACTTTGATAAGAAGAAGAAGGGAATGCCACACAGTGGTAAACATGGCCTTGTCCCAACTTTTTTGAGATGTGTTGATGCCATGAAATTAAAAATCAACTTATTTTTTCCCTTAAAATGATATATTTTCTCAGTTTAAACATTTGATATGTCATCTATATTGCATTCTGAATAAAATATATTGAAATTTGAAACTTCCACATCATTGCATTCTGTTTTTATTCACAATTTGTACAGCGTCCCAACTATTTTGGAATCGGGTTTGTACACAGCATGTACCTTTCCTTCAAATGGACCACCTGTGGTCCCGCTTGAGTTCACTCATGAACTGTACCCATGTGGATGTAGATAGTATCACAGCGTCAATCTGTAACGTCTCAGCTGGTTGTAGCACTAAGATAAGAGCGGCTGCTACTGTCAGACGTTATCTATACCATCCCAGGAATGCCACTTCCACTTTCACAACGCATCGTTTAAATGCAGCCGTTCACCAGACGGTGACAATCGTAGGCCGTTGTGTTTAAAAGATTTTTGTTAAATTTCACAGTGTTTTATTCTTGTTTATGCTCAATCTCTGATTTGCGTGTGTTGGTTTGTTTGTGTTGTGCGGTCAGAGAATGAGAAGTCCTAAATGACTGAGTTTCCTGAATTCGAGACTGAATCTGTTCAAGGGAAATTAAACTACATTGTAAATAAACATTGCAGTGTGTCTAACTGACATTGTTAGCTGGCTAAAGCAAAGCAAGGTTTCCTGTAACGTTGAGCTTCACGGTGTGCCTGGAGACATCAACTAGACAACTATATTTGTATCTTTCTTTCCAAGGATGTGAGAAGAGTTGCTAGGTGGT
Source organism: Carassius gibelio (assembly GCF_023724105.1). Classification (NCBI taxonomy): domain Eukaryota; kingdom Metazoa; phylum Chordata; class Actinopteri; order Cypriniformes; family Cyprinidae; genus Carassius; species Carassius gibelio. Next base: position 24,370,820 of record NC_068417.1, on the reverse strand, counting down.
TGCTGAGAATTTCTAGGGGTTGCAATGTAGTTGCTAATGTTTGCTACATCATTATGTTCACGAAGGTGTTCTGGATGGCTGCTTACCTGCATTAAAAGCCCACCTCAAAATCTCTGTAATGTTGTAGTTTCTTCAGTTTGACTTGAGTCCTGCATTCAAATATAAGGGATTTTTTCCCCGCCTGGTTTGTATATGTTTCATAACAGTGATGCATGCCTTATCATGGACAACTAATTAAAGAAAGAAAGGAAGTCTGAAATGTGTTGCTATGCTATCGGTCTAACACAATTTGAACAACATCCTCTTCTTTGAGGTCTGAACAGGAAAGCCAAAAGCCAACGGAACGTTCTCACTCTCATGACCAAAATCTCATATTTAAGGTCCCATGACATGGATTATTTCCTTTTCTTTAAATGCTTTTTAATGTTTCCTTAGGTGTATTTATATTGTTAGTATGATTTTATACATTTAAAATATAGAAATAAAAAGCATTTTTATATCCTGACATTAGGCCTCTGGCTTGAATGCTCTGTTTGAAGGGGCGTGTCTGCTGTGAGAGTAAACCACAGCTGTTGTGATTGGCTGACATCTTTGCATACGAAATGCATATTACATGTGAAACTCCTCTCAAATATATATATATATATATATATATATATATATATATTACTATTACAGCTGTCGAGATTAACGAATCGTGGAAGTGTTGATTATATAATTATTTTTTCGATCTTTTCCCGTCACATGAAAGGCTGCAGTGATGAGCATCGAGTAGACAGAGTCTGTTTATCGCGTGGATGCAGTGATCTCCTCATTATTGCCACACGTTATCTCTCACAAAAAGCTTTCACCACAGCTAACAGCAAACACATGAATACAGTAAGAGTTTTGTTGTGCAGCATAACAGCGTCATTCATTGTAACGGCAGTTTGGGCACCGATTCAATTCAATTTACACCGATTCAAATTTCTAGAAACTTGGGGACCATATACAGGCTAGGGGAACTCATATTAATGTTAAAAAACCTCAGAAAGTGAAATTTTCATGTCATAGGACCTTTAAGATGGGAGTTGTTTTATTCCACGATAATAACAATACATTTTACGATATAATTATTTTTGCTTTTAATAAGGTGATACCTTACCATAGAAATTTCATAAGTATTGTCACCAGTGTCAATGCCACAAAATAAAAATAAAAAATACTAGCCTAACACTGCATTTTCTTCACTGCATAAATTAAATATATTTCTTCATATTAAAGTTATAAAAGTGATTTAGTCAAGAGCAGTGAGAGATTTTCTCTTTTTTTCTCTTTTGTTGTTTGATCAACCTAAATGAATGACAGCAGGAATATTAGACTGCTGTCACTTTAAGAGCTACCCCGATATATAATATGCTTCTTTCATAGCTAAAAATGCATGCAAATTTTATGTTTTTGTGACCACTTAGCACAGCAACGTCATGTGAGCCTGTAACCGTGATAGAGATGATTGTCCAAAATCTCTACCTACTGACAAAATTCAATCGGTCTTGTCTATCAGTATATCACCCACCCCTGGTGGTGTTTATGCGAAATGCATTAATTTATGCACACTTCTATGTGTGAAAGCACAGTGTGACCTTTGACCTCTGTGTCTGGAAAGGCTGCAGCGTTTCTGTAACAGCAGCACACTGTGGTCTGGGATCCTGACCACTAACCCTGCCTTTCCCAAACATAAACACACACACATCACTGATGTGCTGATGTCTGCAGCCCACACCACAGCGGATAAGAGGCAATGGGAATGACGCACACAAACAATTACATACAGGACCTTCTATATCATTTCAGTTTTTATATGATATCCTCAGATTATGATCGAAGTTCAAAGTCATGCTGTAGCGTATTTAAAGTACTTAAAGTTCCCCCAGAAATCATTATTTATTCACTCTCATGTCGTTCCAAACCATAGACACGTACGTCTCTGGATTAAACTCCTCTGTGTTTGTTATGACCACTTTCGGACACATCTCGACTTAACATCTCAAACTGATGACTGATAAAACAGAAAGAGTTTACTATTCCATAAAATCCTATTTCAATTCTAAAATGTTCTATTGGTTTATGACCGTTGCCTTTTTTAAAGAGGCTACTGGCTGAGAAACCATGAAATTGAGTTGTATGGACAACTGTTTATTGGATTGTGTGTTTATTGTTTGTATTGTTTTAATCTCTCACCGAATGACTTAAATAGCAATGGATGCACATAGATTTAACCACAACAGTGGATTATTCAGTTTGTTGCATCAACAAGGCCTGGACACCAGTTTATGGACAGCTAATCAAATTCAAGTGAGCCCTAGGATTAAGCTTACTTATACTCAAAATAAGTTTGACTTTACAGATGTTGTGTTTTAACTTAAAGGAAACCAGCAGTTGGTTAAATGGCAGTGCAAAATTGCTAGGAGAAGTGATTGAATCACATCTGCTACAGGAAGCATGCACTGAGCTATGCCTTGATCTTTGTTATCTGATGCAAAAAAGCATCTGCCCTCATAGTACCAAAACTACTCTTTAATTATTTGATTTGATATGATTTTGATCAATTTTGGAAACCAAAAGATATTTACATTTTCAGATGGTCCTAATTTTTTCATCAATTCAGTACATTTTTTTTTTAATCAATATTATTCATATTGTTGGGATACTATTAGTAATTTTCATTTTCATTATAGCTATTTTTAGTTTTTTTTTATTACTATTATTTTCAAGTAGTGGATTTTTTTTTTTTTTTTGTGGTTTTGATTTTGGTTTCAGTTTTAGTTAACTATAATAAGCCTGCACTTCCATATGTGACTCATAAGAAACAGCATCTTTTGTTTTCCCACCCTCAGCATCTAGTCATTAGCGCTTTCCGTTGTTGTATGAACGAATTGAATTTTAATGACCAATGAGACGCTTTAATTATGGCATGTTTACATATCTGCTTCACTGACCACGCCCCTCTCTTTCTTTACTTTGTTTGTTTGTCTGAGAGATTTCCACCGTTGATATGGTTGATTATACAGGCACATTCACTCGAAATCCAGACACACACGCAAAGTATATTTCTATTCACTTTCTATCTGAACTCACTTGTGCCTCTTCCAAGCTTCCACAGCCCTAGTTTGTATATTGAAATGATCATGACTTCCCTTTTCTTCTCACTTCAGAATCAGAGGAGACATTAACAGAGGAAATCCGTCTTGGATACAGACGTTCTGATCCTGGCTTTTCCATTACATTCTTCTGAAGAATTCCCTTGTACCTGATGCACTGTTTTCACCTCTTTCTTTGATTAACAGTTTGGATTTCAGCTGAGTGGTTGTTTTCCATTCCGGTTGTTTTGCACAGACCCTTTTTAAAGTGGTATGCAGGAAAAAGAGACAAATAAATGATAAAAATCTCTTCCGCAAACATTAATGACCAGACTTACATCCCTCGATTGTTTCCCTTTTCACTATTTCAGAGTTTGGGGCGGAAACACCTTTTTATTGGCTCTTTCTGATTATAAGCCTGGTCTGTAGAACTATATTTATAAAAAATCGCTGTTGTCTTCATATTTTATACACACACACACACACACACACTGATATTATTCACAATATTATTCACAATATTTGCATAACTGCCCTGTGTCCAGGACAGGTTTCAAAAACATTAAGAGAGAAGTCTGATTTATTGCTTGCTTGCTTGATTTAAAGTTATTACTTTATTTTAATTTTTTTACATATACATTTTATATAAAGATTTATGAGTAGTTAAATAACAAAATAGTTTATTTATTTATTTATTTAACAAGTTATATGACAAAACAATAGTTATTTATTCATTTAATAAAGGTAAAATAATATTTCTATACAGTATAATGGTTTGTTTGTTTGTTTATTTAATATATAAATGTTTAGCAAGTTATATGCTAATACAATAGTTAATAATTTATTTATTTTTATTAAATTATAATTTATTTATTTTTATATTTATTTATTTATTTATGAAAGTATAATTATAGTTATATGCCAATACAATAGTTATTTATATTAAATGTATTATATCTTTTTTTATATTCATATAAAGGTTTAATAATAGCTGTGCATCAATGCAATTGTTTTATTTATTAAATTATATTTATTTGTCTATAATTTGTATGTAAAGTTATATTATATTATATATATATATTATATATGTAGCTATTGGCTACTATGAGTCAGAATGCACATGTGAATCATCTGTTCTTTTGTAGGTTTGCTTCTGTGAGGACAAAAAAGCACCTCTGATGAAGGGGAAGATTCACTTCACCCTAATGCAGCTTTCACCATCATTACTCACAGCCCCTCTCTTTCTTTTTCCACTCTCTCCTTTATGCCCTCTTCAGAAAAAAAGGAAAAGGGCTGAAAACAGAAAGAAAAGTTGCCTCTATTCTGTTTTTCAACAAATGGCTCTCGGGGAGGCCTCCAGGATATGACCATTTAGAGGCATAAGCCATTTTTCCTCTGTCAAGAGCCGTGCAGCTGATGGGAACTATCTAAAGATGACTTCTGAGCCACGGTACACGTCGCATCTCCTCGTGGCTACAAGGCACGTATTGTCCAACGCATCCCACAAACCATGACTTCGATTCTCAGGAAAGACATCAACTTTCTGGCATCGTGATTACTTGAAATGCAATGCACTGCGGGTTCTCGCTCGAACTGCGCGGGCAGCTCATTAGTAAATTACAGGCTCCGGATCTGAGCGAGCGGGGTGGGAGTCTCCTCCCTGTGGGTGTGCTTTTGCTCGCTCCAATTCAGCGAAATCCCATTTCCATTCCCTTAGCACGCTTGGTTGGATCTCTTAATACGCCGCCCACCCTCAGTTTTCCCCTAAAGGTTCCCCATCACTAACAGCCCTCTGGTAACCAAACACACACACACACACACACACACACACACACACACAGGGATACAATATTAGGGATCCTAAACTTAATCCATGCCTTACCGCATCTTCCCTTTTTTGTGTTTCCTTCATTGTGTTTCCTTCCCCCCTCAAGAGTTTCAGCTTTATTAACGGCCCTTAACTCTCCTAGAAGTCACTTTCAGACCGAGTAGATTTCTGTTTAACTTGAAACTGTTGAGAAATCTGCATGGGAAAATGCTATTGAAATTACAGAATTTTTTTGCTTGGGAAAATTCACTGAACAACGTTAAATGTCACCAGAGCTTTAGTTTGCGCAATACAAGTTTGATGCATCTTAAAGGGTCAGTTCTGCCAAAAATGAAAATGAAGCCATAAATTACTCACCCTGAGGTCATTCTAGGTGTATATGACTTTCTTCTTTCAGATGATTAAACTAACCCTTTAATCTAAGTCTAAAATGTGAAGGTCAGTCTTAAGTCTGAAAGCTTTATTGCAAATTATTCCACCAGTTACAGGCTAGTGATTTTTCCAAATATATATTTAAAGCTTAAAAAGACAACTCTAAAGTTTAGTGTAATTCTCAACCCAATCTCATGAGAAAATGTAAGTAGCTAGTTTGCAAGTTCGCGATTTTTTAATGAATTTGTATATTCTGATTTATAAGAAAACATGCAACTGAAAAAAAAAAAAACACTAAGCTTGAAGGTCCAAACAGGGCTGTTCACACAGAACGTTTTTGCATGCATCTTTGCTGCTTTTCCATTGAAGTTGTATGCTTTATTACGTTGAAAATAAAATAAGGTGGAAAGAACGACTTTAATAACAGTCTCAAAGTAATTTTCAAACCAAATATAGTACAAGACAACATGCATTTTCGGATGCAGGTTAATTCTTTAAAAAACTGGTGCAATTATTTTATGGCAGACGGATGCGATTCAATAATGATGTTGGGACTGATGCAGATGCCGTATATCTGGGCTGGCTGTGTGCCTGCATCCAGTTGGAGTGTGGCTGATTAGATTTAGACATCCTTGATTATGCAGTGATTTAATTTAAATTCATAATCAACTGAAATAACATTGTGACGGGCTGGTCCCCTGAGACTACTGCTAATTAAACAAGAGGGATGGAAAGAAACAAATCGCCCTGCTGAAAAAAACAAAACAATACACAGCACCACAAAATATGTGAAAGTGAAGTGTGGCAACCCGTACTCTGAATTTGTGCTCTGCATTTAACCCATCCTGGTGCGCACACACACAATAGTAAACACACACCCAGAGCAGTTGGGAGTTTGGTGCCTTGCTCAACGGTCTCACCTCAGTCATGGTATTGAAGGAGGAAGAGAGCGCTGGTTAGACATTCCCCCACGAACAATTCCTGCCGGACCTGAGACTCAAACCCACGACCTTCGCTGGTGGTGGTACTGGTTACAATGAGTCTTGTACTGGTTTTAAAGGGTTAGTTCACCCAGAAATTAAAATTAAGCCATAAATTACTCACCTTGAAGTCATCCTAGGTGTATGTGACTTGTTTCTTTCAGACAATCCAGTCAGAGTAATTTAAAAAATTGGCTTTGATTGTTCCAGCTGTTTGATGCATCTCAGCAGGTGTTGCACTGCATCGGTCCATGAGAAGTTTAATAAAAAGTGCATGCATAAAAGAAAGCGTCTCACAAGGCTACAGGGGGTGAAACAAAGGCCTTCTGTAGAGAATCGACGCGTTTTTGCTAGAAAAATATCCTTAATCAAATTGTAATAATCCCTTTAATCTAGCTTGCGCTCACAGTTGTAAACAAAGCAGTTCAGGGTGTATGACATAGTGGGTCAACATTGCGCATGTGCCGATGAGTCTGGTGAAAACCAACGTTTGTTAACAGGAGCGGAGGAAGCAAAGTTTGCTTACTTTAGCAAAGGAAAATCAGTCTCCTCTTGGCTTGAAGCAAAATGATCCGACATTATTCTTTACTTATCCTCATTTTGTACTAATTAGTGACTGTTGTTTTGTTTTGATCATTCCACTGCATTTCCGTGTGCGTCACTTCTGAGCGGCGCATGTGCAAATCTGTCTTCCCCAGAACGGCTTTGTTTACAACTGTGAATATGTATATTTTTCTAACAAAAACGCATCGATTCGCAACAGGAGGCCTTTAATCATCTCCATAGCTGTGTCAGACAGTTTTTGTTTTATGAATAAATGATTAATAATTTTCGCCTTTTATTGGTGGCTTGTTAAAACCATTAAATCCTAATTGAATATGTCCCATAACATATTCAGAATTGTCTTCGTTTTTTTTTTTTTAGCAGGAGGTTTGTGTCTTGCTCTAGAAACAAAACAAATGCAAAAAAAATTTCAGTAAGTTTTTCGTCCACATGCAACATCAGCTTAGTATGAAAATCACAACTATACTAAAGTTTACTGGGGAATGAGTCAGTTGCGTTTCTTTGTTCACAGACATCCTATAATTCTCCGCAGGATCCTCCCATGTGCCTCGTACCAAACAACGACTTGTTCTCTTTGTATGTCCGACCTCCTCTGTGCGATGTAAATGCAACATTGATGGCTGTATAGATGATTAATCTTCCTTTCATACACAGCATATGTGTTTTGTGAAGGCTGACATTTTTGCTTCAAGTTGAAGCGTTGTTGATTGAATACACAAGCGCTTTGTGACAAACACGTTCTTTCATATTATAATCAGCTTTCCACTCAAACAAATGTCAAAAATATGTAAATGATCTCTGTATTATCTGTTTAAAGTGGTGTATCATGGCCATTGGTGTCTAATTGATGAAACACATATTTATCAAAACAAACCCCAGTGAATTATTAATGAACTTGATGTTTTGATTAGTTTTTCTACCAACGTCTTCTAACGGCTAAAAATGTCAGTTAAAAGAGCTTTACTCCTGTATAAATGGATTGAAAAGTTGTTAGGCTGTATTTTATTAATTCTTCAACTAAGTATTAGCAGTCAGGCTTTGGTTTCATAAGTATATCATTAATGCGGATATCAGGATAAAAATGGACACTGGGATAAAAAATTGTGTTGCTTATATTAAAACTGTTTGATGGGACACCAGGTGGCAGATGCATATCCCACAATTGAACCATTTCAGTGAAATATATGCACTTGATGAAACACGTTTTATTGGTCACATGGTACATTTCCAAAACAAAACGGAAAACATTTTCAGTGAAGCATAAATTTCAATTTCTGAGTTTGCCAAGGTCATGGGTTCAATTCCCATACTTGACATTTACATACTTCATGTAGTTGCAGCTATAATTACCATCATAAACATATAGTGAAAATGTTCATGGTCAGTTTATGGGAAGGTTGCATATGGCATTTATAGAAGCATGCAGTTACTCCAGTGTAAAGTTTACTTTTGGATATTCCCGGGATGTGAACCCTCGTCCTCCTGGTATTTGGCACTAGCCACATGATTATATGATGGGAAAGGGCCAGGCTTTTGTATTGGGGTTGTGGTGCTGGATTATACCAAAGGAACTGAGTCTAGGAAACTGGATTGGAAAATAAAAGCCGGTCCTTCAAGAAGACGGTTATTACAGCTGTGAGTAATGGTTAAGTCATCGACTTGCATCCTGGAACATGTATCCTATAATGTGCAACACTCAAAAATTCATTCTCATAGGGTTATAATGGAAGCACAATTGTGTTTTAGCATTCAGATGGACTTGAAGATGCAGGCTTATTTTGACCTATGCTTCGGTGTAATATTGGATTAGGGTAAGAGGAGAGTGCTAGCTGTAAAAAGCACATCTGTGACTAAAGGAAAGCTTTAGCGTCTCAGCAGGGAGGCTTAGGTCATTATCTGAGCAGACAATCTGCAAGAGGAAATTAGACAATTGGTTGAGAACTGGGTGTTTTTAAGAGTTAAAATAATAAGATTTTGGATATTTTTGGCTTTCAGTGGTGAAGAGGCTGTTATAGAATTGTTTTTAGAATTTGTGTACGTGTATATATATATATATATATATATATATATATATATGTATATATATATATATATATGTATATATATGTATATATATATATATATGTATATATACATACAGTACAGACCAAAAGTTTGGACACACCTTCTCATTCAAAGAGTTTTCTTTATTTTCATGACTATAAAAATTGTAGAGTCACACTGAAGGCATCAAGGGCTATTTGAGCAAGAAGGAGAGTGATGGGGTGCTGCACCAGATGACCTGGCCTCCACAGTCACCGGACCTGAACCCAATCGAGATGGTTTAGGGGTAAGCTGGACCGCAGACAGAAGGCAAAAGGGTCAACAAGTGCTAAGCGTCTCTCTGGGAACTCCTTCAAGACTGTTGAAGACCATTTCAGGTGACTACCTCTTGAAGCTCATCAAGAGAAAGCCAAGAGTGTGCAGAACAGTAATCAGAGCAAAAGGTGGCTACTCTGAAGAACCTACAATATGACATATTTTCAGTTGTTTCACACTTTTTTGTTATGTATATAATTCCACGTATAATTCCACATGTGTTCATTCATAGCCTTGATGCCTTCAGTGTGAATCTACGATTTTCATAGTCATGACATGACATGTACTGTATATATATATATATATATATATATATATATATATATATATATATGTATATGTATATATATAAAACCCTGTTTCAAATGGTGGCATTGACGTCTGTCAGCATCCCGTCCAGTTACGTTTCCTTAACTTCCTTCCAGCAGCGCGGCGCTGATAAACTCTCAGTGAGTCAGCCTGCAGATGTTGTGTTTATCCTCCTCCAGAAGTTTGGCAGAATATCGATTGGAGCCTTGCATGAGATAGTTGTGACAAATATGTGTAAGAAATGAGTCATTGGAAAGGGAAAGAGTGAGAAGAGATGGTGACAATAACACGGGACCTCTTGAGACTGACTGTGAACCTGTGTATATATTGTGAGTGACTGTGTGTGTGTGTGTGTGTGTGTGTGTGTGTTGTGGCAGGCTTTGCCATTGTCACCAGGATGACATTTCTGAAAGTTGGAATAGTGTTTCAAGAAAACAGATGGACTAAACAGTGTTTTAGTTTGAGGTGTTTGGTAAGCCAAGCATCACTATTACTATTGCCAATAAAATTACTATTAAATGTCAGTACCTCGAATACCACAAAATGGAGAGCAAAGCCATGCTTTTACTTTCCTAAGCCATTGGATTTACAATTTTTGCATGTTGTGGCAATTTTCCGTTTCAATGAAGGTATGAGACAAACGTCTTTTGAAGATTTATTTTCTTGCGAGAAAAGATCTAGAGTCATAACAGTCATTCAAGTTTGCTGAAGAGTGCAACAAAAGGAAAACACATTGGCTCAGCATTTATACTCAGTCAAATCAGGATGCTTCTATTTCATCCAGTTATAATGCATATACAACAAACGTGTCCATTTAGGGCAGGTGTGTCAAACTCCATTCCTGGGGGGCTGGAGCTCTGCAGAGTTTTGTTCCAACCCTGCTCCAACACACATACCATGTATCTTTCAAATAACCCTGAAAAACGTATTAGTTGAACCAGGTGTGTTTAATTAGGGTTGAATATAAACTATGCATGGCTCTGGCCCTCCACACTGTAAAGAATATTGTGCCCGTTTTACTCAACAAAACTGAGGCAACTATTTGAATCAGCTTTTTAAGTATTTTTAACTCTTTTTTTTTATTATTCTTGTTTGTTCTATTAGACTTTACACCTTTACAACTTGAACTCTTAAATAATAGCAACTACATTTTTTCAATTGACAAACTATAGTTTTAAGTTTATCAAACGTAAACCTCATTGTTTTTAAAGTATATATACAAATGTATCCTTATTAGCCACATTTTGTATTTTAAAAATGTATTCAATCCGTTTTTAAATGTTTCTAAAATGTTCTAGTGTAATGCAACCGTAAACAGGCGTCTCAAAACAAAACATTTATCCACTTTATAATGTCGCAACAATGCAAATTACAGAGTATCATTAACACAAATTCTCTCTGTTAGCTAGTTGCTTATTAGCATGCATATTGCTAGCAAACTGACTCTTTATTAGTACATATAGGCCTATATATAGCCTAAATAAGTAAGAATAGTGAAAATGTATAGTATTTATTAATAAAAAACTTGCTTAGCATATATCAAAGTCTAACTTTGCTTATGTGAATTAAAAAAAACTCATAAAGTGTAAATACTGAAAAGCATTTTAGTTTAATAATTATTAAAACATATTAATAGCCTATATAAAAAGTATGAAATAATATATAGAGGGAGAATACTAAAAAAGCATTTCGACGCTTGTCAACAAAGTTTCTCTCACCTTTTGCTAAATAATAATAATAATAATAATTTATCTTTGAATTCTTCGTCCACACATCTGGCCGTGCAGTGAATGGATGTCTGTAGGTGTTTAGCTTTAGTCTTGCTCAGTGAACCTCAACAGAAACAGACGAGGAGCGTCGTTATTTGGGAAACATTCCTCGGCTGCTCCAGCTGGGCATGTGGAACTAATCACTGTCGAGGAATTTACACAGCAAGTGAAACCGAGCACGTGTGTCACGAAGCTCGCGCGAGCCGCTGGAGCGGTCTTCCTGTCCATCTCAGGTTAAACGGACGAAACTCGAGGTTAATTTGGTGCCAGTGAAGCCAGCTATCACGCCTAGGTGTCTTCGAGATATTAACCGGTGTTTATTAATTACTAATGACTTGAAGCAAGTAGTTTTCGCTAGTCTGAGCGCTGTTAGCGTTACGTTTTTACGATAGCTTAGCCTGCCAGGAAAGAGAGGATGCAGGGTTTTGGGAGAGATCTGGATTGTGAATGAGAGAGTAAACGCTGTTGCTGATCTGTCGTTTGCGAAGCCGTTTAATTTCCCTATCTGGCATTTCAAAACAAATGTATGTGGACTAACTGAAAGAGGAGCTGTTTGTGGCGTGTTGCAGACGGACAGCGTGACATCGGAAACCGAATATTGCTGCCCTGTCCTCTTTCCTTCTTACTAAGAACAATATTTATTTACCCGTCACTTTTCCCACATTTGTCAGCTAGATCGTGTCACAGCCTGTGTGAACCCCTGGACGGCCTTGTTAAAACAGCAGCACCTCACGTGTGTGTGTGTTGGCTAGCTGTAGCCCGTCAATTCATTTGCTGTTTCCTGAGATCATGTTCCCCAGGAATGCTTTATGAGGTCAATTTCATTGAGTGACTACAAGTTACAGCCGTTTTTATTACCCATGCTTGAAGGGGCACCAGATCTTTACACTTTTTTTTTTTTGAAGACTTTAGACTGTTCTGGATACAAAGAAATGATCTGGGTTTAATATTCAAGATAAGCTCTGTAGACAGCATCTGTACTAAAGTAGTAAACTAATCATAAGTAATAACTAGTATTAATAAAATGATAAACTTTTAAATATTTAAATAATAAATTGTTTTCTTTACATATTTCTATACACTATAAATATAATTTAAAGAAATTAATTAATATAAACATGTTTTATATAATTATTTCAGATGATAAATGTATTTATTAATAATAATCTAAAATGGTAAATAATAAATGTATACATTATAATATTATTTAGATGTTTAGTTGTATTAGTATACCACTGCTACTAATAAAAATATTTGTTCAATATTTAAATAAATTGTATTATTTAAATGTTTTATTATTTATATAATTGTAAACATTTGTTCTATAACTTATAAATTTATTTATTTATTTATAATCATTGAAATATTTAAATGCAGAATGCATTCATTAGATTATTATTAAAATCTATAGATGTTGTTCTTATTATCATGAATTGGTTTAGACATTTGTTATATAATTTTATTATTTTTCTTGTAATTAAGATATTTAAACAAATATATTGATTCACTTATTTACATTTTTAATTGTCGCTGTTTTTATTTAAACAATGTAAATAGTAAATTAATTGATTTAATAATTATTAATTTAATAAATTGTCACTGTTATTATTATTAGTAGTAAGAGTAGTAGAAGTAATAATAATAATGGATTAATAATAATAATACATTGATTCATTTAATCTGATACATTTATAAATAAATACTCATTTTATGGACTAAGGTTGAAGAACATTTCTTTCCAAGAATATCATTATGTAATTCTATATATAGAACTCTATATAGTTCAAACAGCACAATTTTGTACTGATAATAAAATTAATTAAATGTAAAGAAGTTAATTAAAAATATGAGCTAATATGAGCTATTTTAACCCTCCTGAATCTTGTCCCAATGGTTATACATTGTTAAGTACGTATGTAAATTTAAACACATTTTTGGTTTGTTTGTTTATTTTTGCATAGGTAGGGTTGAATGGATATTGTTTGTTGACTTGTTTTCATCCCAGAACTCATTTTAAGGAAAGTGTTGCCTCAGAGATTCATGTGAGCCATGTGATGGAAACAGGATTTGTGATATTTTCTGCGTGGGTCAAACATCCTTTGGCTCCACCAATCATCAGTTTGGCACTAATTGTAAAGCTTTGTGATCATGAAATGTGAACTGCAGCTGTAGAGGAAATTCTTGTATACTAAGTGCCGAAGAATTCACAGATTTCGTGTTGACTGACTTATGTGCGAACCGTGCATGATGCTCCAGACACTTTCCATGGAATGTTTCTTTAATTGTCCGTTGTAATGGCTAAAAGTCATCTGCCCATAGTTGGTATGGGAACAAATGGGGTGCGTAGTTGACAGGAAACACATGGCATGTTAGGTGAAAGGCTGGGAAAAGGAAAGAAACAAATGTCATGATATCTCTGTGAAATGTTGTGTGCCCGCAATACACACATCACGTGTCGCGTCGGTGCTCAGAAATGTTTTGAAGAGCTTTCTTAGAAGACACAGCTAATTCTTCTGCCCCCAATGGGACTATTGGCTTTCCTGGAGCGGTGAAACCGTACCATAGGTGAAGTCAGAGAAACACCATTAAAAATAGTGCTCCATCTTCAACTTTGTCGCCCCCCTCCCCTCCCCTCCCCTCCCCTCCCACCGAGTCGCTCCGAAAAATATACAGCTGGCAGGGTTTCTCACAGCAGCGCCTGGTGTGTGACCTTTGACCTCTTGCAACCTTGACCTCTCGATCTGATCTTTAAAGAAGCCGCTTTAACAAGAACAGTCACTCTTGAGGATGTGTCTTAAAGATTATGTGGCTAAACAAAGAACACAAACAGAGCTGGGTAGTAACTGATTACATAATCAGATTAAAAAAATTAAGTACTTTTTTTTACATTTTCAAATGCTTGTAATTAGACTACAGTAGACTACAGTTACTTTTATGGATTACATGATTACATATTATTCACGCTATAGCAATCCTTTATTCATAATTTATAGATTCTCCTAATTTTCTAAAATAGCCTACCTTCATGTTGTTGATAACAACAAATGGAATATATTTTCTTACACTTTGTATTTTTTTATTGAGATGTAATGGCTTACGTTACTCACTACATTTTTTGTCATAGAATTTGGAATCAGTAACAGATTACAATTTGTAAGATATTTACCCAGCTCTGCACATAGAGATACAATGACAACGACCTAGAACTCCCTAGAAACCACTGAGCTACCACTCATAACACCCTGGCAACCACTAACAATGAACAATCTCTTCAGAGGATATGTTTTTAGAATTCTGTGACTGAATACCGTGGCAACCACCCAAAACACTCCAGCAACTGTATATTGATACTCTATCAACACACTAGTAGCCACCTAACAACACACATCAATTAGATAGAAATGCCCTATAAACTGCCTAGCAATGCCATAAATCACCCAGTATACTCTTACCACAGAGTAGAAATGGCTTAGCAATCACCCAAAATGCCCTAGCAACCACTCAGAACTCTTGCGGATGAATCTCTAAAATCCTGTGACTGAACACCCAAGCAACAACCTGACAACACATGGAAACACCCTAGCGACCACATAACAACACACGGAAAATCCCTAGCAACCACCAACAAATGAACTATCACTTATGAGGATGAATCTTTAAAATCCTGTGACTGGACACCCTAGCAACGACCTGACAACACATGGAAACACCCTAGTGGCCACGTAACAACACATAGAAACACCCTAGCAACCACCAACAAATGAACTATCACTTTTGAGGATGAATCTTTAAAATCCTGTGACTGAACACCCTAGCAACAACACATGGAAACACCCTAGCGACCACGTAACAACACACAGAAACACCCTAGCAACCACCAACAAATGAATAATCATTTTTGAGGATGAATCTTTAAAATCCTGTGACTGAACACCCTAGCAACAAAACATGGAAATACCCTAGCGACCACAAAACAACACACAGAAACACCCTAACAACCACCATTAAATGAACATTCACTCTTTAGGATGAATCTTTAAAATCCTGTTACTGAGCACCCTAGCAACAACCTGACAACACATGGAAACACCCTAGAGACCATGTAACTACACATAGAAACACCCTAGCAACCACCAACAAATGAATAATCACTTTTTAGGATGAATCTTTAAAATCCTGTGACTGAACACCCTAGCATCAACACATGGAAACACCCTAGCGCCAATGTAACAACACACAGAAACACCCTAGCAACCACCAACAAAAGAACAATCACTTTTTAGGATGAATCTTTAAAATCCTGTGACTGAACACCCTAGCAACAACACATGGAAACACCCTAGCAACCACATAACAACACACAGAAACACCCTAACAACCACCAACAAATGAACAATCACTCTTGTGGATGAATCTTTAAAATCCTGTGACTAAACAGCCTAGCAACAACCTGACAGCACATGGAAACACCCTAGCGACCATTTAACAACACATAGAAACACACTAACAACCATCAACAAATAAACAATCACGATTGAGGACATGTCTTTAAGATAATGACTGAAGACCCTAGCAACAACCTAAGAACACAGGAACACCCTAGCAACCATTCAAAATACCGTCAACCACCAAAAATTAACAATCAGTCGCTCATGAAGACATGTCTTTAAACAACCACTCAGAAAATGCTAGAAGAGTCTGCTTTTCCCAAATGATGGTGATCAGGCAGAGTGATCACAATTTCTTATGTTTTACTTTTTAACCTCAGTTTGGCCTGCCACACATCCGAGCGACTGCTTTCAAAGAAGGGATGGACGGAGGGTTTTATGGATGGATGGATGAACAATGACTCAAGTGTGGCTTAATACTTTTTGGGGTCACTTTTCTCAAAACATTCATAAATATATCTCAAGACGAAGATCACTCCTAACTGAACTAATCTACTAATCCAGCTATGAAGATGTTCCTCAGAGGTGCAAATCCCTGACACATCAAAGCACTTCCCTCTCAATAGTCCCTTGCTCTGGGAGGCGCGGGCCGCTGGACTCGCACTAGGGGTTTAGGGGCCACTGAGAGCAGCAGACCTGAACAGATCGGGCAGCACATGTGATTAATGCTGAGCTGAAATTAGGGCAAATGGGGGGTAGATGAGCGGTCATGCTTGGCCAGCCCACCCGGTTCAGCTCATGGTGTTTGGGTTGAGTCTGTTCACAGCTGGGACATTCCCATAGGAAGAGACAAAAGAACACGGGATATGAGGTTAATCTGAATTTATTTGACATAATACAAATCAGATCTACTTCTATAATGAACTATAAATAATGATATGGTTTATATTCAACCTTTATATTAATCATTATTCATCAGTAATAATAATTACACACACACACATATATAAATGTGTGTATGTATATGTATATATATATATATATATATATATATATATATATATATATATATATATATATATATATATACATATATACACACATACACACACACAAACAAACATATATATTTATTTATATTTGACCTCTTATAATTATTACAATATTGTTAAATTATTTGTAGTTATATGTATATTAATTGTAGTTATTTATAGTTACAAATATTAATTAATTAAATAATGATGAGATTACTGTTTTTTTATTACTTCGTTATTATATTAGTAATTATTTATTTATGTTTAACATCTATGTTTAAAAATGAATAAGATTATTAAAATATAAATTAAACTAATCTTATATAAAATCATGAAACAATATCCAACTACTTTTTATTTTTTTATTATGTGTAGAGTTTTATGTTTAAAAGTTATTGCTCTGAGCTATTCATTATTATCACAATGTTAGAACTGATGCCAGTCTGTTTCCAGAATCCAGCATATTGCTTTGGAATGTCTTGGAGAGAGCTTTGGATGCTGTGGAATAATAAGAGGCTAATGAGACTGAGGGAAGGGGAGGGCATTAAATCTGGTGGGCTGAACCGCGGAGAGAGGAGCATTGGCTGGCCCGTCTTTCTCCAGTCAGAGAGAAATTACCCTACTGTCCTCCACACGAGACTCCTGCGATGCGATAAATACTGCACCTTTGATATCTCGCCATATAGCATCAATATTGCAGGATTAAACTGTGTCAAGACGTTTGGTCTGGAATTTAAAGGTAAGAGAAACTCTTCTTGTCCACCTTTAACTTTTTGAAATTCAAGCGACAGCGATCTTAACCATCTGTAAGTCTTACGTTTTACAATAAAAGTTCGTAATATCGCGAATGGCTTTTAAATATTAGAGTAACAGACCAGTTTAATCGTGAAAGCTTTTTCTTTGCGATTGTGGCATCTCTTATGTCATACAAATTTGACAGTGTTGAAATTAGTATTCGCAAAAGGATATCGAGCATTCAAATAACAAATAGCCTATTTAAAAATTGACAAATATTAATTAGCGTGATTCTTTTTCGCTCTTATTTCCATGTGCAGCTATTTTTACCGGTTAACAAAAAGTATTTTTTTTAGACACTAAAAGTACATAAGTAACAGAATCTGTTACAGTTACCATAATTCGTTTAAGTCAGACGTCTTATTTGTTGATTTGTAATTTTTTTTTATCTCGGTTGTGGCATCTCTTGGCATGTCTGAGTTTGACATCGAATAAGAAAAAGACTTATTTATCGAATGTTTTCTCTTCACACGCGATATATGAAACTTCTTAACCAAACGTTTTCATCTATGTGCTTCGCTTTGGATTAGTAAACTACTCATTCATTTCGAGATTTTAGTTTTCAAATTTTCTCACTTTGAAGTTTTCAATGAAGCTGTGTTTGTATGTTTAACATAATGATATAAAATTAATAATATGGTGTTATACCAATATGCCTTTCTAGTGGTCTAATCTACCGTTATTTATTTCTTATAGTGTTTTCATGATGCAGTTGTTGGATTTGTGGACCACATTCATCCTCTCTAAGGATTTTTACCTGACTTGAGAGAACCTTACTTACATGACATCATACTAAGAGGAAACTGGATACCCTGCTTCCCAAGTCCACCAGCACCCCTCTGTGGCCTGTGGTGGCTTGCACGTTGGATTTAAATCTATCAAGCCACTGCGAACCATGGATGACCTAATCGCCAGACACTACAACTTCACTGGGAAATTTCGCAAGGTCGACAAGGACCCGGGACTCAGAGCGGACTCTGTCGTCTTCATCATCGTGTGCTGCTTCATCATCCTGGAAAACGTTCTGGTTCTCCTCACCATTTGGAAGACCAAGAAGTTCCACAAGCCCATGTACTACTTCATCGGGAACTTGGCCCTGTCAGACTTGCTGGCCGGGGTGGTGTACACTGCGAACATCTTGCTGTCGGGAGCCAACACGTATAAGTTGACCCCAATGCAGTGGTTCTTCAGGGAGGGGAGTATGTTTGTGGCTCTGGCCGCTTCGGTGTTCAGTCTCTTGGCCATTGCTATCGAGCGACACCTGACCATGTTGAAGATGAAGCTCCACAACAATGGCAAGACGTGCCGGGTCTTCATGCTCATCAGCACCGTGTGGTTCATCGCTGCCATCTTGGGCGGTTTACCAATTATGGGTTGGAACTGCATTGAGAGCATGAACAACTGCTCTACAGTTTTGCCCCTCTACCACAAGACCTACATCCTCTTCTGCACCACCGTATTCAGCGTCATCCTCATGGCCATCGTCATCTTGTACGCCCGCATCTACGCCCTGGTCCGCACACGGAGCCGCAAGCTGGTCTTCCGCAAGGTCGCCAACGGCCGGTGCAGCAACAAGAGTTCGGAGAAGTCCATGGCCCTCCTGAAGACCGTCATCATCGTGTTGAGCTGCTTCATCGCGTGTTGGGCGCCGCTCTTCATCCTGCTTCTGCTCGATGTGGCCTGCCAGATCCGCACTTGCCCGATCCTCTACAAGGCCGAGTGGTTCCTCGCGCTGGCCGTGCTCAACTCCGCCATGAACCCTCTGATCTACACCCTGACCAGCAACGAGATGCGCCGGGCCTTCATCAGGATGCTCAACTGTGGCGTCTGCGACCAAGCGGCGGGCAAGTTCTCCAGGCCCATCATGGGCGCCGAATTCAGCAGGAGCAAGTCGGACAACTCCTCCCACCCCAATAAGGACGAGCCCGAATACTCGCCCAGAGAAACCATAGTGTCTTCTGGGAATATCACCTCTTCTTCTTAAAGGGACTTTTTGTGTACATTTACGTCTCGAGTGTGTGTGTGTGCGCAAGTGAGTGTGTTTGTTTGGCGTCTTCGTTGTTTGTTATCCTTAATGGTAGAGGAAGGCTGGGAGAAACCAGGATTTGTTGGAAGTCTTGGCTTGCACCTACATTAAAAACTTCTGCAATTCCTGACAGATCGCCTGAACTTTTCTACAACTTAGGGAAGCACTTAACCGACCATTATTCAGTTATCATTATTATTTGTATCCCTGTCAAATGGAAGCACTTTTCTGGATATTGCTCCTTGAGAACCAACATAGACATTAACTGTCTAAAATGGATTGATGTGAAACATACTAGCTTGTTTATGATTGCTTCTACTACATTTTTGGAATAAAATTGAAGAAATGCGGTCGAAAGGTACTTGTGTTTCTTTGAGTTAACACTATTTGGTTTTAGGATGTTATTTCGCCCCTGATCCAGAATGTATTTTGTAAATGTATTTTTTTTTCACCTTTCAACAAATAAACTGTTGTTGTAGAAGAGTGTGCCTGTACAGTAGCTGCCAATATTAATTTATATTGAAAAAGTTCCAATAAATCTGAAACTTGGAGGGATGGAACTAAGTGTTGTGTTCATTAATTGTAAATATATTTTATTATTTTACTTTGATAGTACGCCATGTATCATAGCTCGTGCACATTGATCTATCCTGCAGGGTTAGTTTTGTCTTCGCTGGGTTGCACGGCTCAACTCTAATGAAGTTCATTTGATGGGATGAAAAGATCTGGAGAATTAAAGATTAATGTGAATTGTTTGAAACCGAATCAATGTACCGACTTGTATTTATCCATCTGTTCCTCGTATATACATTCGAATCGTGAGCCAGTTTTATCCCTGTTCAGTGTTGCACATTGTAACATCTAGTCCATGTGTTTTCGTTCTGTTAGTTGTTAATAAATATTGTTGAAGAAAAAGCAATCAGAGTTGTGATTTGTTTCCATTTAAAATTACACTTAAATGTTTTGCTTAGTATTTAGAATTGGTTCCAAAAGCTTTTATACCATTCAGTATGATCTCCAGCTTTTCGAACAAATTCTATAATCTGCAATGCACAATACATTTTTAAAATTTAAACCTGAAAATAAATGTTCTATGAAGCTCAAGATGTAAAACCAATCATTAGTCTTTAGACTAAAGAGAGACCTACAGAAATTCATCTTAAATTTTCATGTTTATTATTTCAGTTACTAATTATTAAACTCAAATTGTTATGGTGCAGATATGATTTGCTATTAAAAATTATTTATACACGATTCATTTGTACATTTATAAATAAGCTAAATAAGCATTTTCACAAGTGTTCTCAAACCTTGAACTCCAATGTAGCTATAAAATAGAACTGTATAAATAATATGACTATATATGCAACTAAATTATAAATTCTTGAAAAGCACCTAGGACAATAAAATGCAATGTAAATATAATTCTGATTTCTTTACAGAAGCAAACAATTCTCCTATGTATAAGTAAAGAGCGCCACCTAATGGATAACTATTAATATGGCATCTTCTTCAGCTTTAATTTTCAAAATGATACTAAACCAATAGCAAATCTTAAAAAAAAAAAAAAAAAAAATACATACATATATATATATATATATATATATATATATATATATATATATATATATATATAGTATATGTACATTTTTACACTAAAAATACAGGTATAAATTTAAATGTATGGAATAATATTACGGTTTTCTGAAACAGTTTCACAGTATTACTTCATTACTACAATTAAAATACTGCTACTGTAAGCAATCTGCTGTTTGTGTTTGTGTGCAATTATCCAGTCCACACTTTCCTTTTTACATCCATATTTATTTAAATCTAAAATATTGATACTGATTTATGAATATGTTATGAATCAAATACCACTTTGCTTAAAAACACAGAAATAAGGATTGCAGTGCCGCATAACATCCTTTTCCTAAATGATAATTATTATCCTTTGTTAATTATCAAGTATTATTATTATAATAGACTGTAAAAAAAAGTGAGTGCAGCCTATCACTTATGATTTGATTACTGATTAAGTAATTATATTTGAAACTGATAATTACTCAAATTAGTGTAACAAGTTAAATTGGTGGGAACAAAGATGTATTTTTTTAACTCAGTGATGAAAACGTGTTGACAATGTAGTTATATGACAATATAACTATAACATGCAATAATAATAATAATAATGATAAAATAATAATACAATGTTTTGAATATACTTAAGGCTTCACTGTGTGGATACAGTGCAAATCACGGATGGTAAGGTATGAATAATGTATAATTATATCACTTTGTTAGTTAAGACACATTACTATTTTTTTCACGGGTTCATTGGGTTCAGTTTTATTGATGTCATGGAATGGGCCTGCGCTGCCCTGCAACAAGACTTTCTTTTACATTTATGTAATAATTTATTAATAAAATGCAACATATTAATGTTTATAACGGCTTACAGTATTTCAGCAAGCAAATATCTGTTTGTTTATATCTTTATATATTCCCTCACACATACAATAGAGGAAGCAACTGTCACCAAAAAATGCAACCAAACTCTTTACCCACTTTCACAGCGATGGTAAAGCAAAGCATTATGGGAGCGTGAGTCCCTCTCGCGGAATTTCTCCATTTTTGGTTGCTATGGCTGAGGTGTGCCAGAACTACATTTCCCAGAGTGCCATTTTCTGTACATTGGCTCATGTTATACATGGGGGAATATGAGAGCGGCGGAGGAACCGAAAGCGACAGCAGAATCCCTGGCGATAAGTATAACGAGAAATAGTGGTCGTAAAATGGGGAAATCCAATGCCAAATAACTCAGAACAGGCTGTCGTAAAAGGAAAATAGTATTTTGGTGTTCTGTTTTTTTTATATCTATAAATTTGGCGTGGACTGGGGTAAGGCACCTCCCTGCCCGCTTTGCGCCGGGGTGTGTGCGTGTTTTTCGGTTAGGCTTCATCGCATCACCGCGCTGCAGTGTGTTATTGGAGCCGAACTGAGGTGCCACGCCGCCGGTTACAGCTGCTCTGCGCCGTCCGCCGATACTATGTCAAAAACAGAGAGAGACAAAGTAACACTGCGAATCAATCCTCCTGAGCTATGCAATGAAAAAAATGTCAACTTTGCTCTCTAACAGCTGTGATTTGTAGCCATAAAGAAGTGCAAGTGTGCCGAACAATATAGGGGAGCGATTTTTGTGCCTGTTATTAAAAAGGTGAGGTAAACCATTTGCATCTCACTACAAATGTAACTTTCTTAAAGAAAATTGGGTCATACTTTACATTACATTGTCATTGTTGCAATGCTACTATGTATTTACGCAACTTCATGTTTTTTTAAAGTTAATGATAAAAAATATTGAAATTGCTTGTAAGTAGGCTACATAAACTTGTAATTAAACAGGTTGTTGTAATTGCTCTGGTTAACCTATTAATTTAGCTTAGTTCTGTAGCTTTTCAACATGGCACATTGTAATGTAAAGTGTTACTGAAAAAAAAAAAACAGTGTCAGTTCTTATAGATAATGTGTGTGATTTTTGCAAATGAATGGGTATGTTCAAATTGCTCAGTCACATCGTGCAAAGTGGACCACTACAGGTGCTGTATGTACGTTTTTGACTTTACTAAAGCATAAAAATATCATATGTTTGCAGATATTTAAGAAACAATGCTACAATCAGTTATTCTCCTTTGAAAATGTGCATTCTGGGCCTGAATGATGGTCTCCCTTTTGGTTCGTGAAACCCACACACTGCCAGTTTACCCAATTGTAATTCAGTACCCCTGATGGCCAGTTGGCGGAAAACAGCTTAATTCATAAAATTTTTAGTCAAGTGCGCTCTTTCTTGTTCATGTCGTCAATCTGGCAACCTGTGCGAGCGTGAAGTCTGAAGAAGAGGCACCTGGTGAAAAATAACCCTCTTCAGTATTTTGAATTTGGACTGCAATACCTAGTTCAACCACTCGTTGTCAATCCTACATACAACACCTTTAAGTAATTATATAACATTTTTGCCTCTTCGTCGCCTGAAAACCTGCAATTGCAGCTGTGTGCTGAATTATCTTCCTTGCGTGGGTTGTGCTCCGGCACGGCTCCAGTGCAGATTAATCTATTGTTTTGAGGGGTATGTGTGGCTGGCTGTCAGTCACCGCACCGGTGTGGGTATTTACTGTACTTTGCAATCACAGATTCTAGCCTACGTCTTGTAATATAGGACCCAAATACGAATTTTCACCATGTATTGTCATCTAAACCCGTAAGTAACAAGTCTGCCACATTTGTTCTGACCAACTGAGGAAAAGGTTATAAACGATTCGCCACGTGCAGGATCTTCACATGCGATACAGCCTAGTAGCCAGGACAACAACTTTATGTTCACAGACGTGACGTAATGACTCAGCAACATGCTCAAATTTACAGCGATATCCTACCCGTACCACTCAAATTAGAAAACATTATATAAGCTAACTGGTGTGAAACAAAGTAAGGTGATAGTTTTGAACACTGGCTGTTTATGTACTTGCTCAAATATTGATTAACCAAAAAAAGTTACAGACTGCAGCTTTAAGTGTTTGCACTGCAGACTGCTAAGGGAACAAGTGTACATCGTCACATGACTTCACAGGAAGTTAAATGGGGGAATTTATCCACAAGCCATTTTGTACCACCTTGAATATGTGCACTTATCTACTATATAGCATGTATAATGAAAATTGTGGCCAAATATGAAGTTATAATGAAACGGTAGCCAAAAAATTTTGACGGATTGCATCTGCTGACATTGTGAGGTGTACAGACTGGAAACTTTTCTGTCCCATAAGACATATTAAGCTGAAGAGATGTCAGATTCAGAGATGCTGACAAATAAAAATAAAAATGATGAGCCGGGTGGCTCTTCCCACATGTAAGCGCTATAGGTACCAAGAATATTGGTCCCACTAGTCAATTATTTATATAAAAAAATACATACTCTGATAGGATTGGATTTTGGACAGAAATTTTCATCCTGTTTTTGAGCATGTAAAGTGAGATGTGATTAGCGAGATGTCACAGTTGAATTTTAAACATAATTTATTGCTAAAGTATCTATTTGAAGACATAAAAATGTATTTAGTTGTTATATTCAGTGTTCCTGTAGCTCAATTGGTAGAGCATTCCGCTATGAAGCGCAAGGTTGGGGGTTTGATTCCCCGGGAACACATGATAAGAAAAAATTGATAGCCTGAATGCACTATAAGTCGCTTTGGATAAAAGCGTCTGCTAAATGCATAAATTTAAATTTAATTTAATATACATATATATTTGAAAGTATGCCCCCCCCAAAAAACACCTACCTGACTAGTGTTGTTATCTGTGACTGTCAAATTACCAAATTTTCAAATATTGTTGTCTCTGTGTTTAAAGTTGGGATAGGAGGAAGTATTTGGGTTTTTAAAAATATTTTTAACATTGTTTGCTTATAATGCTGAATGTTCTGTTGTTGTTGTTGTTATGGGGTTTTTATTGCTTACATGCTCAGAAAGTCCCACTGTAACAGTCCTAATATTCTCTTGTTTTTTTGTCAGCAGCCTTGAAGAGCAGCGCAATAGGCAGCCCGCATGGAACGAGCAGGAAGCATCCAACTTGATATTCCGGACTTCAGCAACTCCGTCCTGTCGCATCTGAACCAGTTGCGAATACAGGGCCGTCTATGTGACATCGTGGTCAATGTTCAGGGCCACAGTTTTCGTGCCCACAAGGTGGTCCTTGCCGCCAGCTCCCCCTACTTTAGGGACCACATGTCACTGAGCGAGATGAGCACCGTCTCCATATCAGTGATCCGCAACCCAACTGTGTTCGAGCAGCTCCTTTCATTTTGCTACACGGGACGCTTGTGCTTGCAGCTCGCCGATATCATCAGTTACCTGACGGCTGCCAGCTTCCTTCAGATGCAGCACATTATTGACCGTTGCACCCAGATTTTAGAGGGAATCCACTTTAAAATCAGTTTGTCAGATGTGGAAGAGGAGCTTGGGAATGGGGCCCACAGGACCGCCAACCCAACCATTGAATCAGGAAGAGGTGGGACCGTGTTAGGTGGGTCCCGCTCCCTAAGTCCCAGACATACCAGTTCCCGATTGATTGGCAACACTGGAGTGATCAGCATCCGTGATGTGAGGGAAGTCAGAGAGATCAGTCCCCCTGGGGAGTCCATGAGCCCCCAGATAGTGGAGCACAGTGGCATTGGCTCGGAGGAGGTGGGAACTGGGAAAGAGCCCATTCTCCGTATTAACCGAGCCGGGCAGTGGTATGTCGAGACTGGGACTGAGGTGGAGAGAGGTGGAGAGGAGAACGTGCAGATGGTGGATGGGTTTCGGATTAAGACAGAAAGGATGGATGAGTGGATGGGGGCGGAGACCCAGGCATCAGCGGAGGAGGGCAGTGGGGCCGAGGAGGGGCCGACAGTGATGATTGACACCTCAGGACGTAGCACACTGGTGCAGGAAGGAAGAAGAGGTGGGAAAAGCTCCCAGCCGTCCAGTAGCTTCAGTGAAACAGAGAGGTGTGTTAAATCTTTCCGAAGTTCACATTCACTGGTAAAATGAAGGCAAAATCTTAGTCTTATTGCACAGAATTCTTCAGTTCATTGTGATAAGTGTTTCGTGGTCTTTACTTGAAATGTAATGCCTTTCTCCATTTCAGAAACAAGTTACTATTTCAACTAATGTCACCAAGTCTTCTAACTTTTCAACCCTTTCCCTTTAACCATTTACATTATCCAGTCAGTACAGGATGATACCATATACACCACGTTCACATAGCAGCATAATATGGTTGTCAGTCCTGTATTTTACCATTCTACTCTGAATTGGATGTAGTTGCAAATGTCATTTCATGTTGATTATAAAGTTTGGGAAATCCAGGTGTGATAATTTGCCATTTTCCAGTATCCCATTTTCTTCTGCTGACAAGTTTCCTGTAAAAGATGCAACCCATACTGTTTTCTTTCAGGTTTAGTCCAACAGGAAGTGTGGTTGTGATGGGTGATCGCAAGAGAGCCAAGAGTGAGTCTCCAGGAAGAGTTGACGATCAGCGACACCCCACCTCACAGGTAGGGCAACATTAAAACTTGATCAGGTCTCGGTCCTATACACATAACAAACCTTGGTTTAACTTTTTATGACCTCTGAACACAGTTGAAGTAGTTTAAATTAGTGCTGTGTTCAATAAATCGATACGACCATGCATCGTCACATAATTAAACCATAACCTCTCACCTTTCCATTATTAGGGAGAGGAACAAGCCGTGTTTGACATGGGGGGATACGAGGAGTACCTTCGAGAACAGGTTGGTGACCGGTGGTTCCGCTACAACCCCCGTCTCACCTGCATTTACTGCTGCAAGTCCTTCAACCAGAAGGGCAGCCTAGATCGCCACATGCGCCTGCACATGGGCATTACCCCCTTCGTTTGCCGAATCTGTGGGAAGAAGTACACCCGCAAGGACCAACTCGAGTACCACATCCGTAAACATACAGGTAACAAGCCCTTCCATTGCCACGTCTGTGGGAAGAGCTTCCCGTTCCAGGCAATCCTCAACCAGCACTTCCGCAAGAACCATCCAGGCTGCGCCCCACAGGAGGTGTCCCACAGTGCCTCACCCGAGACCACCACGGTCACCTCCCGTGGAGGCCAAAATGAAGAAGAGTCACCCTCCCAGGAGGATGCAGAGGGCAATGGTGGAGGGGGAGGTGCTGGCTCATCCTTCGGAGAAGGGGTCCAACCTTCGGTATCTACCACTGGGCCCGACTGAAAGGCTTTGTAGGAAAACGTTACAAGTTTAGGGAGACACAGGACAGAGGGGTCCAACAGGACCTTCTCTTTAGAGTTCCCTCTGTCCTTTGTCTCCCGCCATCCACACTGATATTGCAAGTTGGAAGGAGTTGAGTGAGCAGGAGTTTCTCTCAGCTGCTGTCAATGAGGAACGGATAAAATAAGGGAGAGTCTTCTGCGTCCTACTCGGACAGAGAACCTCTATTTTTTCCAGTGAGAACAAAGATGCAAGGAACAATTTGTTTGGAATAGTATTCTCTAGGGATTTATAAATGGTATTTCCGCTTTAAACCGCATCTACCTTCACCATACAAACTGAACAGGACATCAATATATGAAGACAAGCCACACTCCAACAACCTCACACACCACTGGATGCAGTGATTTTTGTTTGCTTTTTTTCTTTTTAGTCTTTCCTGTCTTTTATATGTTACATTTTTTTGTATTTTTGTACTACTACAGATCTTTCAGGATAAACTAAAAGAGAAGATCTAGCTATGATTTGGTCAGATTGCATCGAAATTGCCAAACTTCTCTGTGCCAGAAGATGAGTTATAAAATGAGAGGACATCGTTGTCCTTCGCTACTTTGCCTTGAGACAATCTTGATAAATTAACCTGGGGCTAGACTCTGCACTCCCCAGCCATGGCAAGCTTAGGAAAACGGGTTCAGTTTTTTTATTAGGGACCCTCAGGTCTGACCTAACATCAGATTCTTGATTTATTTTTTGTTTTGTGTTAAGTGCTGATCCGGCCTGCCATAGAACCGAAACACATTGCTCACAGTTAGCCTCAACGCAAGTTCTAGGACTTGGGGTTTGTAACGAGAAACATTCACATCATATTATTTTACTTTAATGTTGGTGGAAATACTGTGATATAGCCACACTGCTGAAAAGACAAAGGAAGAGTATAGCAGTGACATATGTATTTTTCACATTTAATTACCATTAAAGGGATAGTTCACCCCAAAATGAAAATTAGATGTTTATCTGCTTACCCCCAAGATGTAGGTGACTTTGTTTCTTCAGTAGAATACAAATTCAGATTTTTAGCTTTAATTGATAAAAAACAAAAAACATCCACAGACAAATCCATATTAAAGTCTACGGCTCGTGACGATACATTGATGTGTAAAGACACAAAACGATTGGTGTCTGAACTGTAAGAACTCTTGTGAACCCGCTTCACAGCAGCAGGCACGTGAGGCATTCTTCTTCTTCTTGCTTTATGGCGGATCGCAGATTTATAAGTGCATTACCACCACCTATCTCTCAAGTGGACCATTGACTAATTGAGATTGTAGATAGATGCTTCCAGGCAGCCCGTAACCCAAGTTTTTCCAACCTTTCTCTCGTGAAAGTGCACTGGAACAGCAGTCAAACCCGTGACTTCCCAACCGTGAACATCTACTAGACTGATTTACTCCCAGTTCCGAGCTCTGATGTCACATAGCCCACGAAACAACAATGGCAGCCCCCATGGATAATATTTTCTACGGATGCAGTGTTTATGCAAGTGGTACACATTTAAATTATTTTAGGACAATATAACATTGCAATAAAATTAATAATCTAGTTACAGTTCCTTGCACTCAGGAAGTTCGGTGTGACTTGCCTGGAACGCTACAAAATGCTGTTCAGTTTCTTGCACAAACTGATCATTTTGTGTCTTTACACATCAATGTATTGTCGTGAGCCGCAGGGTTTAATATGGATATGTCTGTGCATGTTTTATTTACTCCCATAGATTCTGTTACCATTTGCCATGCATTGTACGACTAAGAGACTGTGATGACTAAAGCTAAAAATCATAATTTTTGTTTTACTGAAAAAACAAAGTCACCTACATTTTGGATGCCATGGGGGGTAAGCAGATAAAAATCTAATTTTCATTTTTGGGAGAACGATCCCTTTAAGGCCTTCTTACATCTCCGAACTCAACAACTCAGCTGCTGAATGTTGGCGATACAGTGATATAAAATACAGGAAATCCTTCAACCTCAAATAAGCTACAATAGACCGCTCAATTACCTCTCTCTCACATCACTACGCAATACCGATCTGTCGCACGCAGATGCGTGGATGCACTCAGCCGAATTTTATGTTCAGTGTTTATTTCTCTTCATACGTTTTAAGTCGCTCATTGAGATTCGCAAGTCTCACCAAATTGTTTTATGGCGATATTTTGTTTGTAAGAATGTGTTTGAGCAGGGGGAAAGGTGTCCCTCAAGAGGACATAACCTTCTTCCTTTTTTGTGTAAGGCAGTGACGAACCAAAACACGGACTTGGTCGTCGATGCTGTTTAGGAAAACAGAAACCGTATGTCTGTGATGACTGGGAAATGCCGAAATGCCACGGAATGATTTTGAGTGTAAAATTTCCCTTCATCTGATGGAAGGCACTTTAACCTTGGGGTCAAGTGCCTTTACACTTGGCTTATGAACAGATGTTTCCAGCTGGTGCTATGACATGAATTTACTGAAGCTTTCAGTAACCTAAGGAACTGAAATTAATTGTGGAAGATCTTAAACCTTTAAGATTTCGAAGGGCGAAGAGGAAAATAAGAGATTACATCAGGCACTTAAAGAAAGGGTGGGGGTGTTTTTGTTTTGTTTTGAGAATATTTCTATATCTATATACATGTCACTTATGCATATTTAGACAAATTTATACTTGTAATAACTATTCAGAGACAGTTTCTAGAACGATCAACAAAAAGCAAAGGCGTTTTAAGCAAAAGTAAAGCTGTTATCATTTTTAAAAGGCTGTGAATCACACTCGGTTGTGACTGTTTTTTTTTTTAGGGTTGAAGCATATAAAAATCAGCTACTGATATTTCCAATAGGGATTTTGTGCACCTCACTTCATATAAACGCAGGTTAGAACTTACTTTCCCCATCTGAACACAGGTCAGCAGGTAAACACTTCTTATAAATATCAGGAATTCACTATTTACTTTTTGTGTTTACCTTTTTTGGTTTGTACCAAGCGGATTTTCTTACTTGGAATTCTGGATCTGGGTAACTTGGGTCGACATATTTTGCAAGCGCAGCAAAAAAAAAGAAAAAAAAAATACTTATGAACATTTCCTCTTAATGTAAATACCCATGCCTCAGAAGCAGTCGCAGTGAAATACAATCCTGAAACTGTATAATGTCACGTTTGTTGTACAGCGCAGAACCCAGGTAATATAAGAGCATGTTGATATTGCTTTTATTTGTCAAAATGCAACCTCATGATGATAGAGAAGGGCAAATGATTTTGTCTGTAAACAACATAATCATAATCTAATATGTTATAATATATCAAGAAAAGATGTTTGTTTTATGGACTTTGCCTTTAAGTTGAAATTTAGATTTGGGGCATGGGTCTGTTTTGTGTATGCCAATCATATAAGGGTGATAGTGACTTAAATTATCTCTATGTGAATGAATTAATTGCAATTTAATAACAAGGGATCTATATCTGTAATCAGTCATTCCAGTTATTGTACTACACATTTTAGCAGTCTAAATTGAATCATATTAATTTGGGTTTTAGGGCTAATGATAACTTTCAGCATGTTTTCCCTTTGTGCATATCTATCGTTGACCTTCAAAACATTGATGGTTGACCAAGCTGCCTGTTCTCTTATTTTAAACAATATTATTCTTTAAAATATTATGTTTGGCTTTTGTATTTGTTTCTAAGCTTTAAGTAACATGGCGGAGGATAAATGTGTTGCTACAGTGTATATATTAGGCTGTAATATTTAATGTTTGTATGACAATACATCTACTGCAGTTTAATGGTTTTGACCGAACAAGTCATTTCTAACCAAATTGTGTCTAATCTTAACAGTGTTACGGAATGTGTAGTTTCAAATAGAACGGAACTACTTTTGAAGCAATATTTCACCCCATTTCCAATTCCGAAATTGATTTCAGATAAAGTGGTGCAGAATTATAACACCATAATGAACAAAACAACCTCTAAAAAGTTGGAAAACTGATACCCAATTGATTTTCACAAAAATAATTTGTATTCTGGACTTGTAAAACAGTTACCCATATTGGCAAATGTGATAAAATTTGTTTCAGAAATTACATTTACCTCATGTTTTTTTTTTTGTGATAAGTGATACAGTGCATGTCTCTACTTAGTAGTTTTTTGGGGGGGAAGACCGAATGACAACACTGAGCCATATCTTCAGAGTTTGTTCAGTCTTGTCACTCTGGAGCAAATATTTTGTACCAACGACACATTTCAGAATAGGACACTTCAATGCAAATAACCGACGTATATATTTCAACACTTAGTCTGTCTGAATAAGCAAGCAAACATGATGCTTTGTCAAAAAAAAAAGGTGTTTTCTTACCTCAAAAGAGTTTGTACAAGGAAACAAGACATTGTTGTTCTACTGACCCTCAGTAGAAATTGTTTATTTGCATGTTGTCTTTGACTTTTATCACGGTCAAACATAAAGACATTTCCAGGCATCTAAATTTGCACCAAGAGAAGCCAAAATATCGACCTTTACGATTTGTCTCGCTATATTGTTTTATCTTTCAAAAAGCAATATAGTCTGTAAAGTTATTTCCGTGTGTCTGATGAGATGTTAATCATTTTAATTTATCGTACTTTAGAAATATTTTATTTGACATAACCATGAAATAAAACGAAATATAATAGCTATTTTATTGTTAAAAAAAGTTCCAAATTCCAAAACATAAGAATTATCTTAGAAATCATTTACTCTAATTTTAATAGCAAACCAGTTTATTTATTGAAAAAGTAAATGTTATAAGAAAATTTAGAAATTATATTCGTAGGTGATTAAGTAGAATAACTTCTTTGAAATTAATCAGTTTATATTTACTTAATATTTGAGACTTTTCACATTTAAAAATGGTACAGGAATCAGAAAGATTAAGCATTAATAATGTGAATGCCATTTTCACAATAACCACTTGTTTTTTTCATCACTGGCAGTGTGTCAAGTCCATTCTTCTAAATAGAAACAAAGCACTTTAAGTGTAACTGTGAAGAATTTTTAATTATGTTCTTTAAATGTATAATTATGTAAGCCCAGATTGTGTGATACTGCTAAACCCAAATTTCTAATATGAAAAAAATAAACCTGTTTTATCCTTGTTCTGTGCCTGTACATATTGCTTTTATTTCTTTCATTCGTAAATCCTCTTTGTTTCTCTTGATGTGCTTGCTTGGTGGATTGATAAAAACAACATATTATGACAAATTTAACATTCATTATTAAGCAATAATGAAGAAACAAGGCTGCCTTGTCAAGTTGAAAATGAGGACAATCAATAACTGTCCCCATAGCATGGGATCCAGATCCAATCCATGTTAGCTGCTCCCACAAGGATTTGCGACTCGGCCGGTAAAGATCAAGGCGTTGATGCTGGACTCACGGATCAGCAGAAGGAAGGGCCGATCTGCCATAAAATTCTCCCGGTAGATGTTTAAGGAACGTCCGGTAGCAACAACTGCTGTGGCGGCAGCAGCTTCGCTACCTTCTTCATTCACCTGAAAAATTGGAAAACCAGACCATTGGCCAAGAAATAGTGTGATCGGTCTTGCTACACAATGAGGCTAATCATAAAAACATGAGTTTGCAAACAATATTGAATGAATTTTACCTCAAGGAAGGCCTTATGGTAGGCATCGGAGATGTACAAGTTGGGCCCATCCTCGGCAACCATCCCTAATGCAACACAACATGTGACAATATTGTGTAGATGCATCTAAACTCAAGATTTCGCCCCAACCATGAACACAAATCCATACCGCAAAATTTCATAGCAATCAAGCCAATATGACTTGTGCTCTACATTTCTAGTCTTATGAAGATTTTAGGTTCTACAGAAGAAAAAGTCCTACAAGTTTGGAACAACATAATGGTGAGTAAATGATGACCGCATGTTTTTTGTAGGTGAACTATCCTTTTGAACATTTTAAATCCAGAACAATAAAAACGATTTCTACAGTCAAAATAATTGCATACCTGGGAGACTGGCTTTTTCTGGACTAAAAAGATCTTCAAGGCCCATTTTCATCAGCTGCTCTTTGAGGCTAAAGTTGTTCTCGATACGGAAACGAGGAACATGCACGGACACTGTGGTCTCTTTCATGGCATGTAACCAACCCTCAAGTTTCGTGAGGGTAATTGTTTCCACTACCTTAATTGGATGCAGTTTTGTTAGGTAAAACTAGAAATAAATCTTTGAGTAGAACTTTTTGTCTATTGTTTATAATCAACTTACTTCTGGCAGGGTTGTACCTTCATAAGGTAATATGAGCACCATTGTGATTTCACCACCGTTGTAGGGCAATTCAAGGATCTGCACCTTGTCGTCATCGATTCTTGCATAGTTAAATTTCCTCTCTTGGTACATCATTGGGACTCGACACGTGTGTGTCTCGCTAACGTGAAAGTCTGAATCCATGACATTTTGTTTATCAAACTTGTGTTTCCATTGACCCTGGAACACAAAACAAGACAGTTACAGAGTTCAAAAGTCAGGAAAGTTCAGTTCTGCTCATCGAGGGCCACTTTCCAGAGTTTAGCTCCAACATACTTTCCCAGAAGTTTCTAGTGATCCTAAACAATTTGGTGAGGTCTTCTACTGTACATGTATAGGATGAATTAATATTTTAAATATTATTTTTGTTTAAAAGGAATCCCCAATAGCAAATTTCCTGAGGTCCATATCAGGCCCAAACCAGACACTTTCAGTTGCCCACATACCTCATGGAATGATTGCACTTTGGCACTCCTGTTTGCCAAATTTGGGCCACAAGCAAGCCAAAGGAAGGCCCAATGTCAGCCATTAATACACCAAATAAAGTAGAACTTGCCCAATCTGGTCAATATTAAATTTTAATTCTGGCACAGATTCAACACTTTGCTTTGGTCCACATAGTGTGG
The DNA here is from genome assembly GCF_023724105.1 of Carassius gibelio. Taxonomy (NCBI): domain Eukaryota; kingdom Metazoa; phylum Chordata; class Actinopteri; order Cypriniformes; family Cyprinidae; genus Carassius; species Carassius gibelio. The sequence continues at coordinate 24,336,530 of NC_068417.1, read as the reverse complement.
AGAATGATGGCATTTAGGTGGTCCTGTTTGCCAAATATGGGCCACAAGCAAGCTATAAGAAGGCTGCATGTCAGCCATGACAATAAATAGATTAGAATTGCTGCATGTAAGTCAACCAAATAAACCAAAACTCACAGTTAATGTATCAAAACTCACAAATCAGCACAGTTGATTTCTATTCTATTCAATAAGCCTAGTCCTCCCCACATTCTTCATATGGCCCACATACTGCATGGGATAGTGCCATTTTGGAAGTGGTCCACATTTTAGCTAATATACCAAAAAAACCATAAATGTTTCATACTTGGTAAAATCATCCTGACCCAAATTTTGCAGAAGAAGCAATTCAAATGTCACAGAGAAATATTAAAAGTAACATTCCAATACTTTAGAAACAGCAACACTTAAGAAGTGTAAATGTAAGACCAGACAAACTTAAAATGAACATACAGAACCTTAAGGCAGACCAAACAAGGACAATTAACTATGCACACCTGAACAGAATAATAGTCAACAAAGGAAAACGGTGCAGAGTCCAAATCAACAGAATCCATCACAGTAAGAGCTATCATTATATTGCACTCACACAGCATGTTTCAAAAAATAAATGGCTGGGTATGTAGCCTTCTTAAGACTCATATTCAGATCAGCTTGCATCCGTTAACTGCGTTGCATCCTACTGAAAGTAACCAAATTCTGTAAGGGTATATTTAAATTTTAAACTTCCATTTCAATTAGCCAGTGTCAAGTGCTACATCCAAACCAGTGGCCCTCATCTGTTTTAAAATGGTTGGGGCATATGGGCCATGTAAACTGCGGTACAAGTTAGGCTTACACACTGATCAACCAAGTGTTGTATATTTGCCAAAAGTGGCCCAAATTATTATTATTTATTATTGTAATTATCTGGACAATATTTTTCCTTTTATATGCGGGCGACTTGAGGCTCACAGCCACATTAGCCAGTGCTTACTGTACAATATCTTTGCCAAAATTGGCCAAGATACGATTTAATAAACCTGGGCCAAATTTGCCAGAGGTGGCCCACATTTGGTGGGCACTATAATTTGGGCCATATTCACTATTTACCATATGAGCCACTTTAGGGTCAGATTCAGATTACACATTGGGTGAACAACATCTTTGTCTACAAAGAATTCTCCTTTCTATGATATAAATAAAAAAGCAATTGTACCAAACCCATGCCATATTATGATTTCAAACCTGAGGTACGCTCCGAACCATAATTTTTGTGTACTGTTATACCTCTACTGTCTAGGGTGCTGAAGTGCCTGTTACTAATTTGCTTTACTGTGAGCCATGTCATAATTTTATTAAATGCTAACATGCTAACAGTTTTGTCGGTATTGTGGTAGGAGGGGGAGTCTGTCATATGTTATGCAACCCAGCTCGTTGTCAAAATATTCTGCTGAAGTGTACGCACTGATTTTGTGATGATGCAATTATTTGTAAAGAGAGTTTGCATTTTACATAAATTAGCTGTGTTCTATTTTGATGGAAATTCTCTCACTATGATTATTGCTTGTTGCTTTTCTGAGGCTGGACTAGCTTCTTAAGAGCTGGAAGTAACTAGAAGAGGACACAAGTTTTTTTTCCCCAATGTGTGAAGGTGGTGATAGGGCCAAGGTTCAAGGGTACATTTATACCACAATGACTTGCTAAAAACAGAAGTTTTGCGATTTTTTACAATTTTGCACAGACACCAATGTTCCTCCACATTCTCTGAAAACAGCTAATAGCACTGTATTATGTATGCCAGGCCAGTAGCTGGCGATGCTGAACACTACGCACTTGCACACATATGCATTTCTATAGACTAAACAAATAATATGTGCGTATGACTTCGAAAACATTGTTTTTAAAAACCCATTAGATTTTTTAAGTTTGAATTTTCAGGTCTCACAAATGCAGTTGTTGTATAAATGAAATTTTTTCTGTTTTCAGTGTCGTGTAAACACCCACTGAAAATTGCGGTTTGCTATTGGACCTTGTGTTTAATTGGTGTTGGAGCCAAACTCTGCTGGAAGATGGAGACCCCCAAGAATCAAATTTTAATTACAAGTATCTCTCAGTATCCTCACTTACTTTGAAGTAGATTGCGTTCACCAAAACTAATATGGTGTTGGAGTCTATTGAACCTTCAGGCAGGGTGTCTTTTATTCGGTTCTCAGTCTTGTTGGCTATCCATTCATTTATCGTCATCCTTGAAGCTTCCGGTTTCTCCTGGAGGATTAAAACTTGACTGTTTAGTACAGGGTCAAGGATAAGATCACCTTCATTTACACACTTATGCCAAAGTAACCTTAAAATCAAGAGGCAGCAACTTGGCTCCATAGACCATCTCGCTGATGTGCTGGAAGGACTCATTAAAAAGCGTTGATTTGTCTCCAAACAAACGGTTTGCAGAGATCAATTCTGTTGTCTCGTGCTTTTTGCGATATAGTCGACAATTCAGCTTGGCAAAGAAGAAATGGACCTGGTCTGATGTCTTCTCCTTTATCATATCGAACTTAAACACCTACATGTGAAGAATAGAGAAGTTGTTGACCTGCTCGAGTGATCAATCTTTATTGAAGTTACAATTACTTGACCTTACTTTCATGAGCTGCTCCAGTGTGGTATTACAAGCCCCTAGCTTCGTCATGGCGAAAGCTGTTGAGATACTAATTGGCGACAGAAAGATGTTTTCATCATTGGACTTTCCCTCAGCAAGCTGCTTGAAAAATGAGAGGGCGAAGTGGCTGTTGGCTTTGGACAGTTCCCACACTCGAGGGTTGGTGGCAGCTGGGATCTTCTCAGGTTTATCAGTTGGTAGCGTTTCAGAATCAGGGCGGCGGTAGATGCACATTGGCTGCAAAGGTAGATCTTTGGGCTTTGTGAAGCACATTTCTTTGGCTGCCTGGACTGAACAGAGGGCAAGTACCCAAAAAGCCCACGTACATGCCAATAACTTCATCCTGCCTAAGGAAAAGCAGTTTAGTGCAAATTCTGGTGGTCAAACAAGTCATCGAATCATGCAATACAATGTCTATAGCGAATTGGGGAGAATTTTTTTTTTTTTATTATTCTTAACCAAGGAGCAAACATTTTCTTATAGCACTAATTTCCTAAAACGTAATACAATGAAAATAAGATTTCACTTTAAAATCAACAGTTGTTACAATGAAATAAAACCGTTTGAAGTTTAAATTATTACAGCTGAGCCAATTTCGATTTTTTAAATTTCAGTATCATACACCGCTAGTCACAAATGAACATTTTATCTGAATTCTATTTCTCTACCAATAGTGGACATACAAAGATCCACTTTTTGGTGAAAAGTAACATTTTAATCCTACCAATCACCAAAACGCTTCGTACAACTAAACTGCTCTTTCTTAATCATGATGTTCAATGCATTTAAACATTTTTCACGCACCTGACGTTGTTGTTTTTCCTTGTTAAGTTTCCTCACCAGTTTTGGAGCTATGTTGAACTAAAGTACGCAACAAAATGAAGAAAACACTGTTCTCTGGACAGGTCAGTGCCCTTAAGAGCACAGGAGTGACTAAAGAGATGAACGTTTACTCAGAAGAACCTTTGAGCTATTGATCGGTTTTGTTAGATTAACAAGCAAAGCAAATTTGACTAATAATGTGAAATCTGTTCAAAACATTGTTAAAAAGAACAATTTCAGTACAAATGCCTGAGGTGAAAACATTTAGTTTGTGATCAGTTGTTTTGCCGTTTGTTCAATGTTCAACACCTAGTGGCTGTTGTGTAAAAGTGCAAGAATTTGTAAGAAAGACAAGATAGGAAAATGGTTTACAATATCATTTAATCATAATCCATGCCAGAATCACTGCTGCACATAAAATACATTTCTTATTAAATATTTTTCAAGTTTTTCAATATCTAATTCGAAAATCCAGTTAGTTATGCCCCCGCCCTCTCAAAGAAGAAAAGCAATTGTATTATACAAAAATGCAATCCAAAATTTCACACAGTGAATTCTTGTACGAAGAAAAAAAAAAGTATTACAACTACATCCACATTGGAGAAATATTCTAAACATTCCTTAATGGAGTATAATATACAAACATTTACTTTCTTATTCAGGTTGATTTTAAAATGTACCTTAATTTAAGCAGTCTATCATGAGATTACATGGGAGAAATCATCAAAAACAATTGTATATCCCGATGTTATGAATCATGGTAAAAAAAGACCACAATGCAACACCCCATCTCACGAAAAATAGTCAATACATGAGTGCAAGCAATGAGTTACAGTGGGAACAAACACAGAAATGAGGTGGACAGCACTCTCTTTGGACACACTTGAACACAAACACACAATCATTCTTTTCAAAACTACATCCTACAGCTAGAGACTAAAACACTAAAACCTGTGCTGGTGCACAACCCTTACGTTTCCAGTAATATAATGATTTCTTGTAAATCTACTGCGTGTCTATGTGCACGGCGCATATTCTCCCCACCATGCCAGGGAACATTATGTACCATTAATCACTTATCCATGTGGGAAAACATACTACAATCTTGGGTGTTTCAGGCACCAAGTGTCAAAATTCAGATTTCAATTCCTATTTTTTTTACCATTTGACACTAATTAGTACTACATTCGTATTTCAAAACGAACCCTGAACAGAGTCAATCACAAAAAAAAAAAAAAAAAAAAGAGTTCCAGTGAGGAAACTTTTCATTAGACACTGATCATAAATACTCTTTTATTTATTTATTTTTTTAAAGTCAGCATTGGGTAGATGAACCTCATGAAAAAAATGTAAGTCATATTTCACCTAAAAAAAAAAAAATACAATTACGCACTTATTTTTAGATTTGTTTGCATTGAAACGGGCCAAATTATCATTCTCATTGGTTTAAAATATATTTTTATATAATTATGTCTTACAATACAGTATTACTCTGTTTAATTGTCATGACAATAATATTCACAACGCAAAAACTTCAAGAGGTTGCAAAAACGGGCTTCATTTGATGCAATCTAGACTCATTTTGGGGTGAATTGTGACCATTTTTTTGAAAAGTTTCATGAGATTCACCTGGGTAAACATTTTGGTTCCCTTTTTAAATCAATAGTGATTCCCACTGGCTCATGGGCGATCATGTCAATGTTACTTTGCAACAATAGTTTAAAACCGTTGGTTTTCAAATGGCTGACTTCAAATACATTATAAATGGAGCCCTTCTGCAAAAGTTTATACAATCTGCGTTTCGTCCAAGGAAACATCGAAATCAGTCTTGGTTAGGTACAAAGGAACTTTCAGGGATTGTATTAATGGCTTTAATGAGATCAGCAAAGATTTTTTTTATGTATTATCAGACCTCTAATAATGTCAAAATACATTAAGCCTTGATACTTTCCTCTCTGAATATGGATATCAAATTACGTTAAAATACACACTGTCCTTGTTTTCCTGTTTCAATTCAGAACCCTAACATCCAAAGACCATTACACCATGAAACATGCTTAAATACTCAAGTTCACTTGCATGAAACGTACATAAAATGGCTACAAAAACAAATGACCTGGCAATAAATTCCTTTGTCTCAGAAAGGATAGGCAGTACTCAGTTTGGCGGCCTGAACGCCTGCAGATTCGTAGAGATCATTTAATATAAATGCTGACTTAGAAGACTAAGAAGAGTTGAATATTATAAATCGAGATGGTACGGCTACATCTAAACACCAAACGCGTGAATAACTGCACATCTGCATAAAGGCACAGTCTTCAAGTCCTGAAAATATTTAAGCATAAATTGCAGTCCTGAAGAAAAAAAAAAAAGCGTGCACAACATGACGTTTACACCCAAATACACTTAAATCAACCCTGAGATAAAGACAGAGGTGTTCCTTTAAACTGAAAAAATAAAGATGATGTTACCCAGGTGGACCTAGGACTTCTAGATCCTAAAAATACCAACAAGAGCGTTTTAAAATGCCTTTGCCTTTTTAAACCAAGGGTTCGTAATCCATTTGGTTGCTTCAACTCAACAACAAAAAGCATCTGCTTTGCTCAGTTCCTTTCAAAATGTCTAATTTTGGGTAAATTCGTGCTATCCTTCAAGTCTACACTGTGCTTCACAGTGGTTACCCTAAACGAAGTTGCAAAATCCAATCTTTACGATTGCTTAAACTGTCGAAAGCTCAGACCTAAGCGACAGTAATAATAACAAAAATAAAAAAATAAAAACAACTGAAATCTACTCCAACTTAAGAGAAGTTCCACCAAAATAGGTGATTTTAAGGATGTGGTAGGATGTCTCAAGAGACCATTACATGCTAGCAGAAAAAAAACTATTAAAAAAAATAATACAATTAAAATAAAATAACCTCTAACTTAAAGCTAAATTACTGCAGCTGACAATGTTTTGTAAGTGAAGAGATCTCACCACCAAGGAAGCAACTACATGGAAGGATGCAAGTTTGAGATTAACAGTGCAAGTGTTATATATATATATAAAAACTCATACAATTTGCCAAGGTCTGAGCAGAGTCTGCCAACACTTTATCCCCATATTGCGTCTTTGCTGGTTTATTTTGGCTAGTTTGATAATGCTGTCAGTTTTTCTTCCAAAACCTGCAGAGAAAATGTGAAAAATGTCTGCAGATTCTACAAAGATTTCCTTTTACGCCCAACAACACGAAAGAACTTACTGGCGTCGGGGCTCTATCAACCAATATATTTACATTATTTGCTCAACAATGGATCCACTGTAATGAACGGGTGCCAATAAAAACATCACAATAATCAACAAGTAATCCATACCACTCCAATCAATCAATGAATGCGCTTTCTTACAAACATGCAGCTTTTCACATAAATAAAAACTTGAAAGCGTTGCTTTTGGCCAATAATATGCCTCCATAATCTGTAATAATGCTTCATCCAGTGGAAAAAAAACAATCCATCCTCGGTTATCCTCTAACCTCAATATCTGTTTTCAATTATAAATGGTGCTTGATCTGTGCATATTTCTCTTCTGGTTCAAACGACATGACATTTTCACTGACGAAAGCAATATTAAGGACTTGTACTTTAGCCAGAAGCAACAGTTTCAAGTTAAAAATGTCTTAAAGATGGATTTGTTTATTACAAAAATGCATCTTTTCTCTTCACAAGTGGTTCATTAATGGACTGGAGTGGTGTGGATCATTGTGATGTTATCATCAAATTTTTGGACTCTCATTGTGACGGCACCCATTCACTGCAGAGGATGCATTGGTGAGCAAGTACTGATTCTGTTCAAATCTTTGGGTGAACTAGTCCTTTAAAATGTAAGGAGTCCAAGCTTTTCAAGTCCAAACAGTCTCCTGCAAGCCATGTGACGGTAAAGCAAAGTAAAGGAGCTCAGTTAATCCCCCGATCAGTATTAAAATGAAGTACACGCTTGAGCCCAGCCTGTAGGAGAATTCGATCGAACCGGCCCATCAAAACAACCTTCTTTACACCTCAAAGACGAAATGGAGAATGAAGGAGACTTGAGGCGGCTACAACTGGATCAAAGTCTTTCTTTTTGCTTTGAATATACACCACATTTTTCAGGATGACAAAACACCACATATACAAAAGAAACTAAACCGAAATGTGGCTTGATCTGAACTGAAGATCATAATTTTCACTGACAAAGTGAAGAGTAGTATATACGCACTCTTAGAACAGAATGCATCTTTATGCATTACCACAGCAGCTTTCTTTCCATCCCCAGGATGGAAAAATGTTACTATACCCACTATGAAAAAAAAGCAGAGTGACCTGGATTGTTATGTCTATTCACGTCCACAAAATACAGAGGCCGAATAATGCATCCCTGAGGACATTACAACAGAAAATGATGATTACAGGCGGTTCAATCGAAATCCCACAGGCAGCGTAGTGTAATATGCTGAAAACAATACAAGGGCCCTATTAAGACTGGAAAAGGCTTATGGGTTTGTTGGCAAGAGAGCAATTGAGGTCAAATCAGTGAGCATTGGGGGTTTACGAGGATTTCTGTAATAGACAATAATGTGCGTCGCAGCAATCACACTGTAAAGGCCTAAATGAAGCCTAATGTCTGAAACATGATACATAGTTTTAACCATCAAAATTGGTTGAATATGCAGAACGCCTGCAGTTACTGTGTAAAGAAAACAAAAGAAATCCATTCACACACTGTAAACTCTGACAGAAGTGGACACGCCACATCAAGCACAACAGAGCATAACTACCCAAAACGTAGCACAATGATAAAAATGCAATTTTGAAACCCAAGATAGTGGATTAATGATAGTCAAACAACATAACTGAGATCTGAGATCATTTTCTATGCTGCCTGACATACACTTAAGACTCTGGATTTTTCAGATTCACCCTGATTTACGCCGCTATGGAAAAAAGGCTAGTCTTGGGAAGGAGGGGAATAAAAAATGTAAAAAAAAAAAAAAAAAACTGCTGTTAATTCAGGGCATGATTGTGCAAGTCTGCTGAGGCACATGCACAGTGAATCCCACCCATATTTGCCTGATGGGTGTTTGAGGGTCAGCGGAGGAAGCGAAGCGCTCAGGATTAAGCGAGTGAATACAGCGTTTTCAGCGTTTAACCTGGCCTAATAGAGAATAAGAGGTGGCTGCGCAAGGGGAATCTGAGGTAGAAAGAGCCGGCTAGGAGTGGTCGACTCCGTTCTTGGGCAAATCAGGGCTGCTGGCCACCTGTTCGGAGGACAAACTGAGAGAGGACGTCTTGCTGGTCAGCGAGGACATGCTGCTGCTGACGAGATCACAGTCCTGGATGGAGCCGTTTGAGCCCTCACTACAATCAGAGAGAGAACCACCATGAGAACTACTGTAATGGACACAAGAAAGCACAAATCTTGACTTAAAAAACAAACATAAATAGCACTTACACAACTGAAATGTTACTGGTAAAATACCATCTATTATTCCTTTGATTTATTATGTATATTCGTTATATTTTACCTAAGAGTGACTGGATGTTCATCTCGCTGCAGAGTGTGTTCGTCTTGTCCATTTTCCACTGAGACCCGCTTGTACTTGCCATTGTGGTTCTCCTGAAGGCAAAATAATTTAAATCACATCACTTTTCTTCACTTCCTGAACTCGCGGGAACAGAGATATAAAGGTTTCTCAAATTACACTCCACAGTACCAGAGTTTAAAAAAACAGTACTCTTACCAATGACCTTGCTTAAAAATGGATTTTCTACTCAAGAAATGGTCGCAGTCGCATGAATTATTCAGCGGTAATAGAATATATTAATTCTGAATAATTAATAGCAGCTCTATAAACTGCATGTGTCACTTACCATGACCATCTCCTGTGTCTTCATGACGATATCGCTCTCCACCTGGTGCAGCTCCAGACTCAGCTGCCCACTGGACGACAAGTCCCCTCGAGACGGCTGGGACATGACTGAGCTCGGGTTCTGCCAAAAGAGACCGTGAACAGCTGAATCATTAAAATAACAACAAAAGACGACATATATATATACACATATATATATATATATAAAATATGACATAAAACAGAGAGAGTATAAATCGGCCAACAGTGATACCATCATGTAAAGTTACATGATTAATAATTCATTAAATAACTAATAAAATTTTTTTTAAAAAGTAAACAACTCACGTATTTATATAACCACTTTTAACTAAGAAAATGTGAATAGGACATGAATTTATATTTGATAAAACAAACAAACAAAACAAACTTTCAGGACTTTGCTGCCTAATTTCAGAACACCACCACATTTTAAAATGTGAAAAATTCTATTAAAAATGTATATTTTCTTTCTATATTTTATTTATGCGTACACACTTTATTTAAATTGTTATGTAAAGTCAAACCAAAATGTATTGACACCTTCAACATCTCACATTATCAACGTTTATTCACTATAGTTTAGAAAATGGTAATAAATTATGACAAGAACTCGGAGTTAAACTGCGTCAGAACAAATTAATCTTGATAATGTCAGACATCTTGATAGAAAGCTATGTAATGAATTAGTTTGAGTAGCTGTCAGCTGTTAAACTGTCAACCAATTACCAAGCAATGCTTCATTTTGTTCAGTTTGTGGTGTAAAAGTGTAGGATATCCTTGAACAGTCCATTTCATTAAAAGAACCCAACACCACATTCCACAGTTTGGAACGATTCCCCATCGAACCATTAGTGCATCATAAAACACAGTCATGGTGCCGAGGTGGCTAAAGGAGATGTCACCCCCCTTCCCTTTTTGTGCCTGTCTAATCTCATACCAGCGATTCCAGGACAGAAGGAAAAGATTTCTCTTTCTTCCCCAAACTTAAGACCAAATGGCCAAGAAACCCTTTGGTGACCCCAATGCATAAATCCACAGCCTTATCAAGAAAGGAAGGATGCTAAGGCATTCCTTTGGCCCAGGATCACCAAAAACCTTAAACCAGGGAACACCTCCTTTCTGCAGCTGTAAATTCCAGAGACTTTGTCTCCAAAGCCAATAGACTGAAATTAACCCACTTGTTTAATACAAACAACGGTCTCAAAATTGCTTCCAATAAGCTGAAGTAATTACCTCACATATATCTTAAGTATCATGTATGTTTTATATAACATGTGGAATTATTTCTGTGTGTTTAACTTTCATTACAGCCTATTCGTAGGGTTTCCTACATCAGTTATAGGAACTAATCACCAGAAGTTGCCTCACACATGTGTATTCTCTGTATTATGCATGCTTTATATTACTCAAGTTAATTTTGTGTGTTAAACACTTATCACGGCTAAATCCTTATTTACTTCCACCTCAACTATGGGAAGTATATTTATTTTGGTACCTACTTGATGGGTAAATGATTTCTAGAATTTTGATATAAAGTATATGTGTGTAGGATGCACCATATTTAAACTATTAAGTTTGCTTAATAAAGCGTTTAAACTAAACTCTCAGGAGTTTGGACACACGCGATCACGTGGACATTATGCTAATTACATGCAAGAACCTGAGAACGGGGTGTAGGTCCCGCCCAAGACAATATCTGATTGGCTGTCGCACTAAGAAGGACGGGTCAGATAGACACGCTTATAACCCAATGACAAGCAGCTATGTGTTGCTTTTTACCCTGCTGTTGCAGTGACTTTTGCTCTTGCCTATGTTTTGTGCTGACCTTTCCATCGTCCATCGTGTACTCTTCAAACCACCAAGAGCTCACTCAAAACTCAACTCTTCAGTAAGATCCTTCGTTGAACTTCGTCAAAGAAAACTCTCTCAGAGTCGCTCCAGACTCAGAGGAAACTCTGTTGCATAGCAACCCGCAATCCAGGAAGTCTCGCGAACGAAATGCGTCCCGGCAAAGCCAACCAACCACTCACCATCGACTCGAGTGCTGTCCCTCAGAACGCATCATCAACCGACTGCTAGCCAATCAGCGCCAGAGATTCCCTCTCCAGCAACTTCGTTACAGAAGGGAAAGCATTCGCCACAGGAGCATCCAAACGCAAGTACACAATATCCCCTAATTCTGGCTGAAACTGGTGCAAATCTTATTAAGAAAACGAACTAAGATTAAAGTGCTAGTAGATTGATTCTGGTTGCGGTCAAGAAATAGTGTCTAACACTAGACACTTGGGACTCCATTCATCCTCCGTTAATAACATCACTTTTCTCTGTCACTGTGTGAATGAATGTTTGTGTGTTTTCGTTAGTTTAGTTTGTGTGTATTAGAGTAGTTCAATAAAGAAATGATTTTACATACCAGCGTCTTGTACTGTGTACTTACAAGTTACTGCCTTATGGACCGTTCACATATTGCGCCTAAAAAACGCATGGAAAATGCTAGGCGCGCCGCTTTCTCCTTCTTTCCAAATCGCTTGGGCAGTTGCGCCCCTGAGGTTGCTAAGCAACCATGACTCGCTCTCTCCATGAAGACGTGGAAATTTCAGCAAAGGATAAATGGATTTGCAGCACTAAAAATGCGCTTGCGGTATTTGAAAAGTTGAGATGTTTTTAACTCGATGCAGTGCAGATGCGCCTGGAAAAAATGAGCGCGTCGCACCGCGTGCACGTTGTGACCACGTCGCGATCGAGTCGCTTCCATTATGAGCGCTCATACGGCACCCTACATTTGAAATAATGAACATGAGCGCGCAAAATACATGATATGTGAATGGCCCCTTAAACTGTAGATTCTGTTACCTTGCTCATAATCAGTTATCATAATTATATGATATTATTATCATAGACCACAGGATAATATTTTGTACAGAATTGATAAAATACCCTAATCTCAATTTATCCGTGGACAAATAGTTGATAAACTGTTAAATATTAATTCTGAATAATTTGCATACTAATTTGGTTCTTATACCCTGTAATTCAATCCCCTTTGAGTTATATTTATCTTAATTCCCTTATTAATCTTACAAAAGGTTGCATTAGCAATTAAAGAAAAAAAAAAAACACTTAAGCAAAACATGGTCAGGTCAAAGAGTCTGATTAATTTATGGTCCCAAATTATTATCAGTTTAACTGGAGGTCCACTGTGTGATGAATTTTTGAGTATGTTACAGTTTACTTTATTTTCCTATCCTCACTTACATAAATGAACTATAGTGTCCTTTACCCACAAGTAAAAATAAAATAAAACATTATACTGGTGTCTGAATAAATTTTGGTTTGACTGTATGCTTAGAGATGCTTAGAGATATATATATATATATATACACATGCATACATACACACACACACAATATTCCATTCATAAATAAATATAAAAAAAGAAAATCAAATTAATAAATAAAAAATATATACTGTATACGGTTTAGAAAAGTTACTTATATATGCATGCAATTTTTTTTTCAAGTGAATATTTTAAAAAGCAATTATTTGATACTTTGGAGTCCTTTAGCTGTGACCAGGCCTTTAAAATAACACATCGGGCAGAACGGACAGTCTCACCTCTAGGCCGCGACTCTGTGTCTGTTGGCTGATTTGGAGGTTGACCTTCTGTAGCTCCATCTTCAGCTGCTCTCGCGCCTGCACAGCAGGGGATGAACTGGTTCTGCGGGATAAGCAGAAAACATTTCACTCATTTACGCCAGCTCTAGAATAAAACTAAACAGAAACCAAGAGCTTCTTGTAAAGGGTGAGTCTAGAGACATACCGCTCCCTGAAGTGCCCCTGAGACGTTTGGTGTGGCTGGTAGGAGTCACCACTCCACCCGCCTTGCTTCGCATAGGTGTAGTCAGCTTAAAGAGAAGACAAAGACCATTCAGAAACACTGAAACAACCATGTTGTCCCATTGGCAAAGCTGAGACAAAGCAGGAGGAGTTTACCAGCTGAAGCGCTGTGCTTGGCTGAGTTTGGCATGGGTGGCATGGGACTGTTTGGCGGGTAGCCCGGTTTAGACGTGCGCGAGATGGCTCCGAAACGAGACACGGTGGGCAGGGAGCCAAAGGGAATGATGGGGTCGTCGTCTTTGCCGTCTGCCGCTCTGCGCTGAAGCTCCAAGCCATGTGCTCTCAGATTTTTGCCTTTGTCTATATTTTGCTGTGAGAAATGGTTACAGTTAGCTTAAGAATCCTATTTGAATATGCTAATTATTCAGCATGCTATTATTTAAATGCATATTTAAACAACATTATCCAAGCGTTAACATGAAATAAGCCTGATCCGTTAACAAAACTGACTGGTCATCTGTATATGTGTATATATATATATATATATATATATGGCCTTTGGTTTGTCAACAGTATGATTAGTTCAAACTAGACAGAATAAACACTGATAACCTTTTGTAATGGAACAGCCACTGAAAACAGCACATATCTGAATGTGTGGGAGAAACGGGGACAAAATCCTCTCGCAATGTGAAGCCTTTAAACTTTAAATATCTCAAATGTAAAAAAAAAAAAATTAAGCTCAGGTTCTTCTTCATTGTGTGCCTTTGACCTTTTTTATTTCTTTCTGATAAAAATACAGCTGCTTGAGAATCCCTTATGTACCTCTAAACATGCTAAACTTACTGTGTCCATTGAGTTCATGCCCTCCTTGGACTTTATATCTTTGCTGCCAATGTAGGAACCGAAGGTGTCACATGACCAAGGCGAATACGAGCTGGTGTAGTCCGGTTCCCGGAAGTGTCCAAAACTGTGGGAGTTGTCTTCCATGTACTGTGAGCGACATTGATATGGCAGCTTGATTTGGTGGAAAATTTCTATTAAAATTGTTTATTCCAGAAAGCTACAATAATATTATTATATTAAGTAAAATTAGAAATATTAATCTATAATGAAATGACAACACAATATCAATATGAAAATTTTAAAGAAATGATTATCATTTCATACTAATAATTATTATTATTATTATCATTATTATTATATTATACAAATACTAAATACTATTATAAACGTTAAGTGTTACATATATTCAACAAAAATAGCAAAATATTTCACTAAATCAGAGTATGTTATTACGTTTTTAAAACTTACAATGCTGTATAAATCATAATAACAACATTAGCATTAAATAAAATTAAAATGAATCTAAAATAGATTTTACTCAAATAGATTTCAGAAAAAGATAATATAAAAAAAATGTTTTTTTTTCTAATTACAATAAAATATCAATATAAATAATAAAAAAGTATCTATTATTAAATACGAAAAAAGGAAATTACTATAATACTATACTAAAACACAATATACAATTAAAATTACAATACTACTAATATCTAGAAATAACAATACATGAATACAATTCTAATACATTTTTAAGATAGATATAATTTTACTAAAATAGATTTCAGATAATAATTTTACAGACCCAGTTATCAAATTATTATAACTTTTTTTTTTTACAAATCTAATTTATGGCAATCTTAATTTCTTTATTTTATAACATGAATCCATTGTTTAATTTAGATTAAACATGCATTCCATCTACATTTTGTTAAGTATTATTATTGTCTATGAAATATTCTTCCTCTGGCTTACATGGCTCTGCCCCCTCGTGTCCTGAGGGTAGCTGGGGTCGTATGAGTGTGAGGCGCTGAATGGTGACGGGGAAGCCAACTTTCTCTCCTCCAGCTGGGCCATGATCTCCTGTCTTCGGCGGTGCAGGTAGTCCAGGGACGGCTGAGGTCGTGTGTAGGCACTCTGTGGACACATTTTCAGAGATGATGATTTCTTTAGCTTTTAAATGAGACCAGTACAGTTTAAATATAGCAGGTAATAGATCTTACCCTCGGGTAACTCCTCATGTGACTGGAGTGGTTATAGTTGTCTGGCTCTGACAGGTACGAAGCGTTTTGGGGTGGTAGCGGCGGGGGAACGTCCGGACTCCTCCGCACCAGTTCCTCCCGTGGGGGCAATGTCTGAGGATGGGCGTAGGCTGAGTGGCGACGGCCGTCATGGTGTGAAGGGTATCCGTAATGGGAGCTAGCGTTGGCGCACTGGAGCTCTGAAGAATAGGAGCTGGAATAGGAGTCCGGATATGATGACATTCCTGGATCTGGAGTCGGATTGCGAGCGTAACGTGTGTGCACATGGTGGTGAGGATAAGGATTACCTGTAGAAGTGAGGAAAATGATTCATTTTTAAAAGTGCAATGATATAGAAGCGCAAAATGTAACGTGTTAACTCAATAGAACAACAGTGTTTTGGTACCTGCAGGGTACTGGGAGGATTCATATTGGGCAGAGGGTGGCACAGAGACTCTTGGGTCAGAGTAATACCGTTCAGACTGGTGTGGTGAGTACATGTGAGGACCTCTAGGCACCGCAGGCATGTGCTTCTGTCCGACTGCACCTTCACCCGTTACCCTGGAGTGAGAGTTTATGAGCATCCCTGCTTTTGGGATGGATTCCAATCTGTAAATCAAGGGATAAAGTGCACAATTACTCTGCACTCCTGCTTTATTAAAATGAAAACTATTTGGACTTAAATTAACATTTCATGTCCATTTATTCATTTATATGGCGAGTAGTCCGTTGGAGTAAGTATGTAGTAAGCTTGATGACGTATAGCAGTGTCGTTGTTGATAAACTATTAATAAATCAATAATTTTGAAAAATCTTAATTGAAATTAAGATGAATGTTAGCGCTTTAAAACTTATTTCAGTTAGCTGCATGTTTAATCGAAATTAAATCGCAAAGGCGATAAATTACGATTAGGTAGAATGTTTATAACATTGTCAATAATGACATAATATGTTATAAAAATAATTACGAAAAAAGTTTGACATCCCCCATGCTGATATACGATTTATTTCCCACTGCTAATAAACAAATAAACTCACGAGTCTGGAGGGGAGCCAGGTGCACTGAGGCTCCCAGAGTTCCCTGGTTTGTGTGTTGGGTCATATGACGGGTCCGAGCCTCTGGAAACAAGGTGGGCTAGTGTGGAATCAGGTCCTGCTGCTAGGATGACGTTAGTGATGGAGGAGTGTTTGCGTGGGAGTCCCTCCATCAGCAGCCCATCGTCAGTTAACAGACCGGAGCCGAGGTCCATCTCGTTCAGCTGGGTCAGGGACTGGCTGAGCTGTCGCCTCATTCCCAAACGTTTATTCATCTTACGGTACCTGTCGACAGAGAAGAGGTGGTGAGGCTGATGCGAATGCTTAATACGCTTTATTTAACGTAGTTCAAGTCTTGCGTACTTTTCAAGCTCTTCCTGAGAGTGAGCGAAAGTGCAACTTGCTCCGCGAGGACAGCCGCCTTTTTGTTTCATGTCCCGACACATGTAGGTCTTGTATTTGCTGTGCTGAGGCGGCTGTGGGCAGGAAGTGAGATATGCTTAGTCATTTCTGGGCAAGTTATTCGAATTACATGATTTAAAAATAAATGTAAATAAAAAAAATAAAGCTAAATAAACCATTTAAAAATTAAACCAAAATTAAAAATGAAAATATAAAAGCTGATTAAAAATAATTAAAATACAACAATTGCCTATAAATAACACTACAATAACAAACATGTGACCCAGGACCACAAAACCAGTCTTAAGTCGCTTGGGTATATTTTTAGCAACAGCCAAAAAGACATTGTATCGGTCAAAATGATAGATTTTTCGAAAAATAAACTGAAATTAAAAATAAATCCAAATTTCCTAATGCAAATATATCAAAACTTAATTTTTGATTAGTAATATGCATTGCTAAGAATTCATTTGGACAAATTCAAAAGGTTATTTTCTCTAAAGGTCGACCGTTTTATCGGTTTTGCCGATTAATTGGCAGTGATAGTGATAGACTGCAAAAATCTGTGCCGAAACAGAATCTGGTAACAATATAAAAATATGCTGAGAAACAATAAAACATTTCATAGGGCCCTAATAATGTAATTTTTGTTAAACTTTTATTAAACTTATTTGAAAATGTTTAAGTTTCATAATTTTATTTAATCAGACTTTATGATTATTAAACTTTCATTTAACAATTAAAAATTATTGGAGTAAAATTAAAATAGAAAAAACAGAATCCAGAAAAATTCAATAACAGAATTTGGAAATAAATAAAATGATTTGGTCATTTCAACATTTACTATTACTATTACTGTTATTATTACTATTACTACTTTTTTTGTAAATAAAGCACTATTGTAGGTTTTTTTTGGTATCCATTTTAAAAACTATCAGTTAATTAATCGGCATCGGCGTGTGGCCCAACCTAGCTATCGGTATCAGCAAAATCCAATATCGGTCGACCTCTAATTTTCTCAGTATTTTGATGCTTTTGCACCCTCAGATTTTCAAATTGTTGCATCTTGGCCAAATATTTTCAGATCCTAACCATAACCATATATCAATGGAAAGCTTATTTATTCAGCTTTCTATAAATCTCAGTTTTGAAAAATTGACACTTGAGACTGTTTTTGTGGTCCAGATATATATATATAAACAAAGGCAAAGAAATGTGCCATTATTGCAAAAAAAATAATAAAAAAATAAAAATAATTTTAAAATAAATAATAATAATAATAATAATAATAATTATAATAATAAAAGAAGTGCCACGGCTACTAACTAAATAAAAAGTAAAAATAAATAAAAATACATGTAAAACCATTAAATATATAAAAAAAAATATATTTTCCATCTGCAGTTTGGTTACCGACCTGCTGCTGATCCCCTCCTTTTTTGCTGTGGTTCTGGATGAAGTCCACCAGGCCGTGAACGACGGTCCGCACCGCTTCCAGCCCTTTGGCTAGCTGCTCCCATGTGGGTGCAGGGGCATCTGTGCAAAAACCAGGCAAAACAAAAAAAATCTGACATTTATGTTTTTATGAATGTACTGCACTAACAAATGTGTGAATGGAGCAGGCTGACGAACCTGGGCTGGGGTCGATGTCGGCCAGGAGCTCCAGATGGGGTCTGAGGCGGTTGAGATTGGCTGGATCGCCGGTTCTCTGAAGGGCAATGGTGAGTTCTTGCACACTCTGAGCAAAGGATGCTGGTGTCTGCAGCTGATACACACAAAGCCACATAAACACATGCTTTACATACCAGCAGACAAAATCAACATGTTTTTATGCACAATATGATGTTTGCTAAACCCTAAATGCGTTCTCTACACAGGGAGGGGTCTTACTGGAGAATTTAAACACGTAACAATTGGACATTCAATTGACATTTTTTTTGCAAACCTGCCTTAAAAAAAATACAGCTCCACCTAGTGAAATCTTAAAATAATACCCTGAACAGGATGTTTGAAAGAGTTAAGGTGTAATTACCTAGGCACTTAGAACCACAATTTATAAACAAAAAGCCATTGTTATTTATCATAATACACGCTTTCATCATACCTTGTCTATGATGGACTGCATGTGGGATTTGTGCGACTGGTCGCCATACAGCAGAGATGACCACTGGTCCGGGGCGATACGCAGGCCGCCCTCCATCGCGATCTGAACGATCTGAGAGTCATGTTCCCTCCGGAGAGCCTCGTATGTGCGAAACTCCTCCTTCAGCTGCATCAAGGAGGAATCTTCATCACGTTTGGTCACCTGAGATTAAAACAACATGTGATATTTAATATAAATACAAATGAAATGTACACATTAGGGATGTCAAATTTCGATTATTTCCATGATCGATCGTCGTTTAAATTAACGATCAATTAATCGATTAATCGTTAACCATAATACTGCAAAATGCGTCTATTGCAGGCACGCAGTCAGCGGTATGACAGGATGTGCAAAAGCCACACACACACACAAAACGCTTTCTCACTTGAATTAAAGAGGTTTTAGTCTGAATAAAATGCTAGTAGCAGGATTATTAAATGAATAGATGCGATTATGATCATGAAGAGAGCGCGCCATACTTTTGAGGTCATTTTACTTTGTTGACAGTTTCCAATCCCGCACGGAGAACGCTGAACGCGCATCTTTAAATGGTTTTGTGGTGCTCGTTGTTGTATTTTAAAGCACAATTGCAATGTTTTCAACTGACATTATTGTATAAAATTATCCGAAATGTGGAGCGCGTGTGACTGCGCTGCACATTAAGTGAACTACATCGGCGCTGCTGCACCAAAACACAGTTGCTCACATTAATTTGATCCTGCTGGATTCTGTCCTAGAAAATGTCAGATTTTTAAAAATCCGGCATACAGCGCATTAGATCGTGACAGTGCATGCGTGCACACAAGGATGAGCGAGCGGCTTTGGCTAGATTTATTTGGAGGTTATTGCTCATGTCTCATTCGGCACAAATCAAAATGTTTCCATTTTCGCAATGTATTTGAATGTTAAACTATTATTTATAATGTAAACTAGGCTTGTACTTAACACGCATTCGCATATAGACGGAAAAGATGATCCTCTTCATATGAGCAAAAACGTCCTTGGCATAACAGCAGAGTGGACCGGTATACTACGGTCTATTTAAACTGAATGCTCCAGGAATGTGTCGGTCACAGCGCCTATTAATCGCTGTTTTGAATCCAGCAATTATTTATTTAGAAATGATAAGATCTGATTATGACAAGTGTGGTATAAAAGCTTTGTTTATTAGAGGAATAATAGGTCAACTGGAAAATGTTAGATCGCGACCATGCTTTTGGACCCCATAGTCTTCATTTACGCGGCTTTGTTCTGGTTTGCCGGTTGGTCACGAATTTCCACAAATTCAGTATATTTAGGCATTGTTTCTTTTCCTAAATCTTCATAGTCTAACCCTCTAATTTCCCAGGTTTATTTTATTATCTTTCGCTTTTAATAACTGTTTTCGCATCTCTTATTGTGGTAAACATGGGAAGGGAAATTAAAGATTTCATGAATTAAGAATTCGTTCGATTTATTCATTTGTTCCCTTATTTCACTTAAATCATGGGTTATTTAGGGAACAAAATTAATGAAACATGGACAATTGCCACATTAATAATTCGTAGGAATGAATTAACAAGTTGTAGGAATGAATAGACTACCTGTCCTGTCACTGTGTCCCGCAGCCCTGCAAAGCGCACGATATAAAACAGTTATCTGATGAAATGATTAGTAACTACATTTCTATTGCATTTAATGTTGAAGAACTTTTATGTTGTTTCTATTTTAATGTACTTTAAAGTTTAAATCACATTAAAAGCTTAATTTGTACATTGTGAATGAATGATGATGCTTTTATATATCGTCACCGTCACTCACAGCCGCTCGCACATGTTGAGTGCGCATGAGCCGCACGCAGCCCAACATTGAATCGGTTAACCGACCATCGATAGCCTTAATCGATTGCATCTCTTATCGACAATTAATCGATCATCGATTAATCGTTGACATCCCTAGTACACATTTAAAACACTTTTTTCTTTTATTTTTTATTTATTTATTTTTTTTTATATATATTAGTAATAGTTTATATACATTGAAAAAAATATTTAAAATCTTAAAGATATCCATTTTTGAATGTTTTAAATCTTTTTTATATTTTTAAATCAGCTGCCATGAAATTTAACGTAATTTTTTTTGTAATTTAATATAAATACAAATAAAGTAATGAAATGAAATAATTATTACATTTTATATTATATAAATAAAATTTTATATCATTATATATTTTTATTACATAAAATTTTTATGTAATGAGGTTACAATTAAAATACTACACAATAAAAGTTAATTATATACATATTACATATAAATTTTCTTTTTTATGCTCATCAAAGCTGTATCTTTTTGATCAAAATTTTTTGTTATTGACATTTAAAAATTACAGTTTTATACTTTAATATCCTGTGATTTCTCCAGTCTTCAATGTCATTTGATCCTTCAGAAATCATTCTCATATGCTCATTTATAATCAACGTTGGAAACAGCTCTGCTGCATAATATTTTTTAGGAGTTGTGATACAGAAATAAATTGTACTTTAAATAGGAAATCAATATTAAAAATGGCAAAATCTCACAATATTACATTTTTTTTCCCCGGTATTTTTATCAAATAAATACAGCACTGATGAGCATAAGAGACTCTCATTAATAATCATTAAAAGTCTTACTGATGCCAAAGTTTTGAACGTCAGTGTATATATATGTGTGTGTGTGTGTGTGTGTGTGTGTGTGTGTGTTGTAATGAATCTACAGAAATGAGAATCATTCATACTGTGAAGGAAAAGAGGAAAAGTAAAAGCACCTTAAAGCAGGAGGCCCTGTAGAGGAGCTGCACCACGTGTCCTATGCTTGTTTTCGAGGCCTGAGGAAAACGTGGTTCGAGTCTCTGGACCACAAACAGGACTAGAACCTTCCGTGAGAGGGCCGAACCATCTTCCAGAGCGAGCAGGACCAGCTTCAGTGCTTCTTCCTGCATAGCTGTTAAGGGTGAAAACCAATTTTTGTTAGTGCCCACAAATGATTTTATCAGCCTGCTATCACGTTATAGTGGAAAAATCTTACCAGGGCCGAGAAACTGGCAGCCTCTGGCTCTGACGGCGGCCCACAGGTTGGAGGAGAGCTGCTGGGGGTTCTGGTGCTGGAGGATGAGCTCAGTGACAGTGCGTTCACCCAGAGAGCGGGCGGCCCGCATGGCCCGGATGCGGCCCTCCTCCTCCACCAGCTGGCAGTGAACCAGAGTCACCAGCTTTCTCTGCATGGGTCTGCTGAGAAGGCTCTGAGCGGCGCCATTCAGCCCTGCACCTGCGCAGATCAACACCATCAACACAAACGTTAACGGAGCCTTTTCATGGACTGCTGATTATCACTTAAAAACAACAGAGCATATGTTAAAGACAATAAACAAGATAAAAATATGCTGAGGATGATAGACATGGTGAATTGTTTGGTATTCAAACAATTGAAAAAAAAGGAAAAAAATATATATGCCACCACAATACAATTATTAGATCCATTTGATAATGTATTAAAGATGATAAACATGGTGGATTGTTAGGTTCAAATGATTAAAAAATAAAAATAGTCCACATAGCATAAACATGGCAAATTGTTAAGTGTCTAAACAATAATAAATAAATTAAAATCAAATAAATTAACTCAAAACAAATAAGATATACATCATTCAAAATATTGAAAGTTTTTGTTCCTTTTTGCAGCGCAATCACAATCCAATGATGATATTTTCATGCATTTATAGACGTATAAGATAAATAAAAAAAAAAATAAAAAAAAAAGGCATTTGCCAATTTTTGTGAAAGAATGATTAAAAAGGGTGATGTAAAATGGCAGAGACCTCTGATGTTGCTCAGGGGTTTGAGATAGAGGGCCAGGTCCTCCACACATGTGCGGGACTCCTCATAGTGCTTGACGTCCTCTGCAGCTGTCAGTAAAGTGACGGGCGGAGCTTTGGGTACCTGCAGGAGGAAACACATGTGTCTCTTACCATACCACAGATAGTTCCCATTTACAGGGCTTTGAGGGCATTCTTCACATGCACTACGTGTAGAACATGTTCACACCCACAGACTCTCATAACAAAGGGATTTCTCATCAATGGGCCCCGTCATTTGGGCTGGCATGACTGTCAGGTTTCTCATAACTGCAAGTTTTAAGACTGATGCTAGGGCTGCACAATTAATCGTAATTAAATCGCAAAGGCAGTAATTCACGATTTATTGCCTCCATGCTTTCAGATGGAGCAGCATTTACTACAAAGAGTCGTAGTTCACTGAGGAGATACGTAAACCGCTGGCATTATCGCGAACGATTTTGTTAATTTCATAATCCTACAATTATATCGTCTGCGATTATGAAAACGTCAACGGGATTCTGCATAGTTTGTCAGAGAACTACGGCTCTGTGTAGTAAATGCCACACCATCTGAAAACAGTTGGAGATTTACTACTAATCACTAGGGGGGTAACGGTAGATGTATTTGTACCGGACCGTTTCGGTACAGGGCTTTCGGTACGGTGCACGTGTGTACCGAATGAACGAATGCAATATTTTGTGTGCAGAACACAGGTAAATTTTCGTGTGTTTCCAAACGAACATATTAAGTGGCGGAAGTCTCCGCATTCAGCGCAAATCCGAAAACTGTTCATGCTGCACTTTACACTTTGGAAAAGTTATATATATTTTTTAAATATGAGCAGGTCTACAAGCAGGGAATGGTAATGCTGCACTGTAATGGTTATTTATTTATATTTTTCATTATATTTTATTATATGATATTGGTTTGAGACAGAGTATTTTATTTAGTGGAGAACTTTGCAGCAGTATTTTATTTCTTATTCTTTTTAATTTATATATATTTTATTAAAAAGTATTTTTTTAAAAAGTGTAAACAAATTGTTAAAAAAAAGTTTATAGTAATAAACAACCTGCAGTTTAATGTTTCTTTCCCTTACTGTACCGAAAATGAACCGAACCGTGACTTTAAAACCAAGGTTTTTTTTAATTTAAAACCGTGATTTTTGCGTACCGTTACACCCCTACTAATCACAGAAACAGTTTGCTGACAAAATGTGCATGACAATGTTCCTGCAATTTGCCGGGTCCGTGCAGTGTCGAAGGGGCGTAAGAAATATTTGCCTATTATTTTCCAATGGTTTTTGTTTTTATTTTAATGATATTCACGCACAAATAAAAAGAAGATTAGAGATATAATTCATCCAAAAATTAAAATAGTAATTTTTACTCCCCCTAATGTCATTCCAAACCCCTCCGTTTAGCACAAAGAAAACCAAAAACTATTTTGTTTTCTTTGCAAAAAAAAAAGTATTCTCGTAGCGGTTCATTGTAGATGGTGGTTTTTAATACATGTAGCTCATCTTTACGTCATTTGCCTTTTATGAAAACTTGCATGGACTCTGCAAATTTTTCTGCAATTATGCAACCTTGGTATTTTTGTATTTGTTTAATTCCCCTATTTAAAAACGGCGCACTATGACTGCGGTCATCTGAAATAATCCTAACTAGACAATTATGTAATAGTTACGACAGTCATCATATCCATCATCGCGCGTGCAGAATGAAGAAGTATTTTTACAGACATATATGGGAATGACTGGCAGATGTTCTTGGTTCTCTGTTGGCTGTGTGAGTGAGGAAGCAGGGTGTTTTACAGCCTCCAGTCCTGTCATGCAATCACACGCTTCTGTATACATCATGCCTGAAATCCAACCAGACCAGAAGGATCGCAAGCTGATCATCAGAAACCTGATGCCCTGAGCTACCTCTCCACGCTGTACTCGACACGTTCTGCTCGTCTTCTAGATTCAGAAACAAGTGGATGCAGGAAAGACGCCAATACACACGCTCCACCTCAAGTTCAACTGCAGTGTTGTCTTCACAATCGCTGTTGTCTGGACATTTTGGCTGTTTGCCTCACGTTCCGATTGTTATCAAGGTCATTTGAAAAGGAAAAACAGGGCATTGTTTGGGTGACAAAGAACCACTGTAGTTTTACTTCCTCATCCTCACTTAGATTGAGGCTAGGGTGGAAAAAAAAAGTCAATAAAAATAAACCTGTTTGTTACAGAATTAACCAATGTGCACTGGTCTATGTTTATGTTGGTCACACGAATTCGCAATAGAATGCAGCTTGGTTTGAAAGTTATATCTGTGTGAGCTGTGCTCCATTCATTGTTGCACTACTGACAAAATAAATATAAAAAAATTAAAAAATAATAAATAAATAATAACCGCAATTGTGACTCCATTTTTAAGACAAAAACAAACTAATTTTAGAATTCACTCCCAGGTAAATTAAGCAGCGCTATCTTAAATGCATCTCGTCCTATTACGAAAAAATATTCAAAATGCATTTTTATTACCATACCTAATTTGACATCCATTTTTGTTGAGGTCAATGAAAACTATTTTACATAGTTCATCCAAAAATGGAAATACTGTCGTTTTTTAACACAAAGAAAACCAAAAACTATTTTGTTTTCTTTGCACAAAAAAAGTATTCTCGTAGCTGTTCATAATAAGTTCATCACGGTTAAAAGATTTATGTATAACAAGGGTTTCCATGCATTATTACAGGGAAATGTCTTGTCACGACAATACTGAGCTGCTACTATGGAGCAATAGATTTTAATATATTTACTATAATAACTAAAGGGATTACAGGGCACAATGAAATATGTTTTATTTTTTCCCAAATTCCGTTTTAATTTTTCTGGACTCCTTTTTAATGATTAAATTATTTTTTTATTAAATCACAAAGCATGTCTAATTAATTAAAATCATGAAACCTATAAAATTTCAATTTAATAAAGCGTTTAACAAAAACTATGGAATATTTAGTTTTTTTCTCATGTTTTAATTAGTGCTGGGCAACAATCACTTTTTAACACTATTATATCACATGATTGTCTGTGATTAATCAAGATTAATTGCATGACTGTCTGTGATTAATCGTAATTAATCGAATTTCTATGCACAAAATTACAATATATAATATAATTTTCTATGCACAAAATTATAATATATAATATAATAATACGTTCAAAAGTAGTGTATTGTGCACTTTTTCCATTTAAAAGTACTGCTCTATGAACAAAAGTGCAATAACATTTGGTTTCCAATCACTAAACAAATAAGGTGCTTTTTTATAGCTGTATTCCTTACATATACCAGTTAAAATATTTCTTGTAAATCTCAACTTATAACAATGTAATCAAATTAAATATAAAACCAAAGCTATTTGCCACTGCAAGAGCATTAACGTCTTTATAGAATATAGGGCTGTCAAAACAGCTAAAAAAATAAATTCTAAATTCGAATTTTGTACTTCATTATTATAAAAATTTGAATTATATTCAAATTTAAAATGCATAATTTCAGTTAGGGTAAAGAAAAGCTTTTGGCTTCTCTCCTGATGCCAAAGAGGGCGCATCGAGCAAAATATTACTAATGAACGTTTATTCAAAGCTTAAGAAAACACGACTGTGGAAAAAACCCCCACATAATATAATTTTTTTTTTTTATTATATATATATATATATATATATATATATATATATATATATATATATATATATATATATATATATATATATATATATATATATATATATATATATATACATACATACATATATATATGGGCCGGGACATTAACGCGTTAATTGAGATTAATTAATTACAGAAAAAAAATTCCCACATTTTGAATAACTTATTTTTGCAACGCGGAACGTTTCTCACTGGATGAGTTTCGGTGGACCGATTATACTGAAGCACCGACTAGCGTTCGCATATCACCGCAGCACATCAAGCCTCAAGTATCACCTCAACGCAAAACATATAGCAGCTAGCGTGGACTTTACACTTAATGTTGAACTATGTATTATTTTGTTGGTGCAACAGTTTATGTTGAACTCTTTATTGTTTTGGCCAAGGTTATTGAGAGTTGGACTTAGTATGTTATGGCCTCTGAAGCAACAGAGAGATGCTTTCTAATAGTCAGGGTTTCCAATGTTCTTAATGTAATTGACAGTATTGTGTTTTACTTAAAAAAAAAAAAAAAAAAAAAAAAACACTTTAGAGAAGGTTCCAGCACCTATAAGCTTCCTGAATTTCTGAAATGTACTATTTCTAAATTGTTTCTAAATATGCTATTGCTACACTTCATGGCAAAAATTGCACTGGTCTGCTAGACTTGGTTGAACAAAAATAAACAATATTTTGTTGCTTAAGCTTATGTATTCAGTCATTATTCAATGGTATACTATAAATCAATGTGAAAAAAATTACTTCTCACTGTTCTCAGGTCAAATATTTATTTGCTTTAACAGCAATAAACAAAACAGCATCATGTACGCATGCATAGTTAAATACAAAAGCCAGTCACACAGAATACACTTTTTAAAAACATGATATGAAGTGGGATGGAGGAACAAAAATCCATCATAAAGTCTCTAGTTAAAATGTTTTTGTTTTTTCTATTTGAACTTACTTTAAATTTTACTTGTGCAAGACTCAAGTCCAATGTTGTCCCTCTAGAAAGCATACGAAATATGCATGTCGTGCGCTAGAGCTGAAGATCACCGGGTTCGGGCTTAGTTTAAATTTTCGGGCTCATGCCAGGCTCGGGCTTGTGCTCTGGTTTGTGCGGTAAATGAGCGGTCATGTGATGTGTTTCGATTAGCACGAGAAAGATGCGAAAATGGATGCTGAGTAGGAGAAACGGAGGCTTGCCTCTGGCGATTACGTTTTGGTTGCACCAGCAACTAAAGCAAAGTCTGAGGTGTGGAAAAGTTTTGACCTTGTTTACAATGAGAATAATGAGTGAATAATGACGCACCACCAGTGAGCGCAGGAATGCGCTGAAGACATCTACAGTGGATTCAATCATTTTCCTCCACAAAAACATGTAGGCTTAGCCTAATCTCTGTGAGTAAAGGTTTTTCAAATTATAAATATTCATTGGAGTCTTAAATGCATAATGTGGACATGGTATTTACGCGAATGCATTATTATTAACGCTTGGCATTATTTTTCTATTAAACGTCAGCTGCTAGTGGCGAAGCAAATCTTAATTTCGTTATTGCCAAATAACCATCTTAATTTAAAATTTATCTTAATTTAATTTGTTAAAAAAGACTCGTTTTTATTGGTGCGTTGGTCTATTTATAGGCTAAATAAACCTATGCCTATTTAGAGTGCTGATAAGTTAAGATATTACAGAGGACTTATTTTATTTCTTTATTCCAACTTCCAAGTGGTCTAGTCTACGTTAGTTATGAATAAATTATGTTAAAACATGTATAAATGACTCATTCGTGACAAAAGGCAAAAGAGATTTGTGCGCACGCACATTTGAATAATGTCGGGCTGTAATCGGGTTCTGGCTTTTAAAAAGCTGTCAATCAAAATGTACTTGTCGGGCTCGGGCCGAAACCTGTCAGGCTTGGGTCCTGTCGTGCCTAAATTTTATGGCCCGATTACAGCTCTATCGTGCGCCACTGATAAAGGTCAAATATACTTCGGCTGTTCGCCCTCCGTATTATGTAATTTTTGTCATCTGTGTGCAGGCATATTTTGGAAACCGCACAGACGGTGCGTGTACGTGAGGTGAGTGATTAAACAGAAGTGGTACTGGTACGTGTTGAGCTCATCCGCCTTTTGAAAGCTGTGCGGACACAGCTGTGCGCAAGACAGAATGGAACACGGACTGTGAAGTATACCAGGGCTCACATAAGGCAGCCTCCTTAATGCACACCTTAAATTCGTTTTTGCATTCGAATGTGGATTTCTAATTAAAATTCGGTGACTATACAGAATTCGAAAAAATTTGACAGCCCTAATAGAAAATATGTTATAGTTTGTTATAGAACAAAAAAGTTGTGCTCAGAGTCCAGAGCTTTGATCATAACATTGATTCACAGAACAAATTCCTTTAAAAACAAAAAAAAAACAACAACTGACGTGATATCATTTTGTACACAAAATTAAGCCAAAATAAAATGTATTTAGAGTTTGTTGTAGGGAACTTACGAGAACTTTTGTTGAACGCGAAATTGTTGGATTGATAAACGTGCTTGATTAGTGACTAATCTTCATATATCTAGCTCCTCCATTGACTACAGACCTTACCATGCTGCGAAATGTTGCAAATGATGTAACACATTGAGACTCACCTGTCCGCTGACGAGCTGCAGCAGCGCTGTGTTGACGGGCAGTTGCTCGATGTCCGTGCTGATGTTGGTCTGGTCGAACGGGCAGGCTTTGCGGTGCAGTTTGTTTAGGCACATTTTGCACACAGTGTGGCCGCATCCCAGGCTGATGGGCTTGCGGTGGCTCTCTTCGAAGGTCTGTGTGCAGATGGGACACAACAGAAACTCGGTCCATTGCGGGGCTTGCACGGGCATTGTAGCGAAGCTCGGTCTGTGATGCACCGGTCCCCAAGATCTTCTCTTATTGCTGCATTTGTGTCTATATGTGTTTTGCGTAAAACAATATGACAGTAAGTCCTAAAGGTTCCACTGGAACCGATAAAGCTCTTCCAAAGATCACGCTTCTTAAATATTTCCTGACATCGTGGGCGTTCAGCACATAGTGTGAAAAACATAACCTGAAAGACAAAAAACAAAACAAAAATGATCACTCACCTCAAGATTTTTATGCTAAATACCAACATGCCAAATGATCACATTCAGCCTCAGATAAATTAAGTAACACTTATTAATTGTGTCTTAGCCGATTACTTTATGCAAATGACACATTAAAAATGCATTTCTAATACTGAAGCTAAATTGAGCCTCATTTATGAAACCGAACAAACAAAGAGTTTACAAATATTTTTTTTTTCTTACTTCACAAATAACTGTTGACACACAACTTCTGTAATTAAAATGTTACATTTTTGATCAAATCCCAAGAAGCTTTGATATTCAAAACTTGAAAACATGTTTACAGAAAAGTTCCTTTTAATACTTAAATACTATTATTTTCCTAAAAATAATAATTTTTTTTTTTTGTAATTTTTTTTTACTTGGCTACATTTACAGTGTGATATTCTTTGAACAGAATCTTTCTTTTGTTAAAAGAAAAAAGAAAAAAACCCACATGATCACAAACACCAGTGAACAAAAACATATGACTCATTCTCTTTTTCCATTTTCGTCATCTTAGACATTCTTATCACTGACCCGAGTACAGCAGGCTTGTTTTGGTTATCAAAGACACCAACCAAGCAGGATCTTTTGGCTAACATTAAACATTTTGGCTTCAGCCTACCAATGCCTCTCCAGCTCAACAACATGAGCTCTATGAAACATTCAGTCCTGACCGGGAAGTCCAGAACAGCAGTAATAACCTGACTCATCATTTATTACAGCCCAGTCTGCATACCGTACCTTACAGCTGCCTGAAATAGCCATTATATAACCAAAACAACACAAAACCAAATGACTGATCACAACTAAAGTGCCATTCCTTTGACCGCTCCGGCGGGAAACATAACAAGGAAGCATTTCAGGTTACGAGTCCTGAGATCTGACTCATCTGACAAACAAAATCAGCGTGTTTTCAGGAGCAGGAAGGCAGGAATTCTGACCTATAGGGAACAGAAACATGAGCCATAACAAAGAGCACGGTTTCAATCACATGCACGAGAGTTGCAGACTCATGCTTCAGTGACAAAAGCAAGCCGAAAAATAAAATCATAGATATCAGATCAGTCACGAAATTGAACATCTGATTCCTTTCTGAATGATTCTCAAAATCAGCACTGATAACTATTTGGATTTCCATCCAGTCGGCTCATCAAGAATGCTAGTTTAGTTTTCGCAAGTGTGCGAATTGCACCATAAAAAAATAATTATATATATATGCATTGTCTTACCTAATGAGTGCATGTATATGTAACATTCAAATACATGCTGTTATCTTCAGCAGCCACCCATGCAACTAAGGTACTTCCTCTTGTGGCAGCCATCAAAAGCACTGTTTTACACGGGCACACCCACGTTTTCTTTTTATGTAATAAATAGTTTCATTAGCACCAGGATTTTCTCAGCAGTGTGATGAGTAGTTCGGAGTTATTTCTCAGTGGTGGCTGGATAACTATATATAGAACTCTCTCTTTATAGAAATACTTCAGATTACAAATATTACAAGTATTGGTAACACTTTAGAATAGGTAACACTCGTTAAGGGGGGGGGGTGAAATGCTCGTTTTCACTCAATATCCTGTTAATCTTGAGTACCTATAGAGTAGTACTGCATCCTTCATAACTCCAAAAAGTCTTTAGTTTTATTATATTCATAAGAGAAAGATAGTCTGTACCGATTTTTCCCGGAAAAACACGAGCGCCTAGAGGCGTGACGTGTGGGCGGAGCTAAAGAATCACGAGCGCCAGTAGGGTTTGCGTTGAGAGCATGTGGAAGCTGTGACATAATCGTGAGGGAAAAACCATCATCCAAAACAAACCATGGCTTACAGTCAGATTCAGCCGTTTATTTATGATCCAGAATCAGATCCCGAGGCTGAAACTGAACGAGAGCAGCAGCAGCAAAGACTCGCTCCGAGCGGGGCTCGAACCCGGGTCTCCGATGGGAGGCGGACGCACTAACAAGGAGGCAGAGATATTTGAAGCAGTTTTACTCACCGCATGCGGTTCCAACACACGATCGTGACCCTTTTTCGTTGGGATTGCATCATCCTTAAGAAATAAACGATACGCAAATCCGTCGTCAAACTGGGCCTTGTGAACAAGCATCTTCGAAATGCAGGGAACAAACACAAACACTTGCACAACTAAAATAACTAAAAATAAACTCCATCCACTGGTCCCTTAATGCTGTTTTTTTTTTTGGTAATCTGTGCAGGGTTGTCTTGCCCTGGCAACCAAAAACACACTCCTTTTGTGACTTTTCGCGACGCTCTCGCTCTGATCAGTGAAGTCTGTTGTGCTCTCAGTGCTCTGCTATACGGGAGCGCGCGCTCTTCCGGGAGAAGTGCCCTTAGAACCCATATAAGGAAATTCCGCTCCATCTTACGTCACACAGAGCCATACTCAAAAAAAACTTTCCGAAACTTGTGACAAACCGGAAGGAGTATTTTGGGAACAAAAATACTCCTTCAAATGTACAACTTAATTTTTGAAACTTTGTCCATGTTTAGCATGGGAATCCAACTCTTTAACAGTGTAAAAAACTCAGTATGCATGAAATAGCATTTCACCCCCCCTTTAACTATTAACTACGACATTTCTCTCAATAAATTCTTAATTTGCTGA